>NC_053027.1:539977096-540299913 GCF_003073215.2 Triticum urartu | reverse complement strand
GCCATGGAATCTTTCCAGACAAACCAGAATGCTCACAATCCAGTATAATCAAGTTTGTCAGATTGCTGAGGGCCCTAGGTAGCCCCCCGGAGAAGTTGTTCCGACTGAGGTGTAATTCGGTTAGCGACGTGAGGTTCCCAATGGAGTTAGGGATGGCGCCAGAGAGGTTCGTGTATGAAAGGTCGAGAATCATGAGATTTTTTAGCCCAGTGATCCCAAGAGGGAATGTTCCAGGCTCGAAGAGGTTACTACTGAGCACAAGTTCTCGTAGAAACGGGAAATTGGAAGGAGTGAACAAATCAGGCAGAGGACCGGTTAAAGAGTTTTCACGAAGATCAATCACCGATAGGGAGTGGAGGCTTGATAAGGACGGGTGGATTGGACCGGAGAGGCCACACCAGCCTAAGCTAAGGATCTCAAGAAGAGGGCAGTTGTTGGCAAGTGCCTTGAAGAACTCTGGTATTGTGCTGGTTATGGAAATGCCATCCAGATGGAGCTCCTTCAGCTTGCTATGGTTGGCCACTATGGTGGATGGATGGAGCTCAAACTCTAAGTCCATATTGCCAAGGTCAAGGGTGACCAGCTTGGTGAGCCGTGAAATATTCGCCGGGACCTGAGAAAAATGTGACAGGTTGAGGTAGGTCAGTTGTGTCAAGCTCTCTAAACCATACAGCGGAGACTGGGGGCTGGTAAACATGTTGAAGGCAAGGTTGAGGTATTGGAGAGAGGTAAGCCTGGATAGGGAAGACTGAAGGTTGCTGATTTGTAGGTTCCGCTCCGAGAGGTCCAGTGCGGTGATCCTCCCTGTAACATTATCACAGCCAACGCCCTCCCAGCGGCAGCAGTCTGTGCCCTCTCTCCATGATGATAATGTCGTGGTGGCCAGCTGGTAGCCGCTGGTGAAGTTGAAGGAACGCTTCATCCCGAGGAGCGCGGCAGCCTGATCCTCGCGGCATCGTGCACGGACCTGCTGCAAGGCACTGCTGTTTGCTGAAAGGGCATGGTAGCAATGTGGCAGTAGCAGAATTTCTACAAGGAAAGCAAAGGTCACCAAGAGTGAGGGGTGATGAGTGGTAGTGCGAGGCATTGCAGCTGGTGATTTTTTCTGGACTCACTGGAAGACGAGATGGACACATATACTCCTAGTTCTCTGCATATATGTATATATAGAAGATCGACTATGGAAGTTGAGCATACTGCATGGATTGAACCGCTGATTTTTCTTCTATTCTCCGAGGACCAAGTCAGGATTATCTACAGTACGTACACTAAAGTCTTCTCCGTTGGCCCCATTTTCCACAGTTGCATCAATAATCGTAGCTTGACTTGGAAAATCAGTCTCCTGTTCATGTCCCATTCACGACTCCGAAGGGTGCTGCTTGCGTGCTTCATCCGACACGTTGATTGAGCAGGACAACCCGTCCAGCCGTGTGGAACACCTCGTCTTTTTCTTCTTGAAAGTTAGGGCATCTCCAGCCGCGCCCCAGGAAGGTTTCCCCAGACGATTTTTTCGCGCCGGCGCCGAATAAACGGCCCAATCGCGTCTTCAGGAGCCCGTTTTTCGTTGGCTTGGGCCGAAAACAGCGCCGGCGGACTCAGGCCGAACCCAGCGCGCTGGGGACGCCCGGGGGCGCCGGGGCGAACTGTTTTGTCGCGAAAAAGATGCGGGCCAGCCGCGTCAGCGACTCGGTGCCTCGTCTTCCCCCAACGGCCTCAGTTTCCGCGGGAAATCAATAGCAAGGCTGCCGCCGGTCAGCCTTGCCATTGATTCCTCACGGGCGGCGTGTCACGGGACGGCGCGCCGACGCCTCCCCTTCCTCGCACGCGTACACACGGGCGCGGCCCGGCTATAAAAGCCGGCGGCCTCCACTTGCCTGTGCCCACACCAGCTCCGCCCCTCGCCGCCGTCCAGCCCCTCCCTCTCCCTGCCTCTCCCGAGCGCCGCCGCCCAGCCCCTCCCTCTACCTCTCCCGAGCCCGCCCAGCGCCGCCGTCGCCATGGCGGAACGCTTCCCCGGAGACAAGGCGGCGGCCAACGGCTTCGGCCGCCGTTCGCTCCGCGAACAGGAGTCCTGGCTCCTGTTCCAGGCGAACATCCCGGCGCCGCCGGACATGCGCGCCGGGCCAACGGGGTGGAGGCTCAGCGCCGGGGGAGTGCCCATTCCCCCGTTGCCCGACGCCGTGGCGAAGCCGAACTACTTCGCCGAGGAGGTCGAGATCGTGCACGCGTCCCTCACCGACGCCCAACTCTCCCTCCCCCAGTACGCCGCCGACAACCACGCGGCCTGGGCGGCGTATTTCGAGCGCCGCCAGCAGCAGCGCTTGGCGTCCACCAACGGCGCGCCGGTGGTCGGCGGCCGGCAGAACAGCGAGGGGTGCCACCTCTGGTGGGGCGTCCCGGGCCGCACGCTCGAGGGAGGCAACAACCCGCCGTTGGCGTACCCCCCGGCGAGGGTGGCCGCCCCGGCGCAGCACCGACGCGTCGGGCCATGGGCGCCAAGGAGGTTCGGCGCCTCCTCTTCTTCCTCCTCATCGCGTTCTTCTTCACACTCCTCCGGTTCTCCGGCGCTGCTCGACGTGAAGGCCGAGCCCGCGGCGGAGACGCCGCTCGGCCGGCGCACTCGCAGCGCCGGCATCGTCATCAACGAGGGCGGCCGGCGCGCCTCCTCCTCGTCGGTTCCTCCACGCTTCGTCAAGCCAAAGACGGAGCCGGGGCTGGCGCCGGTGAAAACGGAGCCGGGGCTGGCGCCGGTGAAGGCGGAGTTCGACGACGACGACGCGGCCCTCGAATGGGCGCGCCAGGACTCCATCGCGATGGAGAAGGCGCGCCGGGAGAAGGAGAAGGAGCGCCAGCGCGCCGCCCTACGCTGCTTCGAGGAGCGCCGACGTGGCCGCGAGGAAGGCGGGGTCGTCGTCTTATGCGACAGCGACGACGACGACGCGCCGCCGCCTGTTCGCCATGGCGATGCCGGGCAGGGGTCCAACAGGGGCACCCGCGTCAAGGAGGAGAAGGCCGACGACGACGATGGCGGCGACGGCGGCGACGACTTCAGCCCCTTTCTTTTTTTTAGATTAGGTTAATGTAATGTTTGGACGAATTTCGCCGAAATTTGTCATGTTTGGCCGAAATTTAACTAGTTTTTATCATAACTTCACCGAACGTTTTTTTTTTGTTTTTTAATACGCGCCTGGGGGCGACCCTGGGGACCGACGGCTGGGGACCGACTCGCCCCCAGAGCTATTTTTTGCGCCAGCTCACCTCCAGGCGGCGCTTTTAGATGCCCCGGGGGCCAACGGCTGGAGATGCCCATACACCGTGTGTTTCGATCATCGAACACAAACGTGAAGGACCGTGCAGCTGTTGTAGGTCGGTTTAGCCCAGACCACACGCGGTGATGAGATTTATTATTCCCCGCGTAACGCGGTGGAATGTTTTTTTCTTAAGGGGTGAGAGCATCCACAGCGCACGTCTCAAATTTTTCTCACCACATGCGCGTACCTTATATCCAGCAACCTATATCCATACTATGCATGTAACATAAGAGCATCTATAATCGGACCTCTCAAACACGTCTCATACATCTGGGCGGGCCGACCGGTCACTGCTCGGTCACGATTTTTTGTTTCAGACGGGTCTCTCAAACGGTCCTCAAACGCCCAAACTGACCGGCACCCCCCCTATCCAACCCAAATATGTGGTGAATATGAGGGCGCCCGTGCATGCCCACCATGTCAGCCTGACGGCGTGGTCCCACATGGAAACGCCCGGAAACCCGGAGGTCCGATGGACCCCGCGTTCGTCGCCGCGGTGTGAACGCTGCGTGGCGTTGCTCCGGCTCGCCGCCCAAGACGGAATCCGGCTATTTAAGCCGGTCGGCGTCCCGCAACCCTAACCCAAGCCCCTCCCTCTCTCTGCGCCGCCAGTCCGAGCCCATCCACCTCCTCCCTCTCCTGCTCTGGCGCTCTGTCCACGCTCCGGCACTCCGCCATGGTCCAACGCAAGATCACGTACTATGCCATGCTGATGGCGGAGAGCCGCTACGAGATCCAGTAGCAGATCCGGGCGAGGGAAGCTGCGCGCGCTGCCCGCATCGCTGCCGGGCTGCCTCCGGACTCGCCGAAGCCGAAGGAGGAGGAGGAGCAGCCGGGGGAAGAGGAGGAGGAGAAGGCTCCGATGTAGGCGGAGGAGCTGCACCAGCAGGTGTCGGCCTTCAACAAGGAGCAGGCGGAGGCGGCGTTCGCTGTCGCCCAGTCCGACGAGATGGCCGAGCAGCAGGCCATCCTGGAGTCCATCCAGGATGAGGCCTATGTGGAAGCCAACCGGGTGTTCCTCCGGCGGCAGCAGGCAGAGACCGACACGCTCTTCAACAAGCTCGACGCGGAGATAGATGCGGAGAAGGCCGGAGCGGAGCAGCCGGAGGAGCCGGAGTTGCAGCTGCCGCCCATACTGCTGGAGCCGGGCACGGAGATCGTGGTGATCTCCGAGGAGGAGTAACTATGATCAACTACGTAGATTCTATTTTCTTTTGCATGTCTTTGTATGGATATAAGAATCGAGTATGAGATGTCCGGATGCAATAAATAGAAATTTAAGGTGTGCCCGGTGCTAGACATGCTTGGGCGCGTCCGCGGGCGTTTGTGGCGCCGGATTTGCCATATATGGTTGTAGATGCTCTAAAAGCTACTCTACATGATCAAACAACGCACAAGAAAATCAGCATCAAACGTGACAATCAAATGCACATAAATGAATTGTACATCACCCAAAAGACCATTGGACTTCATCGCCGCACAAGTTGTTAACTTCAACAACTAAAAAACAATAGCTTATGGTTTGAGATCAGTTACCCACGGCTGCACCTACAACTTACCAAGTGCTAGTTCCTTTGTCCATGAACAACAACAGAGTCGAGTCAGATGACATGTGAATTCTTCAGTGATTTGATCGCGTTGCAGCTTCCAGTGTGTGATCGATCCGTACTTGGCTGCCATGGCCGCCGTTGGGCTTTGCCTATTGACGGCGACGGCCGTGCCGTGGGCGTGCTTGCTGGGTAGGTGAAGGGCGCCTCGATGACTTGCTCGGCATGAGTAGTGTCTCGTCAAACAGGGCGAGCTCGCCGGAGAAGCATGAGGGCGGTGGCACGGCGGCAGTGGAGCCTAAGTGCGACGTCGAGAAGTGGTGCATGTGTCGCCAGGAAGCAGCAGCGTGCTGGCGCCGTCGACAAATGGCCGAGACGGAACTGACAGTCCCAGGCTTTTAAAATCGACACATTCAACTGTGACAGTACAAATGCCGATGATCCGACGACTGTCGCTTCTTCTCATCGCCGGGCAGGACAAGTCCTTGGCGACTTCACTGTTCCGACGCAACCAGCTAGGAACATAATTTGGCCGGTTAAAATAGAGCAGACGCTAGGCGTCATCCGGCTGATCCGCGTGTGGGATCAGCCGGGTCGCTAGCCACCCGATGGTTCGCCCAGCATGTTCCATAAGCCGTACGATCCACTCGATTCCGTGCTTTAATTTATTTCTTCTCTTAGCTGATCATCAGAGCCGCTTTCACGTGTCCATCCCATCGTGACTGGTTTGACTAATGGCATGTGCAATAGTGACTCCAGATACGAAAAGCTCCTTTGATGCACGGCGTCTAATGATATGCATATCCTCATCAGTCGGTTGCATGTGGATCATCGTCTCGCATTAATGGCACAGTGTATAGAAGCGATGCGGCAGGCTGTATTGGCCGCGTAATGTACCCGGTTTGGTCCTGGATTCCTTCGCATGCGCAGCAGATGTCCCACGACCCAGCACCTAGAGAGGCCGCAATTTAAAACAGGTTGCAAATTGTACCAACTGACCCCGAGCACAAGTTAGACCAATGTAAATTCTGCCAGCTCGCTCGCCTGAATTGTTTGGCTGGTTTAGCAAACTAACTATTCTGCGCACAATTAACTGTCCATGTTGACAATTCTTTATAGACATTTAATGCAACAAATAACCAAGCATCTATTCCAGCCAAAGTTTTCGCCTTGAGCTTGAGCCACTTGTTTGAAAAAGACTTCTAGTGAACTATGTATGTGACACGTGCTATTAATTTGGTACCTGGCTGTGTACGAACGTGTGGTGGCTTCAATCTTTCGTTTCAAATTTTTTGAACTAGGGGGCGGATTATCTTGGTAAGTTTAGTGTAAATCTAGCGTTTTTCCATTCAATGTGGGACAGGGTGGTGTTGGTCGTCTCAATTTACTTGTGTCTCTGTGTTTGTACGTGCAGTCGCTTTCCTTTGTTTCTTTTTTTTTTGCATCGTTTCCACGTGATTATATTTTGCCTTTCGTTCTTTGCACCGTTGTATCGTGGACAGGTTGTACGTACGTGCTCGCCTTGCATGCATGCAGGCTGATCGCGCGTCGACGCGTGGTGGACCAGTTCTTGCATCCAGGTGCAATACGACAAGGTGCATGGGCGGTACCATGCAGCCAGTCGACCAATTGAGACTGATTAGAATATCTCCACTTGCTTCCACGAGCAAAGCGACAATAAATCTGAATGGAGTCATGCAGCGTCCACAGCGGTGATTGGGGGACGGGGCTTGCCTGCGCCCCGGCGTGCGCCCATCTGTGCGCCGCTGACACGCGTCACCCATCCATGCCTCCTCCTCCCTGGCCCTTTTTAGCCGCAGAAAAAAAACCCCGAAATACCCATCGACTAGTACACCGCTGCCCCGTCGTATTCCTCACCTCTTTCACTTCCTGTAGAAAAAATGCTACTGTAGTACTACTGCCTTCTTTCCCCTCGAGAACTCAGACATGGAACAAGCATGGAGGACGGAGAGGATGAAGCCGTCGGATGTCCTCCCCCTGCAGCTGCGCCCCTTTCCCTCTCACCGGATGGCAGTTCCCCCCGCCGGTGGCCTCATCCTTGTCTCGCCGGACGCGCAGCGGATCACCAGCTCGAGCGCTCCGTCCCGGACATGGAGGAGCTGGATCCTGGGATCTGAGCTCCGCGACGCGCCTGACCAGCTCGAGCGCTCCAGCCCGGAACCGGGAGGAGGTGGATCCTGGGTGGCGCAGCTGCCTCAATTAGCTCGAGCGTGGCAACCCGTACCCGTACATGGAGGCGGTGGATCCCGGGTGGCGCAGCCGCTGCCTTGAGCGTGCTGCAGGTCAGCCGGAGGCGGAAGACCTGGATGCTGGAAGCTCCTCCGGCTCGCGATGGAGTGCTCCGGCCGTTCGTTTGTCCGTTCGGAAGGATATTCAGCTCTACCTCCACGGCAGACACGACACATCCACACAGGTATACTCTCTTGTTGCTTTGTTGCTCTCGTGAGCTCTGATTTATTGCTTGTTTATAGAGGTAATCTGATTACTATCCCACGGGAGACAAGCACCAACTATGCTTATGTGCATAGAGATAATCTGATTACTATCACATTCAATCCATGGTGAATAACAAGTTAAAAGTAGTGTCAACTATGCATTTGATTAAATCAACTTCAATGCATAGGGATAATTGATCGATTTCTGTTTCAATCCATGGCCAATAACAAGAAAATTAGTGTCAACCATGACATTGATTAAATCGACTTCAGTACACGAGACAAAAGTTTGTACACAACAAATTGAGTATCTTATGGAGCGAATGTGAGAAATCTTGTCTGGTGTGAGCAGTCATTTTTCGTTCGATCTACCGTAAGCACGTAGGGTGATGACGGGGTAGGAAAGGTGGACCAAGATGGCAGAAGGACGGCAGTCACGCCATAGCTACAAATCGTTCATAGCAAATTTATTAACTTGGCTCCGGTTCATGGAAGAAGACTTGATTCTGCTCTGTCATCATAGTAGAGGTAGAGGTTCCAATGCTCTGTTGCTGCAGAGCTGAGTTGTGCAGTTGGAATTCAGTGCATATGTGATTTTCTGGATGGCCCTATGTGCAGAAATGTAGCGAAGTTCAATGATGCAGAAGTTTCAAAATGATAAAAAAAGTTGACAATGTAGAATGCTTATACCATTAGTGTATTGTATTGTTGGTATCCTGCCAGCATTCTTGGGTTCTGTGGCATCGAGATTGTATTTCCAAGTGACGATTGAATTGAAGGATTTAGCAATGGGTTGTACTGCAAGTACGGTGCAACCATTTGATTTGTCATAAACTCCAAATGACCCTATAAAAATGATAGATACATGCCAGTAAAAGTAAATTTTCTATGTGAAACAAGCAAGATCATTTTATACTCTCGATATGCTTTCAGGTTGTACTCGTAAAGAATCACTGGCCTTCTTTTTCTGCGTTGTTTTTGCTATCTCAAAGCCACCAGTTGGTTGCAGTGACATTGAGACTGTATTACCAAGTGATGGCTGCACTGAAGCATTTAGGAATGGGTTGTACTGTAGTTGCGGCACACCCATTTGATGTGCCATAGTTTCAAAATGACCCTATAAAAAGTGATTGATGAATGTTAGCAAAATTTATTTCTATGTGAAACAAGTGTGACAGTTTTATACCGTTGATGTGCTTGTAAGTTGTGCCTGTAGAGAATTGTTTGTCTTCTTTTTTGTTTTTCCTTTCACCAAGCCACAAGTGGGTTGTGGTGACATCAACATTGTGTTACCAAGTGATTGCTGCATTGAAGCATTTAGGAATGGGTTGTACTGCAATTGCGGTGCACCCATTTGATTTGTCAGAAGCTCCAAACGACCCTATAAAAAGTGATAGATAAATGTGAGTAAAATTAAATTTTCTATGTGAAACAAGTGGGACAGTTTCAGACCATTGATGTGCTTTCATGTTGAACTTGTAAAGGATCATTTTTCTTCTTTTTCTTCTTTGTTATTGCTTTCTCCAATCCACCAATGGGTCTTGCTGATCCTCGTGCAGTCTTCTCCTTCTCCTTAATACCTCTCGGCTTGGCAAGCCCCTCGTTGTGTTTTGAAACTCTACTAGAGTCGATAAGTGGACCTGCAACTATAAAGTGAAATGCAAGTCTTATACAAAACTGTATGCAATTAGTAGTACAATATATACCTTGTGAAACAGACGAGTTGCCCAAATCTGGATCAGAAGGGTCAGGATCAGTTCTTATTTTCAAGTGTTTCTCCACAGCTTGTGCTAGCTGCTCTGCGCATTTAGCAACCATATCATATGTTTCGTCGGATTCAGAGGCACGAGCAGCTATTTTCACAAAGATTCTGCACAACTCCTTGTAGTAGTTTGACATTTTTGCTTTTCGATCCTCATGCAGATTGCGATTGCTTGTTATCTCTAGAACTTTGGCATCTATTGTCCACCTTTTCAATATATATTGTTCAGGGATATGCTTGATATTATTGATATCAAGTACCTTTAAGCAATGACGGCACAAAATTCCAGCGAATTCAAACTTCTTACAACTACAATTCACCTTTTGTTCATTTGGAGCAAATCTAACAACATGCTCACGTTTTGTGTCATGAAATTTTACCATATAAACCTTCTGCTCTGTATCACTGTCATCACAAAGGAATGTGTCATAGTTCAGGGTCAGAAGCACTTCCTCCTGAAATATCTTGAATATTGCTGGAGTATATGTAGTTACAGCTTGCCTTAATATATAGCTTGATTCTGCCTTCATCTTGGGAGTAGTTTGTGATGCCTTGAAGTCACACTTCACTTCTTCAAATCTTTTATCTGCAACAAGCCGTTCGAAATGCTCGAAAAAAGTAAGCATGTCATACTTAATACTGATGTAACGCTTCAGTTCATTGTTCATGCTTTCCACTTCTTTGGGTAGTGCTCATGTGGGCAGAGAATGTATTTCTACCATACACTAGTGCCCACTGTTCCCTTTTCTCGAACAACCTTTGAAGCCATGTATTCTCACGTAGTCCATGCTTATCAAGCATATCATTCCATGCACTTATAAATTCTTCTTCTTCCTCTATGTCATAGATACAATGCTGGAAATCACTATTGAACTTCTTATATTCTGGAACAACTCCACCAAGGTGCTTGCAAGCATTTTGATTCATGTGCCACACACAAAGTCTATGGTGAGAGTGAGGTAGGACTTCACTGATTGCCTTGGCCATTGCTGCATCTTCATCAGTTAGAATTGTCTGTGGATGTTTCCCTGACATAACTTTTAGAAAAGTTCTAAAAAGCCAACCAAAACTTTCAGCAGTTTCATCATAGAGAAGGGCAGCACCAAACACAATAGTTTTCTTGTGATTATTCACCCCAACAATCAAACCAAATGGACGCCCATCATTTAGTTTCCTATATGTGGTGTCAAAGCTTATGACATCACCGAAAGTTGCATAGTCTGAGACCATTTTGGAGTCAGCCCAAAAAATATTAGTTATCAAATCGTCCTCATCTACTTGAATTGAATAAAAAAACTTGACATCTTCTGCTACCTTCTTCTCCATGTATTCTAACACTCCCCCTGTATCACCTTTCGCTGCTTGTAATGTTCTTTTCGAGTACAACCGATTTTTCATGTCTTGCGGGATAAAACCAAGGTTCTCCTGTCCACATGCTTCTTTGGCCATAAGATCAATAGTTGCTTTATTTGAAATGCCTACAGACTTTGCGACCTCTGCAGCCGCTATCTGTGCATCGGTAACTTTTCTGTGAGATCTCAAGTATTGGGCCATGGTTCCAGTAGCAAGAATGTGGTTATGTGTCTCCTCAAATTCATACACCTGATAAAATCCATTCCTAAGACTTATTTTCATATGTGCATTACATCCACATCGTGATTCAGGCCTACTATAACTGAATGTATCTTCTCTCTTATCTTCAGCTCGAGTTCCTAGTAGTTGAAAATATTGTCTTAGTGCATCTAAAAATTATTATACTCCAAACAAATTACAAGTGGTCAATACCTTGACGAGAACAGAAAAATGTCCTCTGTTGTATTGTATCAGAGTTCTTTACTTTATGCTTACTGCCTCTCCGGACGCTAAAACCCATAACTTCAGCATACTTGTTATAAAAGGAATAAGCCTCCTCATCAGATAAAAAATTCATTCCAATCTTTGGTACTCTTTCATTAATACGATCTTTCGCATTGGTAGCTGCGGTTTCTTGCACATCCTGTATCAATTAATATACATTTTTAGTTAATACACAAATGTATAACAACCATGTTTATTTGCATTGCAAGATGGAGACTAGAAAGATGAAAGGAGGATATGAAGAATACAAGTGAGAATCTCACTTTTGGTGTTTCTGATCCCTTATCATCATGGTTCCCATGACCACTCCCTGGAGAAGCCATCAGGGAGGACAAGAAGATCCTTCTTCAATCTCTAGGTCGCTCCAGACTCGAGACGTTGCATCTGCTTGACGCCACTGATTGATGAATGATAAGAGTCTGCTAGTTGTTTCAGCAGTCTCTGTTAATCTTTGTATTTTTTGATTGATTCCAATGCAGCAGCGTGAGATTTGGAGACAAGGATGCAGTCCTCTGTATCCCTGATTATTGGCGGGATTAAGAGATTTGATTTGACGGGATTAAGAGATCTGATTGGGTGGGATTATTTCCCTCCATTTTTGTATTCAGTTTTGGTGATCTGCAAGTATTACGGGTCTAAGTAAAAGAGGTGAGGAATACAACGGGGCAGCGGTGTACTAGTCGATGGGTATTTCGGAGTTTTTTTTCTGCGGCTAAAAAAGGCCACGGGAGGGGGAGGCATGGATGGGTGACGCGTGTCAGCGGCGCACAGATGGGCGCACGCCGGGGCGCAGGCAAGGCCCGTCCGTGATTGGGACTGATTAGAAGAACTGCATTTGCTTCCAGCAGCAAAGCGACAAGAAATTTGAGTGCAGCCATGCAGCGGGTTCATTGTATGAATGGACAGCGGTGATCGTACGAAGCGGTTTGCTTCCGCCGCCCGGATTTCTCGCGCGGTGTTCAACCTGTCGTTTTCACCATGCAACTTCTCGCTGCCGCTTTGTTCGTTCTCTCCAGAGCGTGTGCGTTTCGCGTGTCTTCTGGAGTTGTGCTGCATGGCATGGGGCTATAAATATGCTGGCTTTCCTCTTGTGCCATCGTGTGTGGTTTCATTTCTCTGTTAGTGCTCCATGGTTGCTCCTTCATCCAGTCGTGATGGTTTGCGTCGGCCTGGCCGGCCTCGTGGCTCGCGTGGTCTTACGGTTGTTCGTCGCGGTGGTTCTGGTCGGCGTGGTGCTTCTACTGATTTACCGGATAGACTTGCGCTTCCTCATCATCGTCCGTCTTGTTGGCTTGGTCGTCGCGCTCGGGCGCGTGGGACGGCTTCTTCATCTGCTTGCTCTCTGCCGTCTTCTGTTCCGGTGGATGTTGATGTCCCATCTGGTCTGTCTCCTTTCTTCTTCGTTTGTTTGGTTTTTTTGAATATTGTGTACTAAATGTTGTGATTTGTTGTTGAAAGTAGGTAGTCGTGCCTCTGTTGTTTCTCGTAGGGAGGAGATTCGTTTGGGCAAGCGCCGTGTTGATTATGGTCTTGGTTTGTGTTTTCGACCCGATGAATTTTCATTTTTTTCCTCTGGTTTACCGTTGTTTAATAATGTGATTCATCTTGTATATACAGATGTATCTTTCTGTGGGTCGGAGATGTCTGGGTCTCATGTTGTTGCTGCTGCTGCCTCTTTTCCTTCTATAAGCCACGGTATCCTGCAGTTTTTTTAGTGTATATGCGAATCTGGTGCATGTGGTGATCATATATCTGGTTGGAATTGGCTTGCCGATGTGGTTAGTTGCATGGGGTTCTCGAACTAGCACAGGTTGCGTGTAATCCATCTATCAAGAAATAATTAATTTAAGGAGGAAGAGATCACGGCGTCGCTCACGGTGGCGACGGTACACGGAAAAGGAAAGGAAATGAAAAGAAGGCTGTAGAATTATGGCCACCAAGCACTTTCTTCTACTTGCTTGCATGATGCCACGCAACAAGCAACGTGTGGCAACCTTAAAGCATGTATGACGCTTGGCACACTCATAGCAAGTTCACTTATGCAACTACATGCATTTGCCACGTTTGCACCAGTAACGCGGTGACTCATCGTTCCTCCTCACCCTATATATAGGCATACTGACCTTCACAGCATTTATTGAGCTCAAGCACCAAAAGACAGATAGTACAATTATAGAGACTAACCGCTCGGCCAAGAGCTTCCGATCAGGAAAACAATCAAAAAGAAAAGAGAAGATATATATTTCAAGTTCTTACTCCAACGCTACACCCATTGAGCTGGTATGCATCTATTCTATATTATTACTTAAGTTAAAACATCATGCAATACAATGCATTCATCAGTTGATGTCCATTTACAGAATGATGATTTGATGGTCTACATACCAAGGCGCATCATCCTACAAATTGTGGGCTCCGCCATAAGACAGGAAGTTCAAGGATATCTTCACTGCACGTACCTCGACGGAACCATACAGGCATCCGTCCATATGGGAAGCATCAATGAAAACCCTCTGGTTTTCAAAGGGGAACCAGTAGCGACACAGGATGAAGCGGAAGAAGGAGCTGCCCAAGCAGCACTGAATTACATCTGTGAAAACTACGCGATCATGCTCAGTGATTATAATTTCCCTCTGTTGCAGGCAACAAAACAGAAACTGCTATCAGCCCAAGAGAAAGTACACTCAAAACAGTGTCAACTTAACATGGCTAAACGTGAAGTTGCTGCTTGCCAAGCTGACTCTGTAACACAAACACATATGCTGGCACGTATATGCAACGATTTCTCTGATGCAGTGCCTCTTTGTATGCATCCACAGCGTCCATTCACTGAAGATCGCATCATTTCTCTGATGCAGTGCCTCTTTGTATGCATCCACAGCGTCCATTCACTGAAGATCGCATCATCAGCTACACAGGTAGTTGTCCAGTTGTCCACCCATTACACGACTGGAGCACTTCGCAAAAGTGTTGTATCATTTCATTATTGGCAGCGATACTAGGGGTCAGTGCTCCAGAATGACTTAATTTCAGGCTCTAGCACTATCTACAGTCGTGTTTCTATGCAAATGTCTGTCGTCTCAGTGTATTTTAGTCTTTTTAATCTTTTTTTAGCAAGGTGTACTCTGTTGTAATAAGTGGATTTCCTCCATGTTGTAACTATGTAAAAATCTATGTTATATGGAAGTTAATTATGTATGTAAACTTTCTATATATCACTTGATCATTCGTCTGATTATTTTTCTAATGGTAAATTCTACAATGATTTTGGGCTGTTTTGCTTTCAATTTCGTTTGGATTTGTTCATGGAAAATGTAATTTGATGTGCTGACTCATGATTTATTTGATATTTGTTTTCAGATGGCACCGGTGAATCTTTGTTAGCTCATGAGGCACGTCGTGCAACTCACTATTCGTAAAAAAAAATACTATACATTATAGAATTCAACATCGGTGGTACTCCCTAGATTTAAGATGAATGAGATGGTCTATTACCATGACTCACTTTGGTGTCATACTTTCCAAACAAATATATATATATATATATATATATATATATTACATAATATTTTTAACATATGACGAAATTAATAAGCAGAAAGAAGAAAAACCATGAAACTAGCAAGATGAGACCACCTAAAAAAGAGATAATAATAAAAAATAAATAGAGGAAAGCAATATGGTATCTACTTGATATTACAAATAGAACACTACCAAACATGTCTGTCTCCAGTGGCGAAATGCTAAAAAATTAAGGACAGCAATATAATATCTCCTACATAGTTCAGGTAGAGCACTACCAAGCATATTTCGCTCCAATGGCAGCGCCGCCAGTGCCTCAGAGAACCACCGCTTGGGCAACAGCGTCATGGCGATCATTTATGATCATTGCACACAGAAGCATAGAGAAGCCGAGCAATGCTGCTAGCAGCCCAACTATGAGAACTAGGATCAACCCTGAGCTCACGTCCTCCATTGGAGGCCTCCTCTCGATTTTTTGTCACCGGAGGAAGAAAAGAGGTGAAAATAAGGGAGAAGAAACGAGATACGTTGTGGGATGGAGAAAAAAGAAGAGAGTCTGTAGTTATTTTTATAGCCCAAACTCGGTGTACGATGGGCGAAGTTCACCAGCACCGCTCACCGGTGTTCAGAACGCGAATCTGTGAGCAGTGCCAGAAAGGTATTGGTCCCTGGGATGACTGCTCGCTGTATCGGTAGCGAGCACGCCTCACACTAGCACGGTACTGCCCTAGGTGCTCTATTCCCTAGATGATGCAAGTGGGAGACGTGCGGGAAAGCACGCGAGGCCAGTCTTCAGTAGGCGAATTTGCGAGCAGTGCCGAAAAGGTACTGATCCGTGAGGTGACTTAGCGAGCACGACTCACAATATCACGATACTACCCTAAAGCTAGAGGCGAATCTGCGAGCAGTACTGAAAAAATATTGGTCGTGGGGGTGACTGCTCGCCGTATCGATAGCGAACACGTCTTACATTATCGCAGTACCGCCCTACATACTCTATGCACTACACAGTACAAGTGGAAGACATGCGGGAAAGCATGCGAGGCCAGTCTTCACAAGGCGAATCTGTTGTTTCTGACCACTTGTTTTTTAAGGAATTGTCCAAAAATAAATCGTTCAAAATAAAGGTCAGACTTCAAAGAGCTACACATATTAAATCATATGGTACATATATATGTCCGTGCGTTGCAACGGGGAGAAAAATATTCTATGCCCTATATAGCACAAGTGGAAGATGTGCGGGAAAGCACGCGGGGCCAGTCTTCACGAGGCGAATCTGCGAACAGTACCGAATAAGTATTGGGGCATGGAATGACTGTTCATTGCGTCGATAGCGAGCACGCCCCACACTATCATGATATTGTGTTAAATGATCTATGTGTCAAGCGCTGCAAGTGGGGAAACTGCTAAAAGTGTGCGAATCTGCGAGCAGTACCGAATAGGTATATCACGGTAATGCCCTACATACTCTATGCCCTACACAGTACAATTGAAGCACGCGAGGTCAGTCTTCACGAGGCGAATCTGCGAGCAGTACCGAATAAGTATTGGCACATGGGACGACTGTTCATTGCATCGATAGCGAACACGTCCACACTATCACGATACTGTATTAAATGATCTATGTGTCAAGCACTGCAAGTGGGGGACCTGTTGAAAGTGTACCACACAGAAGAGAGATAAAACACTGAACTGTTCAGTAGACTTTAGTAAACAAATAACTAGAATCTAAAAAAAAAACTTTTCTTTTTCTCATTCTTCAAGGATCTATGTAGTAATTACATAATTGCCTTTGTCCATAGGCACGCGTACTAATTAATTCTGTTACTAAAATAGAAGAATGAGTGTGGACTATATACGACCATTGCAATAAATACAGTGTGTCAAATGAATATTTGTCGTTCGTATTTACATTCAATTTTAAAGATATTCGCTCAGTTTTAATTATATTTCAAATATTAAATTATATTATCCATTTACTACGTAATTTCTAACTCATATTAATTGATCGAATTTAGCCTGGATTCAAAACAATATGTACGTATTCAATTGTCCATACTTGCTAATATATAGTACAAAACTATGGACGGGCGCGGCGCCGTGCAGCCTTCGCTAGTAGATGTTACTTAGCACCGCTCTTTTAATCTAATCAAGTGAGTTTAATCGTTGATTGCGTGCAGTGTTAAACGAGACTCATAGTCACATTCATGCATTGGCGATATGGATTACGCTGACAGTTTTAGTTTATTAAACTAATTAATCTCGTCTACTAACGATTAGAGATTCTAATTGCCAAGACAAATGGCCCGGTACGTACCACTGTAAGCCACTGTTCTGATCAGACCAGACTAGGGCTTTGAAAGGGAGTTGAAGATGTTTCCTTCCTGGGACAGCGATGGAAATAGAATGTGAATCTGTTGTAGTTGTACATCTTTTTGTTTGCACGGATGCCGGTATAAATATGATGTAGCATGGATGGATACCATTATGATGATGATCTAGAGGGAGGGTGTACTTAGGCTGGTCATAGTGGGGGTAACATAAGAGCAAGTATAATAGAGATGAGTCAGCGGGCTATAAAGAATAAACTAGTATATTTTTGCTTAATTGGAGGAAAGAGAAGAGGAGAGAGAAGATAAGCGGGCTCTTCGTGAAGAGCCAGCTCTAGCACGTGCTCCTAGGCACTTTGTGAGAATGAAAGGTGGGCCACATAATAAAAAGGTAATACACTCTTTTAATCTACTATTATACATGTTGGCTATAAGATGGACTGTAGATGACATGGCACTGGCTTATAGCCAGCAGCTGGCTATACTATTAACCATGCTCTAAGTAGTAACATGCACTTGGGACTCGCAAACATGCTTATGTGTCAGGCAATTAAAAAAGAGAGAGATGATTATAGTAACATAGGTAGATACCATAACATAATAAATGTTATGCTACTATGTGTCATGCATGGCAATAAATGAGACTACCTATGATACTAATCTATGATACAATGCACTATGGATGTAGTATCATACACTAGTATCATATGCATGATACTACTACCTCCGTTTCAGTTTACAAGTCCTGCGCGTATACCTAGGTTGCCAATTTTCATCACCCTAATATAAACTATATAACACAAAAATTATACCTTTTGAAAGTAGAAACTCCGTAGTTTATGTTGATATATTTTTTGTAATATATGACTTGTATTAGATTGGTCAAATTGACGACCTAGGAGTACGCGCACGCCCTGTAAACTGAGAGAGAGGTAGTAGTATATGATACTCCCCACTATGACCAGCCTTAGTGTAGAATTGATCCCTATTGATTTAACTACTACGGTCACCACTAGCTAACGTAATGAGAAATTTCATCTCTCCAGATTAGCATTTATTCCTTAAATTAATTAATTAGCAAGAACGAGCAAATCTGATGGATCCACAATCCAGGTATAGTTTTGGGCATCCACCAATTGACTAGCTCGAACATAAGCTGCTCTATTAGCCTCTAGGACAATGACTAATGATAACATACTATGAAAATTGTGACATAAATAGAGGCTAATACAACAACTCATGCTCTATTAGCCATGCATGGTGGCTTTGTGTTTGTAGGGGCAGCAACACTTAACATATTTCAGTGGGTGGGTAATATTCTTGCAGTAGGCTCCACCAACATAGAAGTGATTTGCTTTGCACAATTCCTCACAGGCCGAGGGATTACAGAATGGCCTACTAATGCACCATTCTGTCAACGTGTTGGGAGGGCAACAACATTCACTATCGCCCTTGCAGTAGTACCTTGTGTCATCACCGACCAGTTCGAGACACAAAGTAGGGCAGACGGAGATGCACACGCCACTCTTGATACATTTGTCCACGCCTGTGTGAAAAAATAGTAGTTAAAATGTTTTTTTTTGTGTGTGTATATATGAGATGGTGTCTATCAATCAATGGTGTAACAAAAAGAGAACCCATGCAACTGAGAGAGAAAAAGGAACCCATGTGTTAACCTTGTGTGCAATGGGAGAGCAAGATGATGGCCATAGCCGCAAGTGCCACCGACCATGGACCCCTTGTGTGACTCTTGATTAGCGCCATACTACAACCAACCAACCAACCAAGTAGTTCTTTCTTTCTTCTTCTATCTTCCCACAATTCGTCGATGAAGACACTGCTCTTTGTGGGTGTTTATATAAGGAGAGGTATATATAGACCATTCTTTGCATTAATGTGGTAGGTATCCCTCGTTATTGGCCAGGAATTGACTACTATCCATGAAGTTCTTTCTATTAATTATAGGCCATTCTTTTCAAATTATTACTATCCATAAATACATACTTTATGTAAGGAGAGGCAGATATAGACCATGTTTTACTTGGATATTGATTACAACCTGTAATTCCTTACATATAGACCATTATTTTCAAACAATTAATATCCATAAAGACTATGCTTTATAATTGGGGGGGGGGGGGGCATTAAAGGACACATATGCTAAAAATCTGACATTACCTTTTTAGCATTTGCGAACCAACTTGTGATTGGATAGTTAGGTGAACAGTGGCATTCCCAGTCCATCAGGATTTAAGTTCTGGTGCTCGCATTTATTCTGAATTTATTTCAGGAATTTCGGTGATGTGCGTTCAGTGGGAGATGTTCCCGTCGACTATGAGACGTCTACAGTGACTTCGTAAAATCTAAGATGATATGTCGGCTCGGTCTCTCGGAGGTGCTCATAGGGGTAAGATGTGTGTATGCGTGTATATATGAGCGCTTGCATCTATACTGTGTTAAAAAAAACTTTTTAGCATTTGGGATTGCACATTGTTTTGGCCGTCAAATCGCATTGGACGCATCTAAAAGCACCATTGGTAGCCACGTCAGCTTTTTTTAAAATCGTTTGATACATGGTCAAACCGAGCGAACTGAAGGAGTTGGCCGAATCTGTGGTCTACATCCCGACCACTCTCCCCCACTCCTCTCCCCATTGGCCTCCATCAACATCCCGGTGAGCTCCACTACGGAGGAGCTAGAGGGAGCCAGGGCGGAGACTATGATTGACTAGCTCGTTGATCAACAGATAGTCATGGTTTCCTGACTATGGACATTAGATGTCATTGATAACGAGATCACATCATTAGGAGAATGATGTGATGGACAAGACCCAATCCTAAACATAGCACAAGATCGTGTAGTTCGTTTGCTAGAGTTTTCCAATGTCAAGTATCCTTTCCTTAGACCATGAGATCGTGTAACTCTCGGATACCGTAGGAGTGCTTTGGGTGTACCAAACGTCACAACGTAACTGGGTGACCATAAAGGTATACTACGGGTATCTCCGAAAGTGTCTGTTGGGTTGACACGGATCAAGACTGGGATTTGTCACTCCGTATGACGGAGAGGTATCACTGGGCCCACTCGGTAATGCATCATCATTATGAGCTCAAAGTGACCAAGTGTCTGGTCACGGGATCATGCATTACGGTACGAGTAAAGTGACTTGCCGGTAACGAGATTGAACGAGGTATTGGGATACCGACGATCGAATCTCGGGCAAGTAACATACCGATTGACAAAGGGAATTGTATACGGGGTTGCTTGAATCCTCGACATCGTGGTTCATCCGATGAGATCATCGAGGAGCATGTGGGAGCCAACATGGGTATCCAGATCCCGCTGTTGGTTATTGACCGGAGAGCAATCTCGGTCATGTCTACATGTCTCCCGAACCCGTAGGGTCTACACACTTAAGGTTCGGTGACGCTAGGGTTGTAAAGATATGAATATGCAATAATCCAAAAGTTGTTCGGAGTCCCGGATGAGATCTCGGACGTCACGAGGAGTTCCGGAATGGTCCGGAGGTAAAGCATTATATATAGCAAGTGCAGTTTCGGCCATCGGGAAAGTTCCGGGGGTCACCGGTATTGTACCGGGACCACCGGATGGGTCCGGGGGTCCACCGGGTGGGGCCACCCATCCCGGAGGGCCCCATGGGCTGAAGTGGGAAGGGAAACCAGCCCTTAGTGGGCTGGTGCGCCCCCCTAGGCCCACCCCTTGCGCCTAGGGTTGGAACCCTAGGGTGGGGGGGGGGCGCCCCACTTGCCTTGGGGGGCACTCCACCCCCCTTGGCCGCCGCCCCCCCTTGGGATATCCAATCTCCAAGGGGCCGGCGCCCCCCAGGGGCCTATATAAAGGGGGGGAGGGAGGGGGCAGCCGCACCCTTGCATCTTGGCGCCCTCCTCTCCCCTGCTACACCTCTCCCTCTCGCGCAGACGCTCGGCGAAGCCCTGCTGCACGTGACAACTGCATCCACCACCACGCCGTCGTGCTGCTGGATCTTCATCAACCTCTCCTTCCCCCTTGCTGGATCAAGAAGAAGGAGACGTCATCCGCTCCGTACGTGTGTTGAACGCGGAGGTGCCGTCCGTTCGGCGCTTGGTCATCGGTGATTTGGATCACGGCGAGTACGACTCCATCATCCACGTTCTAGTGAACGCTTCCGCTCGTGATCTACAAAGGTATGTAGATGCAATCTGAATACTCGTTGCTAGATGAACTCATAGATGGATCTTGGTGAAACCGTAGGAAAATTTTTGTTTTCTGCAACGTTCCCCAACAGTGGCATCATGAGCTAGGTCTATGTGTAGTTCTCTTTGCACGAGTAGAACACAATTTGTTGTGGGCGTTGATGTTGTCAACTTTCTTGCCGCTACTAGTCTTATCTTGCTTCAACGGTATTGTGGGATGAAGCGGCCCGGACCAACCTTACACGTACGCTTACGTGAGACCGGTTCCACCGACTGACATGCACTAGTAGCATAAGGTGGCTGGCGGGTGTCTGTCTCTCCCACTTTAGTTGGAGCGGATTCGATGAAAAGGGTCCTTATGAAGGGCAAATAGAAGTTGACAAATCACGTTGTGGCTTTCACGTAGGTAAGAAAACGTTCTTGCTAGAACCCTTTTGCAGCCACGTAAAACTTGCAACAATAATTAGAGGACGTCTAACTTGTTTTTGCAGCAAGTGTTTTGTGATGTGATATGGCCAAAGTTGTGATGAATGATGAATGATATATATGTGATGTATGAGAGGTTCATGCTATTGTAATAGGAATCATGACTTGCATGTCGATGAGTATGACAACCGGCAGGAGCCATAGGAGTTGTCTTTATTTTTTGTATGACCTGCGTGTCATTAAGAAACGCCATGTAAATTACTTTACTTTATTGCTAAACGCGTTAGCCATAGTAGTAGAAGTAATAGTTGGTGAGCAACTTCATGGAGACACGATGAAGGAGATCATGGTGTCATGCCGGTGACAAGATGATCATGGAGCCCCAAGATGGAGATCAAAGGAGCTATGTGATATTGGCCATATCATGTCACTTTTATTATTTGATTGCACGTGATGTTTATCATGTTTTTGCATCTTGTTTACTTAGAACGACGGTAGTAAATAAGATGATCCCTCATAATAATTTCAAGAAAGTGTTCCCCCTAACTATGCACCGTTGCGACAGTTCGTTGTTTCGAAGCACCACGTGATGATCGGGTGTGATAGATTCTAACGTTCACATACAACGGGTGTAAGACAGATTTACACATGCAAACACTTAGGTTGACTTGACGAGCCTAGCATGTATAGATATGGCCTCGGAACACAGAAGACCGAAAGGTCGAGCATGAGTCGTATAGAAGATATGATCAACATGAAGATGTTCACCGATGTTGACTAGTCCGTCTCACGTGATGATCGGACACGGCCTAGTTAACTCGGATCATGTTATACTTAGATGACAGGAGGGATGTCTATCTAAGTGGGAGTTCATTGAATAATTTGATTAGATGAACTGAATTATCATGAACTTAGTCTAAAATATTTACAATATGTCTTGTAGATCAAATGGCCAACGTAGTCCTCAACTTCAACGCATTCCTAGAGAAAACCAAGCTGAAAGACGATGGCAGCAACTACACGGACTGGGTCCGGAACCTGAGGATCATCCTCATAGCTGCCAAGAAAGATTATGTCCTACAAGCACCGCTGGGTGACGCACCTGTTCTCCCTGCAGAACAAGACGTTATGAACGCTTGGCAGGCACGTACCGATGACTACTCCCTCGTTCAGTGCGGCATGCTTTACAGCTTAGAGCCGGGGCTCCAAAAACGTTTTGAGAGACACGGAGCATATGAGATGTTCGAAGAGCTGAAAATGGTTTTCCAAGCTCATGCCCGGGTCGAGAGATATCAAGTCTCCGACAAGTTCTTCAGCTGTAAGATGGAGGAAAATAGTTCCGTCAGTGAGCACATACTCACTATGTCTGGGTTGCATAACCGCTTGACTCAGCTAGGAGTTAATATCCCGGATGACGCGGTCATTGACAGAATCCTTCAGTCGCTTCCACCGAGCTACAAGAGCTTTGTGATGAACTTCAATATGCAGGGGATGGAAAAGACCATTCTTGAAGTATTTGCTATGCTGAAATCAGCAGAGGTAGAAGTCAAAAAGGAACATCAAGTGCTGATGGTGAATAAAACCACTAAGTTCAAGAAAGGCAAGGGTAAGAAAACCTTCAAGAAGGACGGCAAGGGAGTTGCCGCGCCCGGCAAGCAAGCTGCCGGGAAGAAGCCAAAGAATGGACCCAAGCCCGAGACTGAGTGTTTTTATTGCAAGGGAAGTGGTCACTGGAAGCGGCACTGCCCCAAATACTTAGCGGACAAGAAGGCCGGCATCACAAAAGGTATATGTGATATACATGTAATTGATGTGTACCTTACCAGTACTCGTAGTAGCTCTTGGGTATTTGATACCGGTGCAGTTGCTCACATTTGTAACTCAAAGCAAGAGCTGCGGAATAAGCGGAGACTGGCGAAGGACGAGGTGACGATGCGCGTCGGGAATGGTTCCAAGGTCGATGTGATCGCCGTCGGCACGCTGCCTCTTCATTTACCTACGGGATTAGTTTTAAACCTCAATAATTGTTATTTAGTGCCAGCTTTGAGCATGAACATTGTATCGGGATCTCGTTTAATACGAGATGGCTACTCATTTAAATCCGAGAATAATGGTTGTTCTATTTATATGAGAGATATGTTTTATGGTCATGCTCCAATGGTGAATGGTTTATTCTTAATGAATCTCGAGCGTAATGCTACACATATTCATAGTGTGAGTACCAAAAGATGTAAGGTTGATAATGATAGTGCCACATACTTGTGGCACTGCCGCCTTGGTCACATAGGTGTCAAACGCATGAAGAAGCTCCATGCAGATGGACTTTTAGAGTCTCTTGATTACGAATCATTTGACACGTGCGAACCATGCCTCATGGGTAAAATGACCAAGACTCCGTTCTCAGGAACAATGGAGCGAGCAACCAACTTACTGGAAATCATACATACTGATGTGTGCGGTCCAATGAGTGTTGAGGCTCACGGTGGCTATCGTTATGTTCTCACCCTCACTGATGACTTGAGTAGATATGGGTATATCTATTTAATGAAACACAAGTCTGAGACCTTTGAAAAGTTCAAGGAATTTCAGAGTGAGGTTGAAAATCAACGTGACAGGAAAATCAAGTTTCTACGATCAGATCGTGGAGGAGAATACTTGAGTCACGAATTTGGTACACACTTAAGAAAATGTGGAATAGTTTCACAACTCACGCCGCCTGGAACACCTCAGCATAATGGTGTGTCCGAACGTCGTAATCGCACTCTATTAGATATGGTGCGATCTATGATCTCTCTTACCGATTTACCGCTATCTTTTTGGGGCTATGCTTTAGAGACTGCCGCATTCACTTTAAATAGGGCTCCGTCGAAATCCGTTGAGACGACACCGTATGAATTATGGTTTGGGAAGAAACCTAAGCTGTCATTTCTAAAAGTTTGGGGATGCGATGCTTATGTCAAGAAACTTCAACCTGAAAAGCTCGAACCCAAGTCGGAAAAATGCGTCTTCATAGGATACCCTAAAGAAACTATTGGGTATACCTTCTACCTCAGATCCGAAGGCAAGATCTTTCTTGCCAAGAATGGATCCTTTCTAGAGAAAGAGTTTCTCTCGAAAGAAGTAAGTGGGAGGAAAGTAGAACTTGATGAAGTATTACCTCTTGAACAGGAAAAGGGCGCAACTCAAGAAAATGTTCCTGAGGTGCCTGCACCGACTAGAGAGGAAGTCAATGATGATGATCAAGATACTTTTGATCAAGCTCCTACTGAAATTCGTAGGTCCACAAGGACACGTTCCGCACCAGAGTGGTACGGCAACCCTGTCTTGGAAATCATGTTGTTAGACAACGGTGAACCTTCGAACTATGAAGAAGCGATGGCGGGCCCGGATTCCGACAAATGGCTGGAAGCCATGAAATCCGAGATAGGATCCATGTATGAAAACGAAGTATGGACTTTAACTGACTTGCCCATTGAGCGGCGAGCCATAGAAAATAAATGGATCTTTAAGAAGAAGACAGACGCGGATGGTAATGTGACCATCTATAAAGCTCGACTTGTCGCTAAGGGTTATCGACAAGTTCAAGGGGTTGACTACGATGAGACTTTCTCACCGGTAGCGAAGCTAAAGTCCGTCAGAATCATGTTAGCAATTGCCGCATTCTACGATTATGAGATATGGAAAATGGACGTCAAAACGGCATTCCTCAATGGTTTCCTTAAGGAAGAATTGTATATGATGCAGCCGGAAGGTTTTGTCGATCCTAAGAATGCTAACAAGGTGTGCAAGCTCCAACGCTCGATTTATGGGCTGGTGCAAGCATCTCGGAGTTGGAACATTCGCTTTGATGAGATGATCAAAGCGTTTGGGTTTACACAGACTTATGGAGAAGCCTGCGTTTACAAGAAAGTGAGTGGGAGCTCTGTAGCATTTCTCATATTATATGTAGATGACATACTTTTGATGGGAAATGATATAGAACTCTTGGACAGCATTAAGGCCTACTTGAATAAGAGTTTTTCAATGAAGGACCTTGGATAAGCTGCTTATATATTAGGCATCAAGATCTATAGAGATAGATCGAGACGCCTCATAGGTCTTTCACAAAGCACATACCTTGATAAGATATTGAAGAAGTTCAATATGGATCAGTCTAAGAAGGGGTTCTTACCTGTGTTACAAGGTGTGAAATTGAGCTCGGCTCAATGTCCGACCACGGCAGAAGATATAGAAGAGATGAGTGTCATCCCCTATGCCTCAGCCATAGGTTCTATTATGTATGCCATGCTATGTACTAGACCTGATGTAAACCTTGCCGTAAGTTTGGTAGGAAGGTACCAAAGTAATCCCGGCAAGGAACACTGGACAGCGGTCAAGAATATCCTGAAGTACCTGAAAAGGACTAAGGAAATGTTTCTCGTTTATGGAGGTGACGAAGAGCTCGTCGTAAAGGGTTACATCGACGCTAGCTTCGACACAGATCTGGATGACTCTAAGTCACAAACCGGATACATGTATATTTTGAATGGTGGGGCAGTAAGCTGGTGCAGTTGCGAGCAGAGCGTCGTGGCGGGATCTACATGTGAAGCGGAGTACATGGCAGCCTCGGAGGCAGCACATGAAGCAATTTGGGTGAAGGAGTTCATCACCGACCTAGGAGTCATACCCAATGCGTCGGGGCCGATCAAGCTCTTCTGTGACAACACTGGAGCTATTGCACTTGCCAAGGAGCCCAGGTTTCACAAGAAGACAAGGCACATCAAGCGTCGCTTCAACTCCATTCGTGAAAATGTTCAAGATGGAGACATAGATATTTGTAAAGTACATACGGACCTGAATGTAGCAGATCCGTTGACTAAACCTCTCCCTAGAGCAAAACATGATCAACACCAGAATTCCATGGGTGTTTGATTCATCACAATGTAACTAGATTATTGACTCTAGTGCAAGTGGGAGACTGTTGGAAATATGACCTAGAGGCAATAATAAAAGCATTATTATTATATTTCCTTGTTCATGATAATTGTCTTTTATTCATGCTATAGTTGTGTTATTCGGAAATCTTAATACATGTGTGAATAATAGACACCAACATGTCCCTAGTAAGCCTCTAGTTTTGACTAGCTCGTGATCAACAGATAGTCATGGTTTCCTGACTATGGACATTGGATGTCATTGATAACGAGATCACATCATTAGGAGAATGATGTGATGGACAAGACCCAATCCTAAACATAGCACAAGATCGTGTAGTTCGTTTGCTAGAGTTTTCCAATGTCAAGTATCTTTTCCTTAGACCATGAGATCGTGTAACTCCCGGATACCGTAGGAGTGCTTTGGTGTACCAACGTCACAACGTAACTGGGTGACTATAAAGGTAGACTACGGGTATCTCCGAAAGTAGTGTCTGTTGGGTTGACATGGATCAAGACTAGGATTTGTCACTCCGTATGACGGAGAGGTATCACTGGGCCCACTCGGTAATGCATCATCATTATGAGCTCAAAGTGACCAAGTGTCTGGTCACGGGATCATGCATTACGGTACGAGTAAAGTGACTTGCCGGTATCAAGATTGAACGAGGTATTGGGATACCGACGATCGAATCTCGGGCAAGTAACATACCGATTGACAAAGGGAATTGTATACGGGGTTGCTTGAATCCTCGACATCGTGGTTCATCCGATGAGATCATCGAGGAGCATGTGGGAGCCAACATGGGTATCCAGATCCCGCTGTTGGTTATTGACCGGAGAGCAATCTCGGTCATGTCTACATGTCTCCCGAACCCGTAGGGTCTACACACTTAAGGTTCGGTGACGCTAGGGTTGTAAAGATATGAATATGCAATAATCCGAAAGTTGTTCGGAGTCCCGGATGAGATCCCGGACATCACGAGGAGTTCCGGAATGGTCCGGAGGTAAAGAATTATATATAGGAAGTGCAGTTTTGGCCATCGGGAAAGTTCCGGGGGTCACCGGTATTGTACCGGGACCACCGGATGGGTCCCGGGGGTCCACCGGGTGGGGCCACCCATCCCGGAGGGCCCCATGGGCTGAAGTGGGAAGGGGAACCAGCCCTTAGTGGGCTGGTGCGCCCCCCTAGGCCCATCCCCTGCGCCTAGGGTTGGAACCCTAGGGTGTGGGGGGGGGGCGCCCCACTTGCCTTGGGGGGCACTCCACTCCCCTTGGCCGCCGCCCCCCCTTGGGAGATCCAATCTCCAAGGGCCCCCCCCAGGGGCCTATATAAAGGGGGGGAGGGAGGGGGCAGCCGCACCCTTGCATCTTGGCGACCCCCTCTCCCCTGCTACACCTCTCCCTCTCGCGCAGACGCTCGGCGAAGCCCTGCTGCACGTGACAACTGCATCCACCACCACGCCGTCGTGCTGCTAGATCTTCATCAACCTTTCCTTCCCCCTTGCTGGACCAAGAAGAAGGAGACGTCATCCGCTCCGTACGTGTGTTGAACGCGGAGGTGCCGTCCGTTCGGCGCTTGGTCATCGGTGATTTGGATCACGGCGAGTACGACTCCATCATCCACGTTCTAGTGAACGCTTCCGCTCGCGATCTACAAATGTATGTAGATGCAATCTGAATACTTGTTGCTAGATGAACTCATAGATGGATCTTGGTGAAACCGTAGGAATTTTTTTGTTTTCTGCAACGTTCCCCAACAATAGTCTTGTCGTTTCTCAACGACACCGATGGTGTGGAAGGAGAGGGTGAAGCAGACTCCGGTGATCGAACAATGGAGGTGGAAGGACATGATCATGATGGCTCCGGTGACCGAATGCCGGTGGAAGAAGGAGACCGTGATGACGGCTCCGGTGACGGAACGGAGGAAAGAGCTGTTGCAAAGTCCAGTGAGGTATATATATTATTAATTTAGCATGTGCTGACTAGCTAATTGATGCATTAATTGTTTTGGTATGTACACATATTAACTCTCTTCTTTCTTCTTTTCTAGCCCTCCGGATCGAGCCAAACTACGGTAACGAGACGAGGCCTGAAGAAAAGGTTGCGCCAGGATGAAAGGTTCACGATCACTGCAATCAAGGCCGATGGCCAACCGATTGAACCCAGCCGGACCAAGGAAGCATTTTCTGCTCAGTGTGGGGTTCTTGTTAGGGACAGGATCCCGATCAGGATCCACCAATGGAATAAGCCTAAGAGCGAAGACCCTCAAGTGTCTTATGTCAACGATAGACAAAAAGATGATCTTTGGACTGCGCTGAAGGCAAATTTCACCCTACCGCCAGAGGAGGATCCGGATAAGCCAGTTATAGAGCCATTGATCAAGGCTCATGCTCTTAAGAAGATGGCAGATCTTTTCAGAAGGTGGAACAATGAGTTGAAATCAATGTTTGTCAACAAAGAGAAGACTCCGGAATTCACCGGCCGATTTGAGAAGATAAGAGATCACTGGCACGCATTTGTGGCCCACAAGACATCGGAGAAGAGTAAGAAGATGTCAGCGACAAACAAGATAAATGCTGCAAAGAAGGAGCATCACCATCGCACGGGGTCAGGTGGCTACCTCAAAGCCCGACCGTTGTGGGAAAAGCCTGAGAAGGACCTGCTTGATAAAGGGGTCGAACCAAAGACATTGAACTGGCCAGACCGTTCAAGGACTTGGTTCTTCTGGGTTGGGGGAACCTTGGACCCTGAAACAGGGAGGTGCCGTTGGACGGACGAGCAAATGGGAATACTCGTCAAGAAGCTTCAGAAGTATATCGCCGCAGCACAGCAAGGGACGTTCCTTCCCGACAGATAGAACGACGAGCTCACCAAGGCCCTCGGCAATCCTCAGCATCTAGGACGAACACGAGGCACAACAGGCTCCGTTGCGTGGAAGGTTGGGTTTCCTAACGCAGGCGGGTACAAAATCCAGGAAAGGAAGAGGAACATGAGCTCAGCGATCTGCAGAAGCTGAATGCAAGAGTACTAAAGCTAGAGCAACAAGTTGAGAGCCAGCAAGCTGCTGACCAACCAGATCAGTCGCACGAAGCTATCCCAGAAGCTACCCCGCCATCTCAGCGGAGAAGCAGCGTGGCTTCCACCAATATACTTTAGTAGCCTGACTTCAAGGCTCCCAGCTACCCCGTGGATGCTATCACGAGGCTCAAGATTGCCACCTTATGATGCAATGGCAGCACCTCAAAGTCAAGGCGGTTGTCGGCTCTGTTGCACCTCCTGTACCCGGCGCAACTTTTCACTGCCTTCCGATTCCACAAGGCTATGCTGTTGTGATGGTCGATGAGGGAGTCCTGGATTAGGGGGTCTCTGGACAGCCGGATTATATCCTTTGGCC
This sequence comes from Triticum urartu, assembly GCF_003073215.2. NCBI lineage: Eukaryota > Viridiplantae > Streptophyta > Magnoliopsida > Poales > Poaceae > Triticum > Triticum urartu. The sequence goes on along the minus strand of NC_053027.1, from coordinate 540,270,199 downwards.
GGACTGTTGGACTATGAAGATACAAGATTGAAGACTTCGTCTCGTGTCCGGATGGGACTCTCCTTGGCGTGAAAGGCAAGCTTGGCAATACGGATATGTAGATCTCCTCCCTTGTAACCGACCCTGTGTAACCCTAGCCCTCTCTGGTGTCTATATAAACCGGAGGGTTTAGTCCGTAGGACAACAATCATCATACCATAGGCTAGCTTCTAGGGTTTAGCCTCTACGATCTTGTGGTAGATCAACTCTTGTAATACTCATATCATCAAGATCAATCAAGCAGGAAGTAGGGTATTACCTCCATCAAGAGGGCCCGAACCTGGGTAAACATTGTGTCCCCCGCCTCCTGTTACCATCCGCCTTAGACGCACAGTTCGGGACCCCCTACCCGAGATCCGCCGGTTTTGACACCGACATCGGTGCTTTCATTGAGAGTTCCACTGTGCCGTCATCATAGGGAAGGATGGTTCGTCTCATTGTCAGGGACATCATCACCTCTGGGGGAGCCCTGGCTGTAGGCCAAACTCTCCGACTAGGCGGCTTCGTCATGAACGCCCGTTCGGCCGCTGCGCCGACGATGACTTCTCGGGTCATCGAAAACAGCTTCCACATCGGCTCGGAGCTTACCGAGCGGATGAATCCAATGGAGCTCTCCTCTTTGAACGAGCTCTTGGATCGCATCGCCGCTTTGGGAGTCGCCACGGACTATGATCGGATTGGGCTTAAACCCGACCAAAGGGAGATTAACTCTCCGCCGGTCACCCATCAGATAGCGGTGGTGGAGGAGCAATGCGGCGATACTTCCTCTATCTTGAGGACAAGATATGTCCGGATTCCCGAGCTCTTCGAGCCGGATACCTATTTACGGGAGGACATCGCCCAAACCCTGAACCTAGAATCAGGCAACAGGCCAGACCCACTGGGCAACAAACCGGAGCCCAAACTTCCAAGGTCGGAAACTCCTCCTCCCTTGAGCCTCAAACCGGGTCAACGTCTGGACTTAAATCCACCCACCCAGATATAAACAATCTTTCCCACATTAGGCAAGAGCCCCAGGAGACAGTACATCACTATTGGGCCAGATTCCTCCTTGTAATGAACAAGGTCAAGGACTGTCGCGAGGAAGACGCAGTTTCATTCTTTTGCAATAATTGCAAGGACAAGGGAATCCTCAATGCCATAAGTCATCGTGACATAACACGCTTTGCAAACTTGGCGGCCATAGTACGGAAGTACTGTGCGATGGAAAGCGCCTGGAAAACCCAAACAAAATTTTGGGATAATCCGGCTCTGACAGAGCCCCCAGTCCGAATTAAAAGGGTGCACTCTCATAAGTCGCCCGACTCAATCACAAAGAAGCAAAAGCCCACTACAGGGCGTGGAACCGTATTGGAGGGATGGCTTAACGGGCCCTGCAAAATTCACAGTACAGCGGATACCATACCAACACACAGCCTGAGAGCATGTTGGGTACTCCGGCAGATGGCCAAGAGTGGTGAGGATCTCCTCATTCAAAACACCGTAGAGCACCATCCCGTGGACAACAATACAGTATTGACAGTCTTTGAGACCTTCGCCTCAAATAATAGGCGTAAGCAAGCACTCCGCAGCCTTGTCGAAGTCTGCCACGTGGCAGCAATAAATCCATGGAGCGACACGGCTATCACCTTCAATGCCAGTGACGAACCTAAATTCCGAACAGCCCAAGCACCAGCCGCCTTGGTCCTCAGTCCAATTGTGGATGGCTTTCGACTTACTAAAGTGCTCATGGACGGCGGTAGCGGATTAAACCTCATTTATGAGGAGACTCTTCAAAAAATGGAAATAGACAGAAACCGCATTGAGCAAAGCAGCACGACCTTCAGAGGAATCATCCCCAGTCGAGAGGCACGTTGCGCTGGGAAAATCACACTAGATGTGGTATTCGGCACTCCGGAGAATTACAGGTCCGAAGAGATTACATTCCAAGTGGCCCCGTTCAGTAGCGGATACCACGCCCTTCTAGGGCGGGAGGCATTCACGATCTTCCAAGCCATACCCCATTACGGGTACATGAAGCTCAAAATTCCCGGGCCCAATGGAATAATCACTCTAGTTAGTGATCCGGACATAGCACTCTGCGCCGAAAACAAAACAGCCGCACTAGCCCTCGAGGCATTATCCAAAGCCCTTGCGGCGGAGGAATTAACTACGCTGCGCTCCACAGTGGACAGGGACGACGTGATACTCGACAAAAGATCCAAGTCCACCTCTTTTAAACCAGTGGATCAAATAGTCAAATTCCAAGTCCACCCAACGGCCCTTACAAAAACAACATCCATCGGGGCACAGTTAAACCCCGTTGTAGACGCCGCACTACGGGAGTTCCTGTGCGAGAATTGGCACATATTCGCCTGGCATCCTTCAGACATGCCAGGAATCCCACACAGGCTGGCCGAGCATAGCCATAACATTCTAAAGGGATTCAAGCCGGTCAAGAAGACTCTTCGGCGTTTCTCCGAACCTAAGAGACAAGCCATGGGAGAGGAACTAGCCAAGTTAGTGGAGGCCGGATTCATTAGAGAAATAAAACACCCGGACTGGCTAGCAAGCCTGGTGATGGTACCAAAGAAGGATAAATCCTGGCGCCTATGTGTCAATTTCAAGGACCTTAACAAGGCTTGCCCTAAGGATCCCTTCCCTCTCCCCCATATCGATCAAATTATCGACGCTACTGCAGGACACGACTCATTGTGCTTCCTCGATGCATACTCCGGTTACCACCAAATTAAGATGGCGGAGTCCGATCAAGCCGCAACGGCACTTATCACTCCATACGACCCCTTTTGTTTTAACACAATGCCCTTCGGGCTCAAAAACGCCGACGCAATGTATCAACGCATGATTCAGACATGTCTAGAAAAGCAGATTGGCAAAATAGTGGAGCCATACGTAGACGATGTAGTCGTTAAAACCAGACACGTCGAATCCTTAATAGAAGACTTGAGGCTCACGTTCGACAATCTTCGAACATACGACATCAAGCTCAATCTGGAAAAATGCGTTTTCGGCGTGCCCGCCAGAAAGCTCCTGGGCTTCATAGTCTCCGGTAGAGGAATTGAGCAAATCCGGCCAAAATCCGAGCTCTGTCACAGTTGGCTACCCCAACTGACCTCAAGCAAATCCAAAAATTAACTGGATGCGTGGCGGCCTTAAGCCGCTTTATCTCCCGATTAGGGGAAAAGGCACTCCCCCTTTATCGCCTTATTCGGCGCACCGAACATTTCGAGTGGACGGACGCAGCCACGGCCGGATTGGAAGAAATAAAAGCCATCCTGGCCACCAACCCAATCTTGGCCGCGCCAAATGTCGGCGAACCAATGCTGTTATATATAGCGGCAACTCACCAAGTTGTAAGCGCAGTGCTCGTCGTCGAACAAGAGACGGACGGACATAAATTCCCACTTCAAAAGCTGGTATACTATGTATCCACTGTCCTCACTCCATGCAAATCACGGTACCCACATTATCAAAAGATAGCATAAGCGGTATTCATGGCATCTCGGAAATTACGACAGTACTTTCAAGATTGTTCAATTACGGTGGCCTCGGAAGTACCACTCAATGAAATAATAAACAACCGCGATGCCACGGGCCGGATTGCCAAATGGGCCATTGAGCTCCTCCCGTTCGACATAACATATAGACCTCGGCGAGCCATTAAGTCGCAAGTACTGGCCGATTTTGTTGCCGAGTGGACAGAAGCCGAACTCCCTAAAGAGTACAGCGCGTACTCCAATTGGATCATGCACTTTAACGGCTCTAAAATGCTGGCTGGTCTGGGGGCTGGCGTCGTCCTGACATCCCCCACCGGAGATACAGTCCAATACGTACTCCAAATACTATACACAGACTCCGACAACGCAGCCAAATACGAGGCCTTATTAAATGGTCTCCGGATGGCAGTCTCCATGGGCATTCAACGCCTGGAGGTGCGTGGGGACTCGAACCTCGCAATATCTCAAATAAATGAAGACTTCGATGCCAAGGATCCAAAAATGGTGGCATATCGCAATGTCGTCCTTAAAATGTCAGCTCGGTTCGAGGGGCTTGAATTCCACCATGTGGCTCGGGAAAGCAACCAAGCGGCGGATATCCTCGCCCATATTGGCGCTAAGCGCGACCCCGCCCACCTAACATCTTCTTGGAAAGACTGTTTAAACCATCTGTGGTATGGGAAGGGGACACCGGTAACAATAGTCCGGACCCGGCCACAACACCAGATACCGAACACTCTAACACAATCGGAGGCTCTGCCACCGAAATTACACCTTCAGCCCACGTGATAATGGCCGTCATCGCCCCGTGGACAGAACCATTCCTGGCCTACCTAACCAGGCAGGAACTACCCGAGGACCAAAATGAGGCACACTGCATAGTGCGGCGATCTAAAGCCTACAAGGTCCACGAGGGAGAGCTCTATAAGAAAAGCACTACCGGAGTCCTTCAAAGGTGCATCTCCGAAGAGGAAGGGCGGAAGATGTTGGCAGAAATCCATGCTGGACTCGGCGGCCACCACGCTGCAGCCCGGGCCCTTGTAAGCAAGGCCTTCCGTACAGGTTTCTATTGGCTGACGGCCAGAGCAGATGCACAGGATCTGGTCCAACGATGCGTTGGTTGCTAGCTTTTTGCAAACCAAAGCCATATGCCGCCTACCGCTCTCCAAACAATACCCATTATTTGTCCCTTTGCGGTCTGGGGGCTTGATATGGTCGGGCCCCTCAAAGGGGGAACCCATAAGAAAAAATACTTACTGGTCATGGTGGATAAATTCACCAAATGAATAGAAGCCAAACCCGTTAACACGGCTGAATCCGGACCGGTGATAGACTTCATATCTGGGGTTGTACACCGTTATGGAATCCCCCACAGCATCATCACTGACAACGACACGAACTTTACAGCCGACGAGGTCAAACTTTGGTGCAGCAACATGGGCATTAAGCTCGATTATGCTTCTGTCTATCACCCGCAAACTAATGGTCAAGTCAAGCGAGCAAATGGTCTTATCATGAGCGGCATCAAACCCAGATTAGTGCGGTCCTTAAAGGAATCAAACACACACTGGGTAGAGGAGCTCGACTCCGTACTATGGGGGCTGCGGACCACGCCGAATCGCACTACCGGATACACACCATTTTTCATGGTGTACGGCGCAGAGGCGGTTCTGCCCTGCGACATAATTCATGACTCACCTTAAGTGCGCATGTACGAAGAAAAAGTGGCCGAGCTCGATCGGCAGGACAGCTTGGATGCCCTGGAGGAGGAGCGTGACGTGGCAAAAGCCTGTTCCACACTCTATCAGCAACAGGCTCGAAGGTATCGAATCAAAGAAGTACGGGCCAAAACCTACAACGTTGGCGAACTAGTTCTACGCCTGCCGGAGAAGAAAAAGAACAAGCTCAAGCCCAAATGGGAAGGTCCCTTCATTATTGACCAGGTTCTGACCGGTGGAGCGTACCGTACGCGGGATGCATCGGACAATCGACTTGAGCCAAACCCATGGAATGCAGCCAGACTCCAAACATTCTACGCCTAGTGCCGGACTCTATGTTCGTCTCCTTACCCCCGTCAATTTTTTGCATATCCGTTATCCGTCTTTTCCCTCTCTCTTTCTTTTTCCTGAAGGCCTTAAAAGGCTAACTTGTGTCTTGACTACACAATCTTGACGCGTTAACCGCGTTGGGGGCTTCTTATACAGAAGATTAATATAACTATTTTTCTGGGCTTTATGCCCCACGCATGTGTTATTCTTCCACATGTACCTTTTTTTGCCATTATATGCATCGATATGACTTAAGTTTTGGCCAAGTTGGGTTGCTTGGCTCTTGTGTTTATGCCCTACATTCCCGTTAATTCGGCTAGGGCATAAGGGGAGCACCTCTGCGATTGTTACTGCCGGGTCAGCCGGATGTGTACCTCAGACTGGGTGAAGCCGAAAGCTAGCGTTCTTAAAGGAATATTCTGTCGGTGAACAAAAGATGACTTTTATTTATTTTTGATACATTCCCCCAGATGTTTATAGCCTGCGTCTCTTTTCGCAGTTCGGACATGCACATTAGGGCATGCGTACCCAGGGAAAGGAACCCTTAACGGAACTATTCTCCCTGGAAGATGTTTCTTACTATGCATGTAATATAACATAGCTAGTTGGGTACTTGTCTGTTCAAGCAGCTATGACCCCTATGCCTGGTCTCCACGCATACCCCGGTTTTTACATAACCGAGCGGGTATTCGGATACACTCCGGACTATCGGGTCCAGAGGTCGAAGCGAAAAGGTCCGCCATGACAAATGATTTACAATCCGGCTAGGGACATTATATATGTCACTTAAAGTACACAGTCACTTAGACTGACTAAATTCTTCTGCTATACCATCCAACAGGCTGTCTAGCCTACAATCCTGTTGGGAATACTTTGCGGCTAATTCTACTTGGTCATACACCAAACTAACGGGGATCTCTTTCCCATCGGGCCCCACAGGTCTGACCTCGGCCATGTGGTTTGGGTCAGCTTTGGTATACCGCGTCTTCACCATGGCCCAGGCTTCCCTTGCACCTTGTCGGCAGGCGGATATCTTCTATAATCGGAAGCGCCGCCGCGCTCCCTTGACCTTCTCTATAAGCTCCCCCATGCCTCCTGGCGGGGAGACGGATGGCCACAAGGCTTGGGCAATACCCTGCATCACCTACCGAATTTGTTTGTGCAGTTGTGAAAGCTCTGGTAGAAGATCACCCGCAGACCCGGGCATCTCCTCCGTGGGATGACCCGTCAGCATACCTGTAGACATAACTCTGATTAGCCGGCTTCTTTGTCGAACTCTTTTAAAAGTTCGTTCAAGCACTTACTGAAAATGCCGCGTCGAAGCCGCTTATTCTCCTTCACGGAGTCCGCAAGCTGGGCTCAGATATCTTTCAGTTCCACGCCCAGCTGGATATTGGCGTCTTGGAGATCATTCTTCTCCTGCCTGACCTGCATAAGCACGCGCTCGCCAGCATTTAGCTGTCGGTTGGCACGTTGCGCATCCCCTGGCACGGCCTCCGGATTGACTCCGGAATTATCTGCAACATCTATTGTTAGATTTGCATGCATGCCGCATATTATCTGGTACCTGTCATTCTTTGCAATGGAAACAAGTGTTACCAGAGGGGGCCTTCTCGGACTCCTTCAACGCGGCAACCGCGGCCCGTAGCTGGGCTTTGCATTCTTCCAGCTCTTGAGACAATTGGGTATTCTTCTCTGTAAGAACCTGCACAAATGATGATCCTTAAATCAGTTGTGTCAACTGTTTCAAGTCTCAGGGGCTACCGATATATATAATCATCAGATTTTCTTACCCGTATATCTTTTACATACTGGTCCGTGGCCCTGGCAAGACCATTTTGAGCAGCACGGATGTACGCGTCTCCTGAGTTGAAGGCATCAAACGCCTCTTGTGAGAAACAAGTGTCACGGAGTATGATCCGGCGATGCCTGTGATTCATGGCGCTCTCCACTTCGGAATTTGTAGCGGATATCCTATCCCCATTCTCTGTAGGAGGAGCATCCGGCATACGCCCCGTGTTAGCTTCCGCCTCTATGTCCGACCCTGGAGCCCGACTGGTGGAGGCGTGATCGGCAACCTCTCCGGATATAGTCCGGCGAGCGTCTTTCCTACTAGGAAACATGGACGTTATTATATTTTAAAAGACGACAACCACGGAGCAAGGTTCTGTATCATACCTCTGCGCCGGCGTCTCAGTCCAGACCGCCTTCCTTTTTTGCCTACCCGGCTTCGGTGCCCCTTGTTGGCGAGTCACTGCGGGTTCGGCATGGCGTCCCGAGGGCCTTCCCTGTAAGACACCATATATGTCCGATAAGTGAAGTGCATAAAAAGGGATCCTTCTTGGAAGTTGGGACTCTGGTTTTTCTTACATGCGATGCAGGGAGTAGCCCCGGATAGTCGGCTATGATGGCCACCATGGCATCATCGTAGCTCAATTGATAGAATGTCCTGTCGATCAGCTCCACAAATATGTCCGGATCCTCTTCGAGTCCGGGATCGAGGGCCAGGTCAGGGTACTCCGGTTGTGGAGGTGGGCTGTTGACCTCCCGTACAGCTTTTTGCAGTTCCTGCCATGAAACGACAAGGTGAGTACTTATGACGAAGAATGCGGGAAGGCTGGGAGTAAAAAGTGACAGCTCACCCAGCTTGGAGGGTTGTACATGGAGAATCCATCCCGTGGCTTAATACGGATGAACTCCTCTTCCTCTCCCTTGTACAAATTGGACAGAATTTTTGCTAGAGCAGCAACTGAGTCCGGTCCCTTACGCCCGCAGCTGGTGGCATCATCTTCCCCGTTAAAGTGCCACATGGGGTGCCCTCGATATTGAAGTGGTTGTTCCCCCCGCATTATACATATTGACATAACTTCGGTTATTGTCAATCCTGATTGGGCCAGCACTTTTATCCGGCCCATCAGGTGAAGGAATTCTCCGTTATCTTCCTCCTGAGGGATCCGTGGGCGCCAGCTTCGGCGTTTCTTCAAAGGGGCATTGTCGAACTCGGGAAGACCCATCCGAATAGGATCCGGAAGGGGGACGTCCTCCATGTAAAACCACTCCGAAGGCCAGTCTTCGAACGTCTTCTTTGGGGTACCGGACAGGTATCCAGTCCCGGCGATGCGCCATATTTCGGCTCCGCCCACTTGATATATTGACCCCTTCTATGTACGGGGCACAAGGCAGAATAGCTTCTTCCACAGCGCAAAATGAGCTTCGCAGCCCAGAAACAACTCGCAAAGGGCAACATAACCAGCGATGTGTAATATGGAAGCGGGGGTGAAGTTATGCAACTGGAGGCCGTAAAACTCCAGAAGCCCGCGGAGGAACGGATGGATTGGAAATCCAAGTCCCCTTAATAAATAAGGGACAAGGCATACCCGCTTCCCCTTGGAGGGGTTGGGAAAGCTCTCCGTTTGCTCCCCGCCATTATAGGTGGCGAGCCCGGCTCGAACGGGGACCATGTACGCTGGAGGGAGAAATCCCTGGGTTTGTAACTCTACTAATTGACTGTACGGGACGGAACACTTCTTCCAATCACCGGGCTTAGGGCTACGGGAGCGAGAGGAGGAGCTGCGATGGTCGGCCATGTTGGAATGGATTTTTTCGAGCGCGCTCCGATGGATACTCGCCGTGGGAGGATGGTGTGATCTGGATCTAAGAATCCCCATCTCTTTAATAGACAGTTTACTCACATGGCTAGGGTGGCAAATGTAAAAATTCCCTGGCTTCTCGCTTTCGCTCGACACGTGGAGGATAGCCATTATTGGGCGCGGAAGCAAAGAAGTGCAACATTTATGGGAAGTCGGACACTACTCAGCAGGTATTCAGAATTTGGAGAAGAACCCGCCTTGCAATGCCAAAGACAATCTGCGCTCCGGACTCATCGTCATTGAAGCCTGGTTCGGGGGCTACTGAGGGAGTCCTGGATTAGGGGGTCTCCGGACAGCCGGATTATATCCTTTGGCCGGACTATTGAACTATGAAGATACAAGATTGAAGACTTCGTCTCCTGTCCGAATGGGACTCTCCTTGGCGTGGAAGGCATGCTTGGCAATACGGATATGTAGATCTCCTCCCTTGTAACCGACTCTGTGTAACCCTAGCCCCCTCCGGTGTCTATATAAACCGGAGGGTTTAGTCCGTAGGACAACAATCATCATACCATAGGCTAGCTTCTAGGGTTTAGCCTCTACGATCTCATGGTAGATCAACTCTTGTAATACTCATATCATCACGATCAATCAAGCAGGAAGTAGGGTATTACCTCCATCGAGAGGGCCCGAACCTGGGTAAACATTGTGTCCCCCGCCTCCTGTTACCATCCGCCTTAGACGCACAGTTCGGGACCCCCTACCCGAGATCCACCGGTTTTGACACCGACAGTCGATGAATTAACGGAGGGATTTGAGGAGCTCGAGCTTGACCACCCTACTGGTGAAGGGGAGACTCAGCTGCGTCTTGCTCTGAAGACTCCATGTCTATGGCGGAAGGAGCTCATCAAGCTTCCGAACTGGACGCCTCCGCCTCCTCCTACGGTGAGTGATCAGGGCACTCCGCCTCCTTCTCCTGCTGCTCAGGCGCGTGGCGGCACTCCGCCTCCTTCTCCGCCTGCGCCGGCGCGTCCGAGCAGCCCGCCTCCTCCTCCGCCTCGTCAGCAAGGGCGGAAGAGAGCCGCCGCCGCTCCGGCTGCTCTGGCGCGTCTTAGCACTCCGCCTCCTTCTTCTTCGCCTCGTAAGCAACGAAAGAAGACAGCCACAGCCGCTCCGGCTGCTCCGGCGTCTAGCAGTATAGCCAGAGGCGGGAGGCAATATAGATTCGGTCCATCTCTCAAGCCTTTAGAGAGGTTACCATATGAGATGACCGAGGAGGAAAACATGAAGATCTGTAAAGCCCAAGTGAAGGACTTCTTTGAAACGCAAAGAGCTAAGAAACATCCACCTCCGGAGGAGAAGATTGATCCGGTGAAAGCGAAACACACTCTCGATGCCCTGAAGCGACCACCACCCTCTCCGCTGCAAACCAACTATGAACGCATTATTGAAAGGTCATATAAGGAAGCGTCCCGGTCGGGAAGTACTTGCAGTGATCGAAGGTTAGCAGAACGAAGAAGTGGGAAAAAATTCCCCAGCTCGGCGAACAAGCGAACCAATCGTGCCCCCCGCTCAAGGTGTCTAGCGATATCGTCGCTAATCATCCGGGGATGGTTCCCGGTACCAATCCTGGAGATAACCTGCCAGACGATGCATATTTTGATACAATGGAGGTGCAAATACCGGCACGGGAAGCCTCCCGTCAAACCTGGTCATCCTCCTCTAACAACGATGATGCGAAGATTCCATGATTGGTACATGGACACCTGCAGCAAGTCTAGGAAGGATACTTTGACGCTGAGAGTTAAAGAGGAGCACGACCTCGTTGGAATTGATCTGTTGTCTGTTCCATTTGAGGAGTTCTTCCAGTTTTTCAATGAAAAGGCCCTCGATAAAACAATCGTCACTTGCTACTGTCTGTAAGTACTAGTTCTGTAATTTAGTCTCTATATATAGCTCAGCTCTTTCATCGCATGTATATATAATTATCTTTACTATATTATGCAGGTTGAAGATCGCCGAATGCAAGAAGAGACAAATCGGTGATATTGGGTTCATTAACACAAATCTCATAGATGAATGGAATGTTAAACATGATGCCAAACAAACCGAGGCCAACTTGCTACGATCGTTACTTCGAAATCAAAACAAAGATATAATACTCTTTCCTTACAACTTCAAGTGAGTGTTATTGTCTTGTGCATATTCGGTTTCCCTTATTACTCGAGGTTATAGTAATGTACTTGATGAGTTATGCATGCGTGCGCAGCTTCCACTTTATTCTGCTAGAGATTAAGCTTGAGCAGGGACTAGTAACCGTCATAGACTCGAGACGAAAAGATCCTGAGGAGTATGCAGCCATGACTAAAATGCTCGAGAAGTAAGTTCAATCGATCATTATCGTACCATATCGGCAACTTTGTTCATTTCCTGATATCAAGTAATTGTTTTCTTTGTCTGGCAGGGTTTGGAAAAAGTTCACCGCAGAACCTCCGGGACTGCCGGGGGAGCTACGATTTAAACACCCGAAAGTAAGTACTACTAGCTAGTTCCGCACATCTCCCATTGATTCTAGCTAGTTTCATCAATACCATTTAGCATGCTTGCTTATCAGTTTGATTGACCTCTATTTCTTGTAAAGTGGTTGTGGCAGGAACCTGGGAATAATTACTATGGATACTACATTTGCGAGTTCATCCGCCACACAACCTGTGAGCGGGGCTACTCTAAAAAACAATATGAAGTGCGTAAGCAATAATATTCACAATTTTATTTTATTACCATCATTTGTGTTGAGCTTCATTCATATATATGTATTGACCCCCTTCTTTAAATTAGATGTTTCAGATGCGGGATGAACTCCTACCATAAGATCACATACGAGCAATTCAAGAGGAATTGGCGGGATTCTTTCTTGACCACGTCATCGATAAAGATGGAGAATACCATGTGGAACTTGAGTTCAGATGTTAGGGGATTGTAAGAGATCTTATATTGTATATATGTAGCCAGTAGCGTCGGATAGATATACGAAAACTTGTTGTTCGACCAATCTCTCGGAGAAGGAGAGGTCGATCACTGCTCTCTGTATATGTTCATGACGATCTTCTGTACTTAATGGTTTCCTTCATTTTCTTACTAGCTAGCTAGCGTGTCGAGTCCTCTCTATACGCGTCGACGATGGAGAGGTCTCCTTGGATGAAGCTATGGAACTCATCGAGGAGGTACGTGATGTGGGCGTCCCGGTTGTTGCGAAGAGGTAGCAAAGGTACCACTAGAGCGTGTACGCTGTGTCCTTGTGCTCCTCGACGATCTCTAAGGTCAAGGGAGTCATGGTGGCATTGTACCAGGAGAGGATGGCGAAGTTGTTGAGGGCCCGGTCAGAGGAGGCTTGCGACGGTGAGCCATCGCTATGAGCACGACAAGGAACTGGCGATGCCATAGTCCTTATTTCTCCTTCTCGAAATCGAGAGTGACCAAGACGTGATCACGGATGCGAAGTCCCTGGATTTGGGGAGTGGGGAGAGTCTGTGTTGCGATGGGGTGTCCGAACTCCTCGCCAGAATCTGAGCCACCGGAGGAGAGGGAGGAGAGGAGCTCATAGTTGCAAGGAAAGAGGTGGGGCAGCAGAAGAATAGGATCTGGAAAATTGATACCATGTTAGAATCGGAGCGACAGAAGGAAGGGAGGGATTCGTGCAACACTTCCTATCTCATTGATTGGGTGTACATGGGCTAACCACACTCACAGAAAACTAGCCTCACGAGTTAGTCCTAGCACACGAACATGAACACACACACGCACACACACGCGCGCGCACACACACACACACACACGCACGCACGCGACACATGCGTATGTGCTGGATGTTCCTAGTCTGTTGTATGTGATTTTCCATGTCAGTAATCTTGTGATGATGCTATTTTGGATTAGGTTTAAAAGAAATCCGGCTAATTACCTAACAGAGTACATTCCCTACTATCTAACCATGTTGTGAATCACTCGAAATTTGTATAACCAGATTAACCAATTCTGTCGTTATGAAAATTCAAAAAAAAAATTCTATCCTTATGCATGTTGACAAGAACAAGTGACGCCATTGGCGTGCTTTACAAGAGATGCAAGTTGGGCTATTCTTAGATTTACCCTACCTCTATGGAAGTTTAGAAATTACATGGTTATGCCCTTTTAGTTGAGTTTTTTAAGTGGAGGCAAAAAAAACCCACTAATTATTGGAGTAGTCAAGAGCTCAGATTATACAAGGAAGAGATCTTGGCGTCCTGTTTTTGCTTTTATAGCATGTAAAAAAATGGAAGCTCAAAATGCACAGATGAAGGGTTTCAAGTATCTCTACCAAAAAAAGGCGAAAAAGGAGAGCTCCAGTGTTCTGGTCATTTCTTTAGACTCATACATATTGCATGCATTCAACTATATATACCTCAAATTCGCTCATGAAATTGCACCACACATCCTTGATTGTAAAATAAATAAAAAGACTAGGCAACTACTTCATCTAGCGTTGCGTGCTATAATCTCATGATGACCATTGCAAACAACCTGCAATAAGATTGTCAGCGCAAATCCGACTCCGAAGCCTACACCAACAAAAAGCCACAACATGATATCATCAAATAGTGATCCTTCTCGCACAGAAGGTGACAGCGACAAAGTTGGCGAAGGAACGAATGTCAGGTTACATTTCACAAGAAGTGGGCACCCGTACAACCCTCTATTTCCACCCTGGAATGAGCTGCTGGTGAATGTGGAAAACTGGCTGCCCGAAGGTATCCTCCCACTGAGATCATTATAGGAGAGGTTGAGCCACACGAGTGTGGTCACCGTTGCTAGCTCCCGCAGGGTCTCCCCTAGAAGATGGTTCCACGACAGGTCCAGTGACTCGATTCGGGCCAACTGGCCGAGCTCACGTGGGATCTTGCCTCCAAAGGCATTGCGAGACAAGTTCACAACGTGCAGGGACGTTAGGTTGCTGATTGACCTCGGGATGAAGCCACTGAACCGGTTGCTTGATAGGTCAATCACCACCAGGTCAGTACTGACTTTTGACACCCCCATGTATTGTTGTTTCATGGCCACATCAACCGCCACCAGATAAGAAATAAATCCTTCTTTCGCAGACACTGTAGTATAATCATCATATTCTGCAATCGTTCTGTTCGGATCCCAAACCATGGACTTGAAACTCTTGAAGAAATCTGGTGCTAGATCGCCATTTGAAGCGATTTCCTGCAAGGTCAATGATTCGTACACGGGAAAAGTAATCGGCAGTCGAGTTCTTCTCCACAAGAGGAGGCATGCTCACGGGGCCATGAAAATTGTTGTTTCTCAAGATAAGTAGCCGGAGTTGCGGTAGCTGACCCATCCATATAGGGAAAGAGACTGTGAAATGGTTCCCACCAATGTCAAGAGCTATCAAATATTGGCACCGAGCCAACGATCTCGGGAGGCGCCCCTGGATATGATTCCCATGTAAATCTATCAGTTGCAACTGACATGATTCGCTAGTCTCGTCGGGCCATGTTCCGTCAAGATGATTTCCCCTCAAGTTCAACATAATGAGTTGACCGCAACCTTTCAACAAATAAGGTGGCACCGATCCGCTGAGATTATTGCCGGATAGGTCTAGCATTCTGAGAGCATACTGCTCACGACATTCTGAGTAGGGGATAGGCCCACTCAGTTCATTGTTCGCAAGGTTGACAGAGTAGGTCGTGAGCCCGGACCGTTCGAGGAGAGGGTTTATTTGGATGAAGCGGAGGAAACTACTCTGGGGGATGGACGAGAATTTGTTGTTGGAGTAATCAAGACGATCCCCATTGGAAGGGAATGGCGTGGCGCCACGGAGCATATTGAAGCTAAGATCGATGTACATTATATTAACATAGTGCGGCGGCTGGCCTACTGTGGTGAAGAAATTGTGCGACAGGTTCAAGGATCTCATGTGTGTCCAAATCCATTGAGGTATCTCCCCTTGAATTTGATTGCAAGAGAGATCCAGATTCCCTAGTTCTGGTAGATATCCAAGGACTCTAGGCAACCTTGTTAGGTTACAATATGCTAGATTCAAACTAGTAATACTGCTGTTACTAGCATCAATTTTACTACCATCCCCGAAAGCAGATAACAAGGGATTATAGGATACTGATATCATCAGGGCCGGTCCTGAGATTTTAGAGGCCTGGGGCGAAACTAGAACCTGGGGCCCTTTAATACAAACACCGTAATAATGACGAGCAAGTTGCAATTCTATCGATTGGATGGAGGATACTTTTAAATTTAAAAGCGGTGCTAAAAGTAACCCATTGGCAAGAACATGTGATAACTATTTTCTATATATTAGTCCATAACTATAACATAATGAGGCCAATGTAAATCTAATTTTCACACACCTCTTAGGAATTCAGGCGTAAGTGGAACTTCACGCATTAGGAAGTTGAGATATTTATTGATAATCTTCTCTATCGGTAAGATCCACCGATAATCTACCCTAAAAAAAAGAACCAACCAGATGCATATTGATAGGTGAAGCTTGTACATTGTATACTAGAAAAAATGAAGCATTGGTACATAAGTAAAATTTCCGTGCAATGTAGCAAACGTTGGAATTACAGCCACATTGAAACACCTGAGATTGCATGGTGTCGCTGCCATGAACTTGCTTTGGATAATGAGGATAATTGTAAGCAAATTATTGGCCTACTTGGATAGTCTCTAACAGTTCCCTTGACATAAATCTCCCATGAGGATAAGAGTGACCTCAAAACGTGGCCGCTACAGAACACAACACAAAGAAGTATGATTCTGCTGTTCATGGCCGTTATATTATTCAGAATAAAGAGATCCTCAGAAATATGTAGGTACAATTGTGTGCACCTGTTAACTGATTGCTGCTCAAGTCAACGTAAGTCAGTGTAGCTGATGGATTCTGGAATTACTCGATAGCACCAGAGAGTCTGTTCATGTTGAGGCACAATCTCAGCAATGTTGGCTGAGTGAAGAAGGATGCTGGTACCGTCCCCCAGAATGAATTATTGCTTAGATCCACCTCTGTGAGGTATGGTAACATATGTGCATCAAGAGGAACCGGCCCTGTGTAAGAAAATTGCTTGCGTTGGTCATAAAACTGGTTAGACAAGGAGTGTGTACATTTGGATCTATGTCATAATTAATTTGCAACCCATTGTCGTGCTCTAACAAAAAGAAGACAATGCAAAGAGAACACGGAATATTTGTCTACGTGTGCGTCCTATGTGGTTGCTAAATCCCTGGGATTTTGCTCTATATCATGTTATACTTGAACAAACAAAGGATACCTATTTCCTAAAATATATCATTATCTACAATAATTGTAAAATACACGATGTGATAAAGCACAAGCTTTGTAGGAAAAATGCTAAGGACTAATACTCTAAAATTCTCGTGAAATTACTTTAAACCTAGATGCTGTTCTATAGGTCAGAGTATTTGGCATATAACACTGGTAATTTTCCGGAAATTTACCCACAACAGTTTGTTTGCGCAATTCCTTTAAGAAAATGGAGAAGGGCACCTGCTAGGTCTCTACGTCCAAAGATGCACACATCCCATATTTTTTACAAAGTAAGTAACAAGCTCAGGATACCCTAAAGCTCAAGTAGAACGTGCTACATTGTTAAACCGACCATCCTTTTGGGACATAGGCCGCATTCAATTGGATTTTCGCTACAAACCGAATGCCGGATTGACAAATTATTTTGCCACGAGGATGATAATTTCCTTCAGCAAGCTTGGCAGATCCTTTGCATTGCTCAGTATTTTTGCCATGCTTACTTAAGGAAATTGTTATCCTTGCAACAACATATCCATGGCGTTTGGTTTGCTATGCTTAAAAATTGACACAAGATTTTAAAATCCCTGTAGATTTTAGTCACCATAATATTTGATAGCAATATGCCTAAGGATATATGGAATCCAACAGGCCCACGTGGCTACCTTTCCCAAATTTTGGTGGGCATATGATTTAGCCATTCTGCTATCACAAATCGAGGAGTAAATACTTTTTTTTGCGAGTAAGTAGACTTACCCGTGAGTTTGTTGCTGCCAAGCAGTACGACTTCCAGCGCTGTGAGGTTCCTGATGGAGTCAGGGACGGCCCCAGCGAGGTTCCGCCACGCGAGGTTGAGTGCGGTGACCATCCCGGTAACGTTGTCGCAGCCAACGCCCTCCCATCGGCAGCAATCCGTGCCCTCTCTCCACGACGGCAGCGTCGTGGTGGCCGGCCCAGAGGTGGCACTTCCGGTGAAGGAGAAGGAACGCTTCACGGCGAGGAGCGCCGCGGCCTGATCCCCGCGGCATCGAGCAGGGACCTGCTGCGCAGTACCGGCGTTTGCTGACAGGGCATGGGAACGGTGTGCTAGTAGCTGGATCTCTACAGGGAAACCTAGGGTCACCACTCGTAGCAACACTGAGGTGTGATGGATAGTGATGCGAGGCATTGCAGCTGGCAAATCTAGGGGAAGACGAGATGTATCATTACTTCACTGCATATATAAGGTCTGAACTCAGAAGGTGGGTGGAAACGAACATGCAAGTTGAGAGCACACTGCATTGACTGAGCCGCTGTTTTCCTCTACTCCGGTTTATCTGCAGTTTGATTATCGCTAAAGAAATTATAACACGCATTGTTTCTTTCTCTCACTAGTGTAGGATGATGCTAACGCGACACTATGATCAGAGACTCTTCGACGAAACTATGTGCGATGCAATAATCTCAAACGGTGTTGTAAAAAAACCGTCAAAAAAGACGCAAAACGTTTGCGATGACGGATGCATCAAACATGGTTCAGATTTTAGTTCCGTGTGTGATTCAGGGCATACGGTTCAGTTCAATTAACCATTTTCGATGAGGAGAAACAAAAGAAACGAGCAGTCAAATGAAGGTCTGTGCGATGTACAGCATACGGTTCACTCGGATGAACTGTTTGTGATTAGACAACACAAAAGAAACGGTCAGCCAGATCAAGGGGTGTGCGATATATAGCATACCGTTCACTCGGATGAACTGTTTGTGATTAGGCAACACAAAAGAAACGGTCAGCCAGATCAAGGTGTGTGCGATATACGAAATGTGGTTTACTCGGATGAACTTTTTGCGTTGAGACAAGAGAAAAGAAATGGTTCAATATAACAAAATACCATAAATATTGCAAGGTTCAAATTTAAAGATTACAACGCCCAAATTCAAACATTGCAAACCGCGTAATTTTTGAAAAGGGATCAGTCGCTGACAAGTCATGTATGGGTTTGACACAATGACTTCCAATTGCTTTCTTATATGCTCTTCCAATACGAAGTTTGGCATTTTTGGAGGCACTTCCATTCCACAGTACCTGCTGGCTCTGATAATCATACCATTGATCTTTGCTAATTAGATGCGTGTTAAACCTCAGTATCCTCAGCACATTTGCTCTGGCAAGAAAGAACCTGGCAAGTGTAATCTCCGGTGGGGTCCCTCGATAGGAGTTCAAAGTAATATTTGAGAGATGCAGATCCAGGCATTCGAAATTGTCGTTATAAACATCATCCAGCTCCGGGCCTAATATGCACTTCAAAAGAAGAGAACGTGTTAGTTCCTACATGCAGTTTTGAACACTGCTACACGCCTATTTGGTTTGCAGAATTTGTAAAATGCACCAATGTGCCATCTTCGATCTGGCATGATTAACATGGGCATTTGATCACAATCTACTCCTAGAAACATGTAGCCTTCTTCACAAGAGGTTGGATTGGATGAAAAATTCCCTAAGAAAACTAGTACAGATGAATCCAAAGGAGAAATGCTTATGGACGATTGTAACCAGATGAATGAAGCAACCAATATGGGGTGGGGGTGTATGTCCTAAAATCCTCCAAAATTCCTTAAGAAATCATAGTACATTGTCATTGTAAACTTGGGAAAAGGTGCAAAAAATTGAACTCCCTTATGGTTAACATTTAACAGGAACGGAACAGTACCTCGATATACAGCTTCTTCAGGCACGGAAAGCATCTCAAGCAACTGACAACTTGGTCCAGGTTGGGGCCGACAGATTCTAGTGCCATGACCTTCACTGTGCCCAGAGTGTGGGTGAAGCTTCGCTGGATGACAGACGAACATACATCTTCAAAACTAGAAATAACGTTGATATATCAAGAAGGAGAGGTATATAAGGCGACTGTTGTACCTGGTGAACAAATTACTGCCGAGCAATTGATAGAAAAGCGCATAGTTATGAGAATATCTAGGCAATGATCATGAATATAGGCATCACGTCCGTGTCAAGTAGACCGAAACGATTCTGCATCTACTACTATTACTCCACACATCGACCGCTATCCAGCATGCATCTAGAGTATTAAGTTCATAAGAACAGAGTAACGCATTAAGCAAGATGACATGATGTAGAGGGATACACTCAAGCAATATGATATAAACCCCATCTTTTTATCCTCGATGGCAACAATACAATATGTGCCTTGTTGCCCCTACTGTCACTGGGAAAGGACACCGCAAGATTGAACCCAAAGCTAAGCACTTCTCCCATTGTAAGAAAGATCAATCTAGTAGGCCAAACTAAACCGATAATTCGAAGAGACTTGCAAAGATATCAAATCATGCATATAAAAATTCAGAGCAGAACCAAATATTATTCAAATATAATCTTGATCATAAATCCATAATTCACCGGATCTCGGCAAACACACCGCAAAAGAGTATTACATCTAATAGATCTCCAAGAACATCGAGGAGAAAGTTGTATTCAGAACCAAAGAGAGAGAGAGAAGAAGCTATCTAGCTAATAACTATGGACCTGAAGGTCTGTGGTAAACTACTCACGCTTCATCGGAGAGGCTATGATGTTGATGTAGAAGCCCTCCGTGATCGATTCCCCCTCCGGCAGATTGCCGGAAAAGGCCCCAAGATGGGATCTCACGGGTACAGAAGGTTGCGGCGGTGGAAAAGTGGTTTCGTGGCTCCCCCTGATGATCTTCGGGTATAAGAGTATATATAGGCGAAAGAAGTACGTCGGTGGAGCTACGAGGGGCCCACAAGGGTGGGGGCACGCCTTCCCCCTGGGCGCGCCCTCCTGCCTCATGGCCGCCCCGTTGTGTCTCTGACTTCATCCAAGTCTTCTAGTTTGCTTTCGGTCGAAGAAAGATCATCGCGAAGGTTTCATTCCGTTTGATATTCCTTTTCTGCGAAACACGGAAATAGGCAAAAAAACAGAAACTGTCATTGGGCCTTCGGTTAATAGGTTAGTCCCAAAAATAATATAAAAGTGGAAAATGAAAGCCCATTAAACATACAAAACGGATAATATAATAGCATGGAACAATAAAAAATTATAGATACGTTGGAGATGTATCAAGCATCCCCAAGCTTAATTCCTGCTCGTCCTCGAGTAGGTAAATGATAAAAACAGAATTTTTTATATGGAATGCTACCTAACATAATTTTCAATGTAATTCTCTTTATTGTGGCATGAATGTTCAGATCCATAAGATTCAAAATAAAAGTTTAATATTGACATAAAAACAATAATACTTCAAGCATGCTAATAAAGCAATCATGTCTTCTCAAAATAACATGGCCAAAGAAAGTTATCCCTACAAAATCATATAGTGTGGCTATGCTCTATCTTCATCACACAAAGTATTTAATCATGCACAACCCCGATGACAAGCCAAGCAATTGTCTCATACTTTTGATGTTCTCAAACTTTTGCAATCTTCACGCAATACATGAGCGTGAGCCATGGACATAGAACTATAGGTGAAATAGAATGGTGGTTGTGGAGAAGACAAAAAGGAGAAGATAGTCTCACATCAACTAGGCGTATCAACGGTCTATGGAGATGCCCATCAATATATATCAATGTGAGTGAGTAGGGATTGCCATGCAACGGATGCACTGGAGCTATAAGTGTATGAAAGCTCAACAAAAGAAACTAAGTGGGTGTGCATCCAACTTGCTTGCTCACGTAGACCTAGGGAAATTTGAGGAAGCCCATCATTGGAATATACAAGCCAAGTTGTATAATGTAAAATTCCCACTAGTATATGAAAGTGACAACATAGGAGACTCTCTATCATGAAGATCATGGTGCTATTTTGAAGCACAAGTGTGGTAAAAGGATAGTAACATTGTCCCTTCTCTTTTTTTCTCTCTTTTTTTATTTCGGCCTTTCTCTCTTTCTTTTTTTGGGCCTCTTTTTTATTTTTATGTCCGGAGTCTCATCCCGACTTGTGGGGGAATCATAGTATCCATCATCCTTTCCTCACTGGAACAATGCTCTAATAATGATGATCATCACACTTTTATTTACTTACAACTCAAGAATTACAACTCAATACTTAAAACAAAATATGACTCTATGTGAATGCCTCCGGCGGTGTACCGGGATGTGCAATGATTCAAGAGTGACATGTATGAAAAATTATGAATGGTGGCTTTGCCACAAATATGATGTCAACTACATGATCATGCAAAGCAATATGACAATGATGGAGCGTGTCATAATAAACGGAACGGTGGAAAGTTGCATGGAAATATATCTCGGAATGGCTATGGAAATGCCATAATAGGTAGGTATGGTGGCTATTTTGAGGAAGGTATATGGTGGGTGTATGATACTGGCGAAAGGTGCGCGGTATTAGAGAGGCTAGCAATAGTGGAAGGGTGAGAGTGTGTATAATCCATGGACTCAACATTAGTCATAAAGAACTCACATACTTATTGCAAAAATCTATTAGTTATCGAAACGAAGTACTACGCGCATGCTCCTAGTGGGATAGATTGGTAGGAAAAGACCATCGCTCGTCCTCGACCGCCACTCGTAAGGAAGACAATCAATAAATAAACCATGCTCCGACTTCATCACATAACGGTTCACTATACGTGCATGCTATGGGAATCACAAACTTTAACACAAGTATCTGTCAAATTCACAACTACTCAACTAGCATGACTCTAATATCACCTTCTTCATATCTCAAAACAATCGTAAGGAATCAAACTTCTCATAGTATTCAATGCACTTTATATGATAGTTTTTATTATACCCATCTTGGATGCTCATCATATTGAGACTAATTTTATAGCCAAAGCAAATTACCATGCTGTTTTAAAAGACTCTCAAAATAATATAAGTGAAGCATGAGAGATCAATAATTTCTATAAAATAAAACCACCACCGTGCTCTAAAAAGATATAAGTGAAGCACTAGAGCAAAATTATATCTAGCTCAAAAGATATATAAGTGAAACACATAGAGTATTCTAATATATTCTGATTCATACGTGTCTCTCCAAAAGGTGTGTGCAGCAAGGAATATTGTGGTAAACTAAAAAGCAAAGACTCTAATCATAGAAGATGCTCCAAGCAAAACACATATCATGTGGTGAATAAAAATATAGGCTCAAGTAAAGTTGCCGATAGACGAAGACGAAAGAGGGGATGCCTTTCGGGGCATCCCCAAGCTTAGGATTTTGATTGTCCTTGAATTTTACCTTGGGGTGCCTTGGGCATCCCCAAGCTTTGTCTCTTGCCACTCCTTATTCCAAAATCCATCAAATCTTTACTCAAAACTTGAAAACTTCACAACACAAAACTTAAACAGAAAATCTCATGAGCTCTGTTAGTATAAGAAAATAAACCACCACTTTAAGGTACTGTAATGAACTTATTCTTTATTTATATTGGTGTTAAACCTACTGTATTTCAACTTCTCTATGGTTCGTACCCGCTGATACTACTCATAGATTCATCAAAATAAGCAAACAACACACGAAAAACAGAATCTGTTAAAACATAACAGTCTGTAGCAATCTGTATCAAACAAATACTTCTGGAACTCCAAAAACTATGAAATAAATTGGTGGACGTGAGGAATTTGTCTATTAATCATCTAAAAAATGAATCAACCTAAAAGGACTCTCCAGTAAAAAATGGCATCTAATCTCGTGAGCGAAAAAGTTTCTGTTTTTTTACAGAAAGATTGCAAAGACTTCACCCATGTCTTCCAAGGTTCTACTTGGCACAAACAGTAATTAAAACATAAAACTACATCTAAACAGAAGCTAGATGAATTATTTATTACTAAACAGGAACAAAAAGCAAAGAACAAAAATAAAATTGGGTTGCCTCCCAACAAGCGCTATCGCTTAACGCCCCTAGTTAGGCATTGAGATTTCAATGATGCTCACATGAAAGATAAGGATTGAAGCGCAAAGAGAGCATCATGAAACTCGTGACAAACACATCTAAGTCTAACATACTTCCTATGCATAGGCATCTTATAGGCAAACAAATTATCATAGCAAGCAAAAACTAGCATATGCAAGGAAGTGGAAAGAAACAATAGCAATCTCAACATAACGAGAGGTAATTTTGTAACATGAAAATTTCTACAACCATATTTTCCTCTCTCATAATAGTTACATGTGGGATCATAAGAAAATTCAAAAAAATAGCTATCACATAAAATATTTTCATCACGATCCACATGCATGCGAAGTTGACACTCTTCTAAAATAGTGGGATTAACATTAACTAAAGTCATGACCTCTCCAAACCCACTTTTCTTAAAAATTTCATAAGATTGAACATTCTCCAAATATGTGGGATCTAAAGTAGACACTCTTCCAAACCCACTTTCAATAATATTGCAAACACTATTATCAATCTCATATTCATCATGGGGCTTAAATAAATTTTCAAGATTGTAAGAAGAATCACCCCAATCATGATCATTGCAACAAGTGGAGGACAAAGCAAAACTAGCATCCCCAAGCTTGGGGTTTTGCATATCCTTATCATAATTGACATTAATAGAATTTGTAATAACATCATTGCAATCATGACTTTCATTCAAAGATTTACCATGAATCACTTCATAAAGTACTTCGTCACAATTGTTAGATTCACGGATTTCAAGCAAAACCTCATAAAGATAATCTAGTGCACTCAACTCACTAATAATAGGTTCATCATAATTGGATCTCTTAAAGAGATTAGCAAGTGGATGAGGATCCATAAAATTTTAGCAAGCGAAGATGCAAGAAAAAGAAGGTACATGGTAACACAAGCAAACAATAGATCGAACGAAAGAAGGGCGAAGAAAAGGCAAAGGTTTTTGAAAATCGTTTTAGAAGTGGGTGTCGTGGAATTGTCACGGCAGATGTCCTAGTGTGAGGACTTAGTCGTGACACCAACGCATCTATGTGTTAGCTTGAGAGGGGTTGGGCAGAATCGAGAGACGCAACAGAAGACAAGGATTTAGACAGCTTCGGGCCCCGGGAAACATCATCCGGTAACAACCCTACATGATGTTTGTGGCTAGGTCTCATTATCATCACGAGGGAGTCACCGTAAACCGGCTCTCCTGGTTATGTCTAACCCTTAAGATTATTTCTCCTCCCCCCTTGGGGTGCCCTCCCCCTCCTTATATAAGCTAAAGGGGCGGGTTACATGTAGAGTCCAACTCAGATTAAGACTTAAACTATTCTGACTTCTCTTCATGGGCTTCCTAACGTCTTGGGTTTCTTAACGTCTCGGGCTTATTAACCCCAAGTGACTCTGTCTACTGGGTTATTACTGTCAACCGGGTTATGGCTGTCTGTCGGGTTATGACTGTCTGTCGGGTTATGATTGTCTGCCGGGTTATGATTGTCTATCGGGTTATGATCTGACTTAACACCCGCCGGGTTATCATCTGACTTAACACCTGCCGGGTTATCATCTGACTTAACACCTGCCGGGTTATCATCTGACTTAACATCTGTCGGGTTATCATCTGACTTAACACCTGTCAGGTTATCATCTGACTTAACATCTATCGGGTTATCAAGTCCCAGCCGGGTTATAACTCCGGTCGGGTCATACCGCGGGGTATATCCCCGACATTAGCCCCCATTTTATTTTGGATTTATCCATGTTAAACTGATCCTGATTATCCTTAAATCCTTGTCATTTCCTTCTTCTAGAAAATCCGGGTCAATAAGCCAGCTTTATAATCAATTTGCTGACATTGGTTTGTCACAGAGAAATATTGTGAAGAATAACTCATTTGACTCAGCTCCCAATGCTTAACAAAAATATTGGTCTTTGAAATACTCATCTGATCTTCAGCCGGTTTAAGAATGTAGAACTTGTCAGTTTATAAATATTGATGGTACCAGGTCATAATTGTAGTTAACATCAAAGCTTGAAAATATACCTCTTATATGCATATCACTTGTAGCCCCCATGTCTTAAGAAGGTAGCGTAGCAACAACTTAAAACTTGCTTCAATATAAATGTCTGAACCTTGAAGAAATCCGATTTGTTCATCTCAGTCACTAGTCAAACATAAAATTCCACATGTAGTCCCCAAGTGTCGGGTTGTCATGCTTGCAGCAACCTGGGACTTGAAATTGCCTTATGCTCATAAAAACTTCAACGAGTGTAGCCCCCAAGGGCTGGATCATTATGCAATAATGAGCAAGGACTTTATAGATATAATTATGTAGACTTGAACAACAACGTGTAGCCCCCAAGGGCCGGCTCAGTAAGATAATATTGAGCTGGGACTTTATATATACTTCATTGAAAATAACATCATATGACGTAACCCCCATCCTGGGGCTTGAACCCACGTCCACAAGGTTAAGAGCTTTGTGCTTTACCAACTGAGCAGTGGATCCTTCAATATAATGGAATAAGGTTTGTGTAGCTTGAATTTTAACAGGAGCAATTGGTAGCCCCCAAGGGCCCGCTCATTACGATGTAATGAGTCGGGTCTTCAATAAGGTGATCAAAAAATGACTTTGCATTATCCCCCAAGTGACATGGTTCATGCTGGCAGTGACATGGGACTTGCATATTTGATGTAATCTCAATTTGAATAATGAGCCCCCAAGTGCCGGGTCGTAAGCCTGCAGCAACTCGGGACTATTGCTTCTATTGTAGAATAAATCA
This sequence comes from Triticum urartu, assembly GCF_003073215.2. Lineage (NCBI taxonomy): Eukaryota > Viridiplantae > Streptophyta > Magnoliopsida > Poales > Poaceae > Triticum > Triticum urartu. The sequence continues at coordinate 540,244,032 of NC_053027.1, read as the reverse complement.
TATCCATCGATAAAATAATATGCATTGCGCTAAAGCGACTTTGAAAACCTCAATCATAATACTGGTTATTGATAACCATAATAAAAATCCAGCCATGTTGGCTATTAAAGATTAGAATAATATAATCCAATGATTTATAAGCGCATGATTCCAATGGCGCAACCCCAATATATACCGGCGACTTAACGTCCAAAGCCAGACTGGGTTAATAAACACAGGTGAATTATAATCATAAAGCATTATAAACCTCATCAAATAAACCTAAAAAAATCAAGAAGGATTTAAATAGTCATAATTATGGTATTGCATCGATCAAGAGGGTTTAAGCTATGGTTCGGATACGACCAAAGCCCCCAAGTGATCATTCTGGTGGCCTTACACCGATCAAGAGGGTATAAGCTTTGGTTCGAATACAACCAAAGCCCCCAAGTGATCATCCTGGTGGCCTTACGCCAATCAAGAGGGTTTAAGCTATGGTTCGAATACGACCAAGCCCCCAAGTGATTTCCCTGGTGGCCTTACGCTAATCAAGAGGGTTTAAGCTATGGTTCAAATACGACCAAGCCCACAAGTGATTTCCCTGGTGGCCTTACGCCAATCAAGAGGGTTTAAGCTATGGTTCGGATACGACCAAGCCCCCAAGTGATTTCCCTGGTGGCCTTACGCCAATCAAGAGGGTTTAAGCTATGGTTCGGATACGACCAAGCCCCCAAGTGATTTCCCTGGTGGCCTTACGCCAATCAAGAGGGTTTAAGCTATGGTTCGAATTCGACCAAGCCCCCAAGTGATTTCCCTGGTGGCCTTACGCTAATCAAGAGGGTTTAAGCTATGGTTCAAATACGACCAAGCCCCCAAGTGATATTGTGGGTTGTGCCCAAGGGGCACCTATGTTTGAGCTGTGCTTTTGCAATAGACTCTCTTTGGTCCCTTTAATTTTTCTGAGAACTCGAACTTGCAAGAGATTATTCTTTTTGAACCGGAAATTCTTAAACCGGATATTGAGAGCTTCAAAGTTTTGTGGGAGACAGCTTTCCCTTGAACCGGATTTTCAACCGGAATCATTCCTGATGACCCGGAACTTCTTCATTGAGCCGAGATTTTGTGATTGTCATATACTTTTTAAGCCGGAATTTTTCTGACGACCTTTAAATTTTCACCAATATAACAGTAACCTCCGGGACCGGGTTATCTTTCCCTTCAACGTCCCGGGGCACTTGAATTTGCTGAAACTGACAAGACTTGCTGAGTCATATCATTGTAGCCCCCGAGTCTTAAGATGACTCGAGGAGTTGGCTTGAGATTCTCCATATTTGACCGTGATGTACACCACCATGTAGTTGAGCAGCGAAACGCTGTAATATGTTAAAACTGGAGGCAAGGTAGTGAGTTGATGATCTTCGCAGCACTCATTGTATATCTTTAGCGTTAATAACGCGATATGAATCCATGGAAACTTGAGGTCGACTGTGGCGGGTTGTAAATGACCCCGTATGATTTAAGTCAATAATTCAGCTAGTGGTTCATCCCAGCTTGTTGTTGAAGATAAACCGTAGTGGTGGCGATTTGTGTGCCCTGTCCATTGAATCATCCGGTGCAGGCAGAGGCTAAATTGTCATGCCTTGTTTCAGAGTTGTTGGAATAACCCGGACCGCGGTGCGGTGGTTTGTACATATCCATTAGGCAACGACATAGGCGCTGTCTGGGTGAATCGATGTAGACCGGACCACTGCATGACTAGTGGCGTGTTGCCTGTGATGTAGGTCAGCCCCCGGCATGTTGATAGTTGAATGCCCATCTATTAAGAACCGTGGTGCAGACGTATACCAGTACGGCCTCCGTATATCATTGTAGACTGAACCACTGGATGATGCACACGGAATCCTTATACCTGTAGCTTAATGGTCTCTTCTATATTGAAGAATTTTTTTGCATAAAAGACATGGCAGTGCGAGAGTAATTGTTTTCAAAGAATAAAAAAATACGGGAAAGTAGATAAGGCAGATAGCACCTGATATTTTCATCATATGAACATAGACGCCGGTGCTGGATAATGCACCGTAGTGCTTTTGGCTTTTTCACAAAAGAATTGATCTGATGTGTACTTTTTGAGAATGAATAGTAGTACTAGCTCTCTTGTCTTTGAGCACCCAGCATGATTGAGGTCTTCACATGGGGAGACAATCCCCCTTTTTTTGGTCGGGCACTAAGGCCTTTTGACTTTTATTTCCACATTCAGCTCCCACTTTTTCAATACAGCAGCCGGCTCAAAACACGGCGGTGGCAGCTCAAGGCAAGGCCAAGGCGAGAACACACCGGCGATGTGGCGACTTGAAACAGAAGCAACAGGAGGCCTACACACCGGCGACTCAAGCGATGGTGACTTGTGGCCATACAATGAAGATACGCCGGTGAAGCGGCGAGTTGAGGCAGGCGCCTTGGAAACATCAAGCGGCTTAGGTGAAGGTGCATCCCGACGGCACGCGGGGGCCTGGTATGGCAGAGGAGTCCAGGGCGGCACAACGGCGGTGGTTAAGGCTGACCGCAGAGATGGTGGCAGAGTGCCGACGAATAGAAGTCGACCCGAGGCAGGCAGCTAAGAGGTGACTCGACGCGGAGGCAAAAAATCGGTGAGGTGCGAGCGGCTCGTGGCGGAGATTATTCGGGCATGAAGGATCGCGGCCTGCTGGTGGCCGGAGCGGTGGCTCGACGCGCAGCTCCAGTCGTTGCAGGCTAGCGAGGAGCGCTATGGCGGGGGTGGAGCGGTGGCTCAGCATAGCCACAGGCGGCGACTTGGAGGCCGAAGCGAGGTAGAGGTAAACCGGCGGAGTCAAGTCATGACCGCAGGCGGCTCGGGGCCGACCGGGCGGCGGCGATGATCCGAGGTGAGACCGGCATTGCGCAAACGGCGAGTCAACACACACAGAAGCGGTGAAAGGTGACTTGGCATGGCGAGGTGTCGGCAAGGCGGGTTATGGTTGCGCCTTGGAAACGGCGGGTTGCAAAGGTGGAAGAGGCTCGGTGAGCCCACAGCGGGTCAGTGGTGACTCGGGGTCAGCTTGAACGAAGCGACTCAACCGAGATGGTTATGAAGCAGTGACTCGTAGTCATTGTAAACCGGCGGACTTAACCCGGTGCGGCGATTTAGCAGTGGCACACACCGGCTCGAGAGCTCCGGATCATGACAGAGGCGGAGTATCAGCGACTCGGCAGGGGCGCCGGCGGGTTACTGCGGCAGGACGAGTCAAATCCCATGGTAAGGCGGGTTACCGCATCAGCAGCGTCTTGGCGGTTTGTATCTTGAAACAGATGCCGGGTTGGCCCGGCACATCAACGGTGGCGATTTGAGGCAGCCGGGGGTCATGGCGGGTCGATGTGGCGATAGTCCAGGGAAGGCGATTCGTCGGCCGGGCTGTGGCCACTCATGGTAGAGGTTGAGGCGGCTCTCCGCAACGGCTCGTTGGCAGGTCGACGAGGCAGCGGCGACTCAGCATAGAAGGGCTTGCAGGCGGTGACTCAAGGCCAGCCACGGCAGAAGCAGCACGCCTCGAGGCGAAATTGTGGATGATGGAGGATTGTGGCCGGCTCTGTCTCCGGGTGGCGGCCGTATCCACATCCAGGTAGTAACCCTTGAGGAAAAGGAAAAAGTGGAGAGACGCTAGCTCGTGGGCGGTGGCCGGCGACTTTGCAGAGCCGGCAGGCGGCTTAGGGCATCTCCAGCCGTTCGGCCCCCAGAACGCCTAAAAATCGCCTCCTGGGAATGTGTTGGCGCTAAACCGCGCACTGGGGGCGTGATGCCCCCCAGTCGCGGCGCCCCCACATTTTTTAAAAAAATTCAAATACGGCGCAAACACGATTGAAATTTAAGCAAACATCGGCGAGTTCGTTCAAACTTAATCATATTTTACAAAAAAGAAAAAAAACTTCGGCGAGCTACCCCGCCGTCCCCCTCGCCGCCCACCTCGCCGCTCGCCCACGCGGTTTACATGCCGAGGAGGCGGTAGAACCGCGTGTAGTCGCCGCCGCCGTCGTCGTCGTCGTCGTCGTCGTTGTCGCCGCCCCCGCCTACGCCTCCGTCGCCCCTGCTGCATCCCTCCCCCGGTTGGCGCGGCGGGTTGGACGGTCCAGGGGCGTCGTCGTCGTCGTCGTTGTCGAGGACCACGACGCCGTGCTCGTCCTCGCGCACACGCTTGCGGGCGGCGATCTCCTCCAGGGCCCGGCGCTGCCGGACCATCTCGTCGCGGAGGTAGTCGTCCCGCGCCCAGCGCAGGGCGTCCTCGTCGGAGATGCCGCGCCGGGCTATCTCCTCGTACTCCGCGGGGAGGCCACGCTCCGGCTTGGGCTTGACGAGGACGAAGCGGCCGGTGGGAGGGGAGGCGTTGGCACCGCCGATGCGGACGCCGGAGCTGCGCATGCGGGCACTGACCGGCGTGTCCTGGGGCTCCGGCTTGACGGGGCGGAGGCAGGGCGAGCCGCCGGACGACAAGGAGGACCCCCCGGTCTCCATGCGCCTCGGGGTCCAGGAACTTCCCCGGCGGCGTGAGAAGGACGGGGGATCGGGGTACTCGAGGGGCGGCGTGTTGCCGCCCTCGATGTACTCGAGGACGGCCTCCAACGTGCGCCCGGGCACGCCCCACCACCGGCGCCGGCCGTTGGAGTTGAGCCTGCCGGAGGGCTCGACACCGTTGGTGGCCTCGAGCTGCTTGGCGTGACGGCGGCGGAAGTAGGACTCCCAGAGCGGGCTATCGGGGACGTACCGTGGCCCCTCCCTCGCCGGCCGCGGTAGGGACGCGCGGATGCGTGCGATCTCCGCACGCCGCGCCGCCCCGGTGGGTGGTGGTGGCAACGGCACGCCGCCGGCGCTGATCCTCCACGCGTCGGGCACCCGCATTTCCGGCGGGACCGGGTACCCGGCCTCGGAAAGGAGGCGAGCTTCGTCTTCGTGGAGATGGCGGCGGCCGAAGCCGTTTGCCGCCGCGCCGTCACCAAGGAAGCACTCGGCCATGGGTGGAGACGGCGAGAGAGAGGAGAGGGAGAAACGACGGCGGAAGAGAAGAGAGGAAGGAACGACGACGGCGAGAGAGTGTGGTCGTCGAGCACGCTGGTGCGCGTCTTATATAGGCTGAGACGCCGCCCGTACGCGTGGCCGCCGTGTTATGCGTGGCGGGCGAGGGAGGGCGAGGGACGCGCGTCGTCCGGCCTTCACTGCGCCGCCCGTGAGGCATCAATGGCGCAGGCTGACCGGCGCGGCAGCTTTGGCATTGATTCTCCACGGGAAACGAGGCGATGAGGACGACGAATGGGCGAGAAGAGAGCCGTGTCGCTGACACGGCGGACCCGCGGCTTTTTCGCGCCAAAAAAGTTCGCCCGGCGCTTCCCAGCGCGCCGAGTTCGGCCTGGGTCCACCGGCGCTGTTTTCGGCCCAGGCCGGCGAAAATCGGGCTCCTGAAAGCGCGACTGGGCCGATTTTTCGGCGCCGGCGCAAGAAAAACGCCTGAGAAGGCCTTCCTAAAGGCGCGGTTGGAGATGCCCTTAGGACCATAGCAGGGTCAGTCTGGTGCTCAGACGGAACGACCATGGTCGGTCCTGCGAGCAGAGGTGCATGTTGTGACCCGGCGGGGCGGAACCGCGCAGGACGGCGCTGGTTAGGGCCATGGCATCTATGGCGGTTTAAGGGCGAGGCCAGGCACGCTGCAGGCGGGTTAAAACGACGCTGAACAAGGGGAGGCCGTGGTGGCCCGTTGGCCGGCAACCCGGCGGCGGGTTAGTGGTGGATCACGAGTCCGTGGACACGTCCGCTTCCGGGTCGTGGCTGGATCGACTGACTCACACCGTGCCCTTCTCTAAGTCCGAGCATGCGGTCTATTGTATTGGTGTCGACCGAGGATTGTTCTGCTGGTGTGGCTTTCCTTCATATCCTTATGACGTCGTGGATTGTTGGTACTACTGTTTTTCCTGGACATTATTTTGACGCCACCAATTGATGCCCTCGGGGCTTGTAACCAGCGTAGGCACCGGTAGAGAAAATTTACTGTCTTCGGTTATCATAATCGAATCTGATTGTGGTACAATGAAAATACATACCGAGCCGGACTGATTCCTTCGATTTGCGGCAGCAGAAAGTCTTGCCCGTTTCGGCGAAACTTGCGGCTAGGTGGATTGGACAGATCGTTCCTCCGTCGGTCTTGGTGATTTTTTCGGGCTGTGGCCGTTGATGACCCACAAGTATACGGGATCTATTATAGTCCTTTCGATAAGTAAGAGTGTCGAACTTAACGAGGAGCAGAAGAAAATGATAAGCGGGTTTAAGCAAGGTATTCTCTGCAAGTACTGAAATAAGTGGTAACAGATAGTTTTGTGATAGCATAATTTGTAACGAGCAACAAGTAACAAAAGTAAATAAAGTGCAGCAAGGTGGCCCAATCCTTTTTGTAGCAAAGGACAAGCCTGTAAAAACCCTTATATAGAGAAAAGCGCCCCCGAGGACACATGGGAATTATCGTCAAATTAGTTTTCATCACGTTCATATGATTTGCGTTAGTTACTTTGATAATCTTCTATATCTAAATAGCTAGCCCCCACTAACTATTTCTCTCAACATGCAAGCATGTCACATCATCCCATAGCATGCATGAGAAAAGGACCACCTCCACTATCATATATGTCTCCCACATGCAAGCATGTCACTTCATTATTAAACATGCATGAAAAAAGACACATCTTAACATGCAAACATCCAAGAGAATTTTCATTTTACTATGCTATTTATAGTTAATAAAATTTCTACAATTATATAGTAATCAAACATAATAAATTATATATATTTTCAGTTTTAGCTTTTTATATTATTACTTCAGTTATTCATTATTCATACAAGGAATCACATTGAAATATGTTGCAAAATATTCCCGCAACAACGTGCGGGGTATCATCTAGTTTGATATGTGGGTGGACCGGTGCTTGGGTGCTGTTCTTACTTGAACAAGCATCCCACTTATGATTAACCTCTATTGCAAGCATCCGCAACTACAACAAAAGTATTAAGGTAAACCTAACCATAGCATGAAACATATGGATCCAAATCGGCCCCTTACGAAGCAACGCATAAACTAGGGTTTAAGCTTCTGTCACTCTAGCAACCCATCATCTACTTATTACTTCCCAATGCCTTCCTATAGGCCCAATAATGGTGAAGTGTTATGTAGTCGACGTTCACATAACACCACTAGAGGCCAGACAACATACATCTCATCAAAATATCGAACGAATACCAAATTCACATGAGTACTAATAGCAAGACTTCTCACATGTCCTCAGGAACAAACGTAACTACTCACAAAGAATATTCATGTTCATAATCAAAGAAGTATTAATATGCATATAGGATCTGAACATATGATCTTCCACCAATAAACCAACTAGCATCAACTACAAGGAGTAATCAACACTACTAGCAACCTACTAGTACCAATCCAGGACATGGAGACAAGAATTGGATACAAGAGATGAACTAGGGTTTGAGAGGAGATGGTGCTGGTGAAGATGTTGATGGAGATTGCCCTCTCCCGATGAGAGGAGCGTTGGTGATGACAATGGCGATGATTTTTCCCTCCCGGAGGGAAGTGTCCCCGGCAGAACAGCTCTGCCGGAGCCCTAGATTGGTTCCGCCAAGGTTCCGCCTCGTGGCTGCGGAGTCTCGTCCCGAAAGGTTGCTTATGATTTTTCTTCGGACGAAAGACTTCATATAGCAGAAGATGGCCACCGGAGAGCCAACAGGGGGCCCACGAGGTAGGGCGCGCCCTGGGGAGTAGGGTGCGCCCCCACCCTCGTGGACAGGTGGTGGCACCCCTGACGTATTTCTTCTGCTCAGTATTTTTTATTATTTCCAAAAATGACTTTCATGGAGTTTCAGGACTTTTGGAGTTGTGCAGAATAGGTCTCTAATATTTGCTCCTTTTCCAGCTCAGAATCCCAGCTGCCGGCATTCTCCCTCCTTATATAAACCTTGTGAAATAAGAGAGAATAGGCATAAGTATTGTGACATAACGTGTAATAACAGCCCATAATGCCATAAATATCGATGTAAAAGCATGATGCAAAATGGACGTATCAACTCCCCCAAGCTTAGACCTCGCTTGTCCTCAAGCGAAAGCCGATAACGATAAATATGTCCACATGTTTAGAGGTAGAGGTGCCGATAAAATAAAATACAGACATGAGGGCATCATGATTATTCTCATAACAGCAACATATATGGATATTGTCATATGATTTCTTATGCTCAAGTAATAACCTATTCACAATGCAAAAGTACGAATCAGAAACTTTATTGAGAACTAACAAACTATAATCTCAGTCATTGAAGCAATTGCAATTTATCATAACATCAGAAAGAGTCTATGTCAGAGCTTTCTAGCAAGTCCACATATTCAACAATCATTTAGTCTTTCATAATTGCTAACACTCACACAATACTTGTGGTTATGGAGTTTTAATCGGACACAGAGAAAGATAGGGGCTTATAGTTTCGCCTCCCAACCTTTTACCTCAAGGGTAATGTCAATAATAATAACTCATTCTCACTTGCATCCAATTAGATATATCTATCAGGATCTTTCCAACACCCTGTGCTTGCCAAAGGATATAATATAAAAAGGAAAGGTGAAGATCACCATGACTCTTGCATAAGGAAGAAGATAATAATAAAAGATAGGCCCTTCGCAGAGGGAAGCAGAGGTTGTCATGCGCTTTCAGGGTTGGATGCACAAAATCTTAATGCGAAATAACGTCACCTTATATTGCCACTTGTGATATGAACCTTTATTATGCAGTCCGTCGCTTTTATTTCTTCCACATCACAAGATCGTATAAAGCTTATTTCCTCCACACCAATCAATCATACATATTTAGAGAGCAATTTTTATTGCTTGCACCGATGACAACTTACTTGAAGGATCTTACTCAATCATAGGTAGATATGGTGGACTCTCATGGCAAAACTGGTTTAAGGGTTTTTCGAAGCACAAGTAGTATCTCTACTTGGTGCAAAGAATTTGGCTAGCATGAGGGGGAAAGGCAAGCTCAACATGTTGAATGATCCATGACAACATACTTTATCTCAGATATAAGAAAACATAACCCATTACGTTGTCGTCCTTGTCCAACATCAACTCTTTAGCATGTCATATTTTAATGAGTGCTCCCAATCATAAAAGATGTCCAAGATAGTATATTTATATGTGAAACCTTTCTTTATATTTACTTCCTATTAATTACAACAATGACCAAAGCTAATGTTTGCCAACTCCTAACAACTTTTAATCATCATACTCTTTCTATGTGAAGTCATTACTCTTAATAAGATCAATATGATCTCTTTATTTCTTTTTATTCTTTTCTCTTTTCTTTTATTCACTCAAGATCATAGCAAGATAATCAAGCCCTTGAATCAACACTAATCTTTATTATATAGCTCACAGACTCGATTACATAGAGAGATCGTAAAGCAAAACTCAAAACTAGATCATGCCATAAACTTTATTCTACTAGATCAAGATACTACTAATAGGATCTAACTAAGAAAAATGGTAAAGATAGGAGTGTGATGGTGATACGATACCGGGGCATCTCCCCCAAGCTTGGCAGTTGCCAAGGGGAGTGCCCATACCCATGTGATTATATCTCCTTCTTTGTTGGTGAAGAAGATGATGATTTGGTTGATGGCGTAGGCTTCTTCCTTAATTTGCACTTGAGGACATAATTTTGATCCCTCAAGTCGTCAATCTCTTGCTCCAGGATTAATATCTTTTTGCATAGTTCCTGCTTGTTTTCCTGCAAGAGACGAGAAGGGATAAACTCGATCTTAGGTTTCTTTGCTCTATCAGGGAGGCTTGACTTTTTGAACTCCACATGCATGTCCCCAGGTTGAGGTAATGGGGCTTCATCTTCATCTAAGCTCGTCTCCTCCTTCCTCTTGGGTTCATAGTCCTCTTCTTCCTCCGTAGTCCAACCACAATGCTCCACATCTCCATAGACCTTAGGATCTGCAAGGTAATCATCCACATAGCTTTCTCCTTCCGAATCCTGGGACGACATGTTGCTCTAATCTACAGTAGGACAGCTCGAAACAAGAACAGAGGATAATTGCCTGATACGGTGGTCAAAACCTTCGGGAGATTATATAATGAATTTTTACCAACCAAAATACGTATCGTGCAAGAAAACAGAGTCTGGGGAGCACACGATGTGCCCACTAGGTAGGGGGCGCGCCCAGTAGGGTAGGGCGCGCCCTCCACCCTTGTGGAGCCCTCGTGTCCTTCCCGGACTACTTCTTATTTTTCTATTTTTCTGTGACGCCCCCGATTTGACCGTACACTAATCATGCACGCAAATGTGTACGATCAAGATCAAGGACTCACGGGTAGATATCACAACACAACTCTACAAATAAAATAAGTCATACAAGCATCATATTACAAGCCAGGGGCCTCGAGGGCTCGAATACAAGAGCTCGATCATAGACGAGTCAGCGGAAGCAACAATATCTGAGTACAGACATAAGTTAAACAAGTTTGCCTTAAGAAGGCTAGCACAAATGGGGATACAGATCGAATAAGGCGCAGGCCTCCTGCCTGGGATCCTCCTAAACTACTCCTGGTCGTCGTCAGCGGGCATCACGTGGTAGTTGGCACCTCCGGTGTAGTAGGAGTCGTCGTCGACGGTGGCGTCTGGCTCCTGGACTCCAGCATCTGGTTGCGACAACCAGAATGAAAGGAAAAGGGGGAAAAGGGGGAGAAAGCAACCGTGAGTACTCATCCAAAGTACTCGCAAGCAAGGAGCTACACTACATATGTATGCATTGGTATCAACTGGAATAAGGCTATTATATGTGGACTGAACTGCAGAAAGCCGGGATAAGGGGGGATAGCTAGTCCTTTCGAAGACTACGCTTCTGGCAGCCTCGTCTTGCAGCATGTAGAAGAGAGTAGACTGAAGACCTCCAAGTAGCATCGTATAGCATAATCCTAACCGATGATCCTCCCCTCGTCGCCCTGTGAGAGAGCGATCACCGGTTGTATCTGGCACTTGGAAGGGTGTGTTTTATTTAGTATCCGATTCTAGTTGTCATAAGGTCAAGGTACAACTCCAAGTCGTCCTGTTACCGAAGATCACGGCTATTCGAATAGATTAACTTCCCTGCAGGGGTGCACCACATACCCCAACACGCTCGATCCCATTTGGCCGGACACACTTTCCTGGGTCATGCCCGGCCTCGTAAGATCAACACGTCGCAGCCCCACCTAGACCAACAGAGAGGTCAGCACGCCGGTCTAAACCTAAGCGCCCAGGGGTCTGGGCCCATCGCTCTTAGCACACCTGCATGTTGCGAACGCGGCCGAAAGCAGACCTAGCCTAGTGGCCTTCCAGTCCAATCCGGCGCGCGCCACTCAGTCGCTGACGTCACGAAGGCTTCGGCTGATACCACGACGCCGGGATACCCATAACTACTCCCGCGTAGATGGTTAGTGCGTATAGGCCAAATGGCCAGACTCGGATGAAATACCCAGATCTCATTAAGCATGTTAAGTATCCGCGAACGCCGACCAGGGCCAGGCCCACCTCTCTCCTAGGTGGTCTCAACCTGCCCTGTCGCTCCGCCTCAAAGTAACAGTCGGGGGCCGTCGGGGACCCAGGCCCACCTCTACCGGGATGGAGCCACCTGCCCCTTCAGCCCCCATCTCCGAACAGTATCATAAGTAAGGTAACTGTGAAAAGTATATAGTATATGCCCGTGATCACCTCCCGAAGTGATCACGGCCCAGTAGTATAGCATGGCAGACGGACAAGAGAGTAGGGCCACTGATGGAACACTAGCATCCTATACTAAGCAGTAGGATAGCAGGTAATGGTAACAACAGTAGTAGCAAGGACAGGCTATGCATCAGGATAGGAATAACGGAAAGCAGTAACATGCTACACTACTCTAATGCAAGCAGTATAGAGAAAAGAGTAGGCGATATCTGGTGATCAAAGGGGGGGCTTGCCTGGTTGCTCAGACAAGGAGGGGTCGTCGATGTAGTCGATCACAGGGGTACCGGCATCGGTCTCAGGGTCTACCGGAAAGAAGTAACGGAGGGGGAACACAATAAATAACAGAGCAATCAAATGTAACAAAAAGCAAGAAGCGGCAATACGTTGTGCTAGAGGTGACCTAACGTAGGGATAGGTGGTACCGGCGAAGGGGGGAAACATCCGGGAAAGTATTCCCGGTGTTTCGTGTTTTCGGGCAGATTAACCGGAGGGGGAAAATTGCGTGTTTGCTATGCTAGGGATGTGTGGTGGACGAACGGGCTGCGTATCCGGATTCGTCTCGTCGTTCTGAGCAACTTTCATGTACAAAGTTTTTTCATCCGGGCTACGGATTATTTTATATTAATTTTCAAAGTTTTAATTCATTTTTAGAATTATCAGAATTAATTTAATTAGGAAATGCCATTATGAGGTCAGCATGACATCAGGGTGATGTCAGCAGTCAACAGCCAGTTGACTTGGTCAAACTGGCGCGTGGGTCCAGTGGGACCCACCTGTCATACTCTGTTTTGGTTAATTAGGTCTTAGTTAAACTAAGTACTATTTAATTAAAGTAACTAGTTAATTAGCTTAATTAAACATGATTAATTAACTTAATTAATTCACTTATTGATTAATTAATTAATGTAGTTATTATTTATTTATTTATTTATTTTTAGTTCTTCTTTTTTTTAATAAAGTTCTGGGGCGTGGGCCCATATGTTCATGGGGTTCGGGTGCCGTGCGGGGGGCTGCCCGTAGCGTGCGGGTGCGGGCGCTGGGCGCAACCGACTGGGCTGAGCCCGCCTGAGGGAGAGCGGGGCGAGGTCAGTCGCCTGAGGCGACAGGGGCGAAGCCACGGCGAGGCGGGCTCGCCAGACCCGAGGTGGGGGGAACGAGGCGACGCGCCGGATCAGGCGAGTGGCGGCGCAGCAGCTCGGCATGCCGGGCGCGGTGTGCATCGCGAGTAGGGGGCGCGTGAGGCAGCAGCAGCAGTCCGCGGGAGCGGGCGCACGATGGCGCTGCAGGGGTAGGGGCGTTGCCGGGGGGCGCGCGCGGGGTCGAGCGGGCTCGGCCGGGGCCGCGATGGCCGCGAGCAGGAGCCCGGGCGGCGGCGACTGCGCTAGCGGCAGAGACGGCGAGCCCGGCGGGGAGGGAAAAAGAGGCCGGGGTTGGCCTCACCGTGATTCGTTGGGAACGGGGCAGCGGGGGTCGGGGTGGTGGTCGGAGACGTCGGCGTCGACGTAGACGAAGCAGACAGGCGAGGGAGCGCTCCGGGGAGGCCGGAGTCGGTGGCGGCGTGCGGCGGCGCGAGGTGGAAGCCGAGCACGAGGCGGCGTCATTTGGGCGGCCCCCCTCCCGATCCAGCGGAATCGGGCAGAGGAGGGCGGAGGAGCGCGGCGTCTGGGGCGGCGGCCAATGACGGGGCTCGAGGCGGCGGTGGCGATGTTGACGACGAGGACGAGGAAGCAGCGGCTGGCGAGGGGTGGTCGAGGATGGGGGAGGTCGAGGCGGCGGTTCGGCGTGTCGGCGACGCGGGCACCGGCGAGGGAGGGCACTCCGGGCGACGGCAGTTGGTGAAAGGGGCGCGGAGGAGTGCGGGAGGGGCGGCGCCGGCGTCGGGCCCGATCCCGATTGGATCGGGGGAGAGGGAGTGGGGCGCGAGTGGGGGAGTGGGTAGTGGGGGTGGGTAGGGTTTCCCTCGGTGGGTGGGGGGAGTAGGGCCATATAGGCCAGGGGCGCGGGTGGGCCGACGCGCTGGCTTCGAGGCCCAGCTGGGCCATGGCCCGTGGGGGGGAGGGGGTTCTCTCTTTTGTTTTATTTTGTTTTACCTTTTCTTATTTTCCTTTTCCATTTTTCTTTTAGCTCTAATTTATTTTCTATTTTAAAAAGATAAAAGTAGTCCTAATTTAGTATAACTATATATACTAGTGCCATATTAACTATAGCACCCAAATAAAATAGTTTAGTATTTTACTAAATATAAAAGCATTTATTTAATTGTTTAAGATGTTGTTTTATTTATTTTAGTGTATTTAAACAATTTATAAAAATGTTGTTTCACCATCATAATCATCTAGAATTTATTTACTACATTTCGAACACTTTAGATTTAACATTTGAAAACTTTTATTGTCTGACTTGATTTTGAATTTGAATTCGGACGGGATTTGAATCTTTGCGAGATTAGCAACAGTAATCGTGGGGACGTGGCATCATTAGCAGAAGTTTACTTTAGCTTAAATATCCGAGCGTCACATGGCCCCCTGGTGAATCTCTTCCGCCGAGTATTTTTTATATACTCTGAAAACGTCTTCCGTGAAGTTTCAGGACTTTTGGAGCTGTGCAGAATAGGTCTCTAATATTTGCTCCTTTTCCAGCGAGAATCCCAGCTGCCGGCATTCTCCCTCTTTAGTAAACCTTGTAAAATAAGAGAGAATAGGCATAAGTATTGTGACATAATGTGTAATAACAACCCATAATGCAATAAATATCGATATAAAAGCATGATGCAAAATGGACGTATCAACTCCCCCAAGCTTAGACCTCGCTTGTCCTCAAGCGAAAAGCCGAAATCGAAAAATATGTCCACATGTTTAGAGATAGAGGTGTCGATAAAAATAAAATACGGACATGAGGGCATCATGATCATTCTTAGAACAACTTATATAATTCTTGTCATATGATTTCTTATGCTAGAGTAATAATTCAATCACAATTTCAAGTATGAATCGTAAACTTCATTGAAAACTAACAAACTATAATCTCAGTCATTGAGCAATTGCAATTTATCATAACATAGGAAAGAGTCAATATATAAGAGCTTTTCAGCAAGTCCACATACTCAACTATCATATAGTCTTTCACAATTGCCTGACACTCACGCAATACTTATGGGTATGGAGTTTTAATCAACACAGAGAAAGATAGGGGCTTATAGTTTTGCCTCCCAACGTTTTACCTCAAGGGTAATGTCAACAATAATAGTTCATGAAAACTCACATCCAATTAGCCATATATACCAGGATCTTTCCAACATATTGTGCTTGCCAAAGGATAAAATGTAAAAAGGAAGGGTGAAGATCACCATGACTCTATGCAATGTAGGAGATAAAAGTAAAAGATAGGCCCTTCGCAGAGGGAAGCAGAGGTTGTCATGCGCTTTTATGGTTGGATGCACAAAATCTTAATGCGAAAGAACATCACTTTATATTGCCACTTGTGATATGGACCTTTATTATGCAGTCTGTCGCTTTTATTTCTTCCATATCACACGATCGTATAAAGCTTATTTTCTCCCACACTAATAAGTCATACATATTTAGAGAGCAATTTTTATTGCTTGCACCGATGACAACTTACTTGGAGGATCTTACTCAATCCATAGGTAGGTATGGTGGACTCTCATGGCAAAACTGGTTTAAGGGTATTTGGAAGCACAAGTAGTATCTCTACTTGGTGCGATGAATTTGGCTAGCATGAGGGGGAAAGGCAAGCTCAACCATGTTGGATGATCCATGACAATATAATTTATCTCAGATGTAAGAAAACATAACCCATTACGTTGTCTTCCTTGTCCAACGTCAACTCTTTAGCATGTCATATTTTAATGAGTGCTCACAATCATAAAAGATGTCCAAGATAGTATATTTATATGTGAAGACCTCTCTTTCTTTATTACTTCCTATTAATTGCAACGATGACCAAAACTATGTTTGTCAACCCTCAACAACTTTTATTCATCATACTTTTTCTATGTGAGCTCATTACTCTCCATAAGACTCACATGATCTCTTTGTTTCTTTTTATTTCTTTCTCTTTTCTTTTATTCCCTTAGGATCATGGCAAAATAATCAAGCCCTTGACTCAACACTAATCTTTATTATATAGCTCACGGACTCGATTACATAGAAGGATATAAAGCAAAACTCACAACTAGATCATACTAAGAACTTTTATTCTACTAGATCAAGATATTACCAAAAGGATCGAACTAAGAAAAACGGTAAAGATAAAAGTGATGGTGATACGATACCGGGGCACTCCCCCAAGCTTGGCAGTTGCCAAGGGGAGTGCCCATACCAGATGCTCAATTCTTCTTTGTTGGTGGAGAAGGTGATGGTTTTGTTGATGGCGTAGGCTTCTTCCTTTAATTTCTGCTTGAGGAACAGAGTTTTTGGTTCCCCTTAGGTCATCGATCTCCTACTCCAAGGCTCAGTATATCTTTTTGCATTAATTTCCTGCTTGTTTTTTTCTGCAAGAGGAGAAAAGGGATAAACTCGATCTTTTGGTTTCTTTATCTCTATCCAGGGAGGCTTGACTTTTTGAACCTCACATGCATGTCCCCAGGTTGGAGAGTGATAGTGGGACTTTCCATCTTCCATCTGAGCTCGTCTCCTCCTTTCCCTTGTGTTCATAGTCCTCTTCTTCTTCCGTAGTCCAACCGCAATGCTCCACATCCCCATAAACTTTAGGATCTGCAAGGTAATCAGCAACGTAGCTTTCTCCTTCCGAATCCTGGGACGACATGCTGCTCATTCGACCGCATGCCCTAGCAGGTGAACAGCTCCCTAGCAAACTAAACGACAAGAAGAAATGTTTTGCCATGATTCGCTGATTCCTTTGCGTACCGGAGTTCTTAATGAACTTTCTGGTCAACCTCTCTTATTTGAGTTTTTCTTGTGCATCGTTGCTTGTTACTTATGTATGTTATTGTTTGCTTGCGATAGAATTCCCGGAGTGCGAAGCGTGTTACTACGAGTCTCTAGGATTCGCGGATCGTCAGCAAGGCAAGTAACACTTTGATCATATCCCAT
Organism: Triticum urartu; assembly: GCF_003073215.2. Classification (NCBI taxonomy): domain Eukaryota; kingdom Viridiplantae; phylum Streptophyta; class Magnoliopsida; order Poales; family Poaceae; genus Triticum; species Triticum urartu. The sequence continues at coordinate 540,227,149 of NC_053027.1, read as the reverse complement.
TATTACCCAGTTTTTATGCATTAGTTCCAATCCTCAAACATTGCATGATTAGGATGTCATTAACTTGTGGGTTGGGAAGTAGTTGCTGAGGTAGAACCTATTGCCCTATACTTCAAACCCTTGGGAGTTACTTCTACGTTATTGCTTATATTGCTATGCTATGCTCGTAGACGTGGTTTGTGGTCTTCCCGAGTTGCTTCTTATTTTTCTATTTTCTACAATATTCCAAAACGAGAGAAATATTGCCTTAAACTGTTTTGGAGTCGGTTTACTTACCGTACCACATACCTATTCCTTTTCGGAGTCTGAAACGTTCCGGAAAGTGTCCCTTATGTATTCCTCCGGGGTTACGGTTTCAATAACATTGGTTTCAACATTTATGGGATTACCTGAGATATAATGTTTGATTCTTTGACCGTTCACCACCTTCGGATTTGTGCCTTCGAAGTTGTTGATTTTTATGGCACCGGAACGATAGACCTCCTCGATAACGTAAGGACCTTCCCATTTAGAGAGAAGTTTTCCTGCAAAAAATCTTAAACGAGAGTTGTATAGCAATACATAGTCACCTACATTAAACTCACGCTTTTGTATCCTTTTGTCATGCCATCTTTTAACTTTTTCTTTAAACAATTGGCATTTCATAGGCTTGGGTTCTCCATTCATCAAGTGAGCTAATATCAAATAACCTCTTCTCACCGGCAAGTTTGAAATCATAATTGAGCTCTTTAATAGCCCAATATGCCTTGTTCTAGTTCGAGAGGTAAGTGACATGCTTTTCCATAAACCATTTTATACGGAGACATACCCATAGGATTTTTATATGCAGTTCTATAGGCCCATAATGCATCATCAAGTTTCTTGGACCAATTTCTATTAACAGTCTTTTGCAAAATTAATTTGAGTTCTCTATTACTCAATTCTACTTGACCACTAGACTGAGGGTGATAAGGAGATGCAATTCTATGATTAACATCATATTTAGCAAGCATTTTACGGAAAGCACCATGAATAAAATGTGAACCACCATCAGTCATTAAATATCTAGGGACTCCAAATCTTGGAAAAATAACTTCTTTAAGCATTTTAATAGAAGTGTTATGATCAGCACACTACTAGTTGGAATAGCTTCTACCCACTTAGTAATGTAATCAACAACAACTAAAATATGTGTATATCCATTAGAGGACAGGAAAAGGTCCCATATAATCAAAGCCCCAAACATCAAATGGTTCAATAACAAGTGAATAATTCATAGGCATTTCTTGACGTCTACTAATATTACCAATTCTTTGACATTCATCACAAGATAAGACAAACTTACGGGCATCCTTGAAGAGAGTAGGCCAATAAAAACCAGATTGCAATACCTTATGTGCAGTTCTATCTCCAGCATGGTGTCCTCCATAAGCTTCGGAGTGACACTTGCGTAGGATCTGTTCCTGTTCATGCTCAGGTACACAATCTAATAACACCATCTACTCCTTGTTTATAAAGATGTGGTCATCCCAAAAGTAATGCCTCAAATCATAGAAGAACTTTTTCTTTTGCTGGTATGTGAAACTAGGTGGTATAAACTTAGCAACAATGTAATTAGCATAATCAGCATACCATGGAGCAGTATGAGAAGCATTTATGACATTTAATTGCTCATCAGGAAAGCTATCATCAATAGGAAGTGGGTCATCAAGCACATTTTCTAACCTAGACAAGTTGTCTGCAACGGGGTTCTCACTCCCTTTCTATCAACGATATGTAAGTCAAATTCTTGTAGTAAGAGAACCCATCTAATAAGTCTAGGTTTAGCATCTTTCTTTTCCATAAGATATTTAATAGCAGCATGATCAGTGTGAATAGTTACTTTAGAATCAACAATATAAGGTCTGAACTTATCACAAGCAAATACAACTGCTAAGAATTCTTTTTCAGTAGTAGCATAATTTCTTTGAGCATTGTCTAGGGTTTTACTAGCATATTGAATAACATTTAATTTCTTATCAACTCTTTGCCCTAGAACAGACACCTACAATAATCACTAGCATCACACATAATTTCAAAGGGTAAATTCCAATCAGGTGGCTGAACAATAGGTGCAGAGATCAATGCTTTCTTAAGTATTTCAAATGCTTCTACACAATCATCATCAAAAACAAATGGTATATCTTTTGTAATAAATTAGTCAGAGGCCGAAGAAATTTTTGAGAAGTCCTTAATGAACCTCCTATAAAATACCGGCGTGACCAAGGAAACTTCTTATACCTTTGATGTCCTTGGGACATGGCATCTTTTCAATAGCATCAACCTTGCTTTATCAACTTCAATACCTCTTTCAGAAACTTTATGCCCCAAGACAATACCTTCATTAACCATTAAAGTGGCACTTTTCCCAATTCAAGACAAGATTAGTTTCTTCACATCTCTGCAAAACTCGATTAAGGTTGCTCAAGAAATCATCAAAAGAGGATCCATAGACGGAAAAATCGTCCATAAAAACCTCACAAATCTTTTCACAAAAGTCAGAGAATATAGCCATCGTGCATCTTTGAAAGGTAGCAGGTGCATTATATAAACCAAAAGGCATACGTGTATAAGCAAAAGTACCAAAAGGGCAAGTAAAAGTAGTCTTTGATTGATCATTGGCTGACATGGGTATTTGAGAGAAACCAGAATAACCATCTAGAAAGCAAAAATGTGTATGTTTGGATAATCTTTCTAGCATTTCATCGATAAAAGGTAAGGGGTAATGATCTTTCTTAGTAGCCTTATTTAATTTGCGGAAATCAATTACCATCCTATAACCTATAATAATTCTTTGCAGAATCAATTCATCTTTATCATTAGGAATGACGGTAATACCACCCTTCTTAGGGACACAATGGACAGGACTTACCCACTTACTATCAGCAACGGGATAAATTATACCTGCCTCAAGGAGCTTTAGTATTTTCTTTCTTACCACTTCTTTTATCTTAGGATTCAGCCATCGTTGATGATCACGAACTGGTTTGGCATCTTCTTCCAAATTTATTTTATGTTGACATAGAGTGGGACTAATGCCCTTAAGATCATCAAGAGTATATCCAATAGCAGCACGGTGCTTCTTCAGAGTTTTCAATAATCTCTCTTCTTCATGCTCTGAAAGGTTAGCACTAATAATAACATGATATATCTTCTTTTCATCAAGATAAGCATATTTAAGAGTATCAGGCAACGGTTTAAGCTCAAACACGGGATCACCCTTGGGTGGAGGAGGATCCCCTAGGATTTCAACAGGCAAATTGTGTTTCAAGATAGGTTCCTGTTTAAAGAACACTTCATCTATTTTCCTTCTTTCATTCATAAACATATCATTTTCATGGTCTAGCAAATATTGTTCTAAAGGATCACTAGGAGGTACGGCAATAGAAGCAAGACCAATAATTTCATCCTTACTAGGTAATTCTTCTTCATGGTGTTGTCTACGAAATTTAGAGAAGTTAAACTCATGAGACATATCACCCAAACCAATAGTAACAACATCCTTTTCGCAGTCTATCTTAGCATTAATGGTGTTCAAGAAGGGTCTACCAAATATAATGGGACAAAAGTTATCTTGTGGGGAACCAAGAACAAGAAAATCAGCAGGATATTTAGTTTTCCCGCACAAGACTTCAACATCTCTAACAATTCCCATTGGTGAAATAGTATCTCTATTGGCAAGTTTAATTGTAACATCAATATCTTCTAACTCAGCAGGTGCAATATCATGCTTAATTTCTTTGTATAAATCAATAGGTATGGCACTAGCACTAGCACCCATATCACATAAGCCATGATAACAATGATCTCCTATCTTAACAGAAATAACAAGCATGCCTACCACAGGTCTATGTTTATCTTTAGCACAAGGTTTGGCAATTCTAGCAGTTTCCTCAGAGAAATAAATAACATGCCCATCGATATTATCAAATAAGAGATCTTTAACAATAGCAATATTAGGTTCAACTTTAATCTGCTCAGGAGGTGTATAAGTTCTAATATTGCTTTTACGAACCACAGTTGAAGCTTTAGCATAATCCTTTATCCTAACAAGGAAAGGTGGTTTCTCAACATAAGAAGTAGGAACAACATGATCATTATAAGTGATAGTCTTTTCTTCAACTTTAGTAGGTGCAACTACTTTTACTTCTATGGGAGGATGATATTTAAACCACTTCTCCTTGGGGAGATCAACATAAGTAGCAAAAGATTCATAGAAAGAAGCTACTATCTCAGAGTCAAGTCCATATTTAGTGCTAAATTTACGGAAAACATTGGTATCCATAAAAGATTTAACACAATCAAACTTAGGTGTCATACCTGACTCCTTCCCTTCGTCGAGATCCCAATCTTCAGAGTTGCGTTTAATTCTATCCAATAAATTCCATTTGAATTCAATAGTCTTCATCATAAAAGAGCCAGCACAAGAAGTATCGAGCATGGTGCGATTGTTATCAAAAAGCCGAGCATAAAAACTTTGAATAATTATTTCTCTTGGGAGCTCATGATTGGGGCATGAATATAACATTGATTTAAGCCTCCTCCAAGCTTGAGCGATGCTTTCTCCTTCGCGAGGCCAAAAATTATATATATAATTGCGATCACGATGAACAAGATGCATAGGATAAAATTTCTGATGAAATTCCAATTTCAATCGTTTGTAGTTCCATGATCCCGTATCATCACATAGCCTATACCATGTCGATGCATATCCCTTCAAAGATAAAGGGAAGAACTTCCTCTTAATAACATCATCGGGCACACCTGCAAGCTTAAATAATCCACAAACTTCATCCACATATATTAGGTGCTCATCAGGATGCTTTGTTCCATCTCCTGCAAAAGGATTAGCTAACAGTTCTTCTAACATACCCGAAGGAATCTCGAAGTGAACATTTTCATTCTCATTTTCATTTTTAGTAGGTTTAGTAGGTTGAGGAGCAACTCTTTGCTCTACTGGTCGGGGTGAAGATACCCCGAACAAGCCCCTCAGAGGATTACTTTCCATAGTAACAAGTGACAGTAAATTTCAGCACACTATATAAATTTTTCCTTACCAAATTCCACCTACCAAAGGCGCTTCACTCCCCGGCAACGGCGCCAGAAAAGAGTCTTGATGACCCACAAGTATAGGGGATCTATCGTAGTCCTTTCGATAAGTAAGAGTGTCGAACCCAACGAGGAGCAGAAGGAAATGACAAGCGGTTTTCAGCAAGGTATTCTCTGCAAGTATTGAAATAAGTGGTAACAGATAGTTTTGTGATAGGATAATTTGTAACGAGAAACAAGTAACAAAAGTAAATAAAGTGCAGCAAGGTGGCCCAATACTTTTTGTAGCAAAGGACAAGCCTGGACAAACTATTATATAGAGAAAAGCGCTCCTGAGGACACATGGGAATTATCGTCAAGCTAGTTTTCATCACGTTCATATGATTCGCGTTCGTTACTTTGATAATTTGATATGTGGGTGGACCGGTGCTTGGGTGCTGTTCTTACTTGAACAAGCATCCCACTTATGATTAACCTCTATTGCAAGCATCCGCAACTACAACAAAAGTATTAAGGTAAACCTAACCATAGCATGAAACATATGGATCCAAATCAGCCCCTTACGAAGCAACGCATAAACTAGGGTTTAAGCTTCTGTCACTCTAGCAACCCATCATCTACTTATTACTTCCCAATGCCTTCCTATAGGCCCAATAATGGTGAAGTGTTATGTAGTCGACGTTCACATAACACCACTAGAGTCTAGACAACATACATCTCATCAAAATATCGAATGAATACCAAATTCACATGACTACTAATAGCAAGACTTCTCCCATGTCCTCAGGAACAAACGTAACTACTCACAAAGCACATTCATGTTCATAATCAGAGGAGTACTAATATGCATATAGGATCTTAACATATGATCTTCCACCAAATAAACCAACTAGCATCAACTACAAGGAGTAAATCAACACTACTAGCAACCTACTAGTACCAATCCCGGACTTGGAGACAAAAATTGGATACAAGAGATGAACTAGGGTTTGAGAGGAGATGGTGCTGGTGAATATGTTGATGGAGATTGCCCTCTTCCGATGAGAGGAGCGTTGGTGATGACGATGGCGATGATTTTCCCCTCCCGGAGGGAAGTGTCCCCGGCAGAACAGCTCTGCCGGAGCCCTAGATTGGTTCCGCCAAGGTTCCGCCTCGTGGCTGCGGAGTCTCGTCCCGAAAGGTTGCTTATGATTTTTCTTCGGACAAAAGACTTCATATAGCAGAAGATGGCCACCGGAGAGCCAACAGGGGGCCCACGAGGCAGGGGGCACGCCCTGGGGGGTAGGGAGCGCCCCCTACCCTCGTGGACAGGTGGTGGCCCCCCTGGCGTATTTTTTTCCGCTCAATATTTTTTTTATTTCCAAAAATGACTTTCGTGGAGTTTCAGGACTTTTGGAGTTGTGCAGAATAAGTCTCTAATATTTGCTCCTTTTCCAGCCCAGAATCCCAGCTGCCGGCATTCTCCCTCCTTATGTAAACCTTGTAAAAATAAGAGAGAATAGGCATAAGTATTGTGACATAACGTGTAATAACAGCCCATAATGCAATAAATATCGATATAAAAGCATGATGAAAAGTGGACATATCAGCCATCCACCATGCAACCCAAGTCTCATCAAATTAAACCTCATACTGCCCGCTCCCAAATTAATCACAATTTTGATCATAAGCAACGAATTTGCCGGTCTAAGGTTGTCCCATGCCGGTTTATCCTGTGGGATTGTTTTGTCCTGACTTTTCTTCTTCTGACCAAATCGCGAGCTTCTCGATCCCTGAAAGTGATCCCTCCAAGAACTTAACACCATCGTGCGCGAGCCCCACGGTGGGCGCCAACTGTCGTGGAATTGTCACGGCAGATGTCCTAGTGTGAGGACTTAGTCATGAGGCCAACGCATCTATGTGGTAGCTTCAAAGGGATTGGGCGGAATCGATAGACGCAACAGAAGACAAGGATTTAGACAGCTTCGGGCCCCGGGAAATATCATCCGGTAACAATCCTGCATGCTGATTGTGGCTAGGTCTCATTATCATCACGAGGGAGTCGCCGTAAACCGGCTCTCCTAGTTATGTCTAACCCTTAAGATTATTTCTCATCCCCCCTTGGGGTACCCTGCCCCTCCTTATATAAGTTCAAGGGGCGGGTTACATGTAGAGTCCAACTCGGATTAAGACTTAAACTATTCTGACTTCTCTTCATGGGCTTCTTAACATCTCGGGCTTATTAACCCCAGGCGACTCTGTCTGTCGGGTTATGACTATCTGCCGGGTTATGATTGTCTGCCGGGTTATGATTGTGTACCGGGTTATCATCTGACTTAACACCTGTCGGGTTATCATCTGACTTAACACCTACCGGGTTACCATCTGACTTAACATTTGTCGGGTTATCATCTGACTTAACACCTGCCGGGTTATCATCTGACTTAACATCTGTCGGGTTATCAAGTCCCAGCCGGGTCATAACTCCAGTCGGGTCATACCGCGGGGTATATCCCCGACAGTGGGGGAGAGGAAAATGAGAGGCGAATGGCAAATAATGTAATGTGATTGAGAAGAGTTTATGATGGGTACTTGGTATGTCTTGACTTGAGCGTAGATCTCCCCGGCAAAGGCGTCGGAAATCCTTCTTGCTACCTCTTGAGCATGCGTTGGTTTTCCCTTGAAGAGGAAAGGTGATGCAGCAAAGTAGCATAAGTATTTCCCTCGGTTTTTGAGAACCAAGGTATCAATCCAGTAGGAGATTACACGCAAGTCACCTAGTACCTGCACAAACAATCAAGAACCTTGCAACCAATGCGATAAAGGGGTTGTCAATTCCTTCACGGTCACTCGCAAAAGTGAGATCTAATAAAGATAGTAAGATAAATATTTTTGGTATTTTTGTTGTATAGATTGGAAAGTAAAGATTGCAAAATAAACGGCGACAGAAATTGGCAAGTTGATGGGAAACTAATATGGTGTAAAATAGACCCGGGGGTCGGTAAACAAATTACTGGCGAGCAAGTGATAGGAAAGCGCATAGTTATGAGAATATCTAGGCAATGATCATGAATATAGGCATCACGTCCGTGTAAAGTAAACCGAAACGATTCTGCATCTACTACTATTACTCCACACATCGACCGCTATCCAGCATGCATCTAGAGTATTAAGTTCATAAGAACAGAGTAACACATTAAGCAAGATGGCATGATGTAGAGGGATAAACTCAAGCAATATGATATAAACCCCATCTTTTTATCCTCGATGGCAACAATACAATACATGCCTTGCTGCCCCTACTGTCACTGAGAAAGGACACCGCAAGATTGAACCCAAAGCTAAACACTTCTCCCATTGCAAGAAAGATCAATCTAGTAGGCCAAACTAAACTAATAATTCGAAGAGACTTTCAAAGATATCAAATCATGCATATAAAAATTCAGAGAAGAACCAAATATTATTCATAGATAATCTTGATCATAAATCCACAATTTATCGGATCTCGGCAAACACACCGCAAAAGAGTATTACATCGAATAGATCTCCAAGAACATCGAGGAGAACTTTGTATTGAGAACCAAAGAGAAAGAGAGAGAGAGAGAAGAAGCTATCTAGCTAATAACTATAGACCCGAAGGTCTATGGTAAAGTACTCACGCTTCATCAGAGAGGCTATGCTGTTGATGTAGAAGCCCTCCGTGATCGATTCCCCCTCCGGCAGATCGCCAGAAAAGGCCCCAAGATGGGATCTCACGGGTACAGAAGGTTGCGGCGGTGGAAAAGTGGTTTCGTGGCTCCCCCTGTTGTTTTTAGGGTATAAGAGTATGTATAGGCGAAAGAAGTACGTCGGTGGAGCTACTAGGGGCCCACGAGGGTGGAGGGCGCGCCCTCCTGCCTCGTGGCCGCCTCGTTGCGTTTCTGACTTCATCTCCAAGTCTTTTGGTTTGCTTTCGGTCCAAGAAAGATCATCGCGAAGGTTTCATTCCGTTTGATATTCCTTTTCTGCTAAACACTGAAATAGGCGAAAAAACAGAAATTGGCACTCGGCCTTCGGTTAATAGGTTAGTCCCAAAAATAATATAAAAGACCATATTAAAGCCCATTAAAACAGATAATATAATAGCATAGAACAATCAAAAACTATAGATACGTTGGAGACGTATCAGGGGGGATGGCAGTTTGTGAACTTAGCGGGGTGCAGCGTGGGCGCGAAGCGGAGCGCGGACATTGGCGGCAAGCGCATATGCCCATCATTATAACTTAGCTTCTTGAGTTGATCTATGGCGCGGGATCGAAACCACTCGTCAAGCTTGGCTCGGTCCTTGCCATTGGAACGGAACTTGCCCGTGATAAGGCCTTTGATTGGGCCATCGTGACTGCCGAGGATCTGGGAGAACGCATCCAAGCTTTGGCGATAGCCATGGCAGAGCTTGTGGGCGTCGAGGATGTTGACAGGGGTGCGGAGCCATAGGGTGTGCCACCGCCTGGAAAGGGCGGCTGTCCTCGCCCGATATATGATTGGGAGGAGGGGATATGATGACTATCAACATATCATCGGGTAGGTTGTTGATGAAGTCTAGGCCTGCTGGAGTCGCTTGCGGTTCTTTCTCGACCTGCCTCCGCTTGTTGGTAGCCTCGTTCTCCACCTCGTCGGCGGGGACGGAAACCTCTGTCTCCATATTCACGCCGTGCTCCGGTGCTTCAGCAGCCCCGGCGTCGCCACTCCCTCCGATGGGGCGCTTCGGCGACATCCTCATACACTGGCGGCTTTGAGGACTCAAAGCGGCGTCGAGGATGCGGGCAGAGAGAGAGAGGAATTGTGTGTGTGGCGAGGATGGGGGTGCGGCCGCTCGACGACGCTATTAATATAGACCAGTGGGAGCGAGGCGGGCGGCGGTCCAAGGCTATCTCGCTTCCCGATGAGAATGACTGCTTAATCTCTAGTATGAATGAAATATATGCTTAATTACTGAATTTCAGTTGCAAAAAATAGATAGTGCTATTGATTTTTAGCTGCATATTTTGACAAATCGCAGTGTCTCTTGGCTTAGCGCCAAAGTCTGGCTTTAATGTGCATACCGTAATCTGAACCATTTGCGTTGAAGAGATGCACAGATCCTGCGTTGAACAGCTTGTACGCTTCCCGGTGAGCCTGCGCACTGGACTGCGCTCGCACGACTCCCGTTCAGTCAAGCAGTTGTCCACACGGCACCTCCTATAGCCATTAAAACCAAGACACGTCGCGTCACGTGAATGGTTAACCGAACGCACACGGTTTGAATTATACAAACGTTTGAGATATTATAGTGGTAGCTATTTTTTTCAAAATGCCATTGTTGGCTGTCATTATTCGAGCGCGCCTTCTCTCAAAATGGACACGAAAAATACCATAGCATGTCGGGTTCCCTTCCATGATAGCATGCCAAGTTTCATGAATTTCAGACGAGTTTTGGATTTACTAGAATTTAAAAACCAGGCATCTCAATGTTTTGTCGGCAATCAAAGGTGCCCTGGTGTTTGAAATTCATTCCCATTTCATGCATGGGACCTAAGCATGCACCCAAGGACACGGATTTCAGTTTTCAACCAATTTATATGCACTGGAGCATGTGCATGTAGTTCAAATTTGAATTATGCACATAAATGCATTGAAAAATCAGTTAATGCATAAAAATGTCCAAACGAACCCCGAAAAATCACAAAAAATAACACAACACTCATGTTGTTCTATGTTGACACAAGCAAATTTTTGAAAGCAATAAGAGGCAATGGATATCGTTTTGTCCCCAAAAGGTGGGGCGTTCCCTACCGAAACCATCATGCTTGTTGCGAGAAGCTCTGGTTTGTGAGAAGCATATACCTAAACCTGCCCCAAATGGGACAAAAAAAAATTACCACGGCATGTTGATGCCGCTCCATGATAGCATGCCAAGTTTCATGAATTTCAGACGAGTTTTGGATTTAATAGAATTTAAAAACCAGGCATCTCAATGTTTTGCGGCAATCAACGGTGCCTTGGTGTTTGAAATTCATTCCCATTTCTTGCATGGGACCTAAGGATGCACCCAAGGACACAGATTTGATTTTTCAACCAATTTATATGCATTGGAGCATGTGCATGTAGTTCAAATTTGAATTATGCTCATAAATGCATTGAAAACTCAGTTAATGCATAAAAATGTCCAAACAAACCCCGAAAAATCAGAAAAAATAACACAAGACTCCTGTTGTTCTATATTGACACAAGAATTTTTTTAAAAGCAATAAGACGCAATGGATAGCAATAAGACGCAATGGATATTGTTTCGTCCCCAAAGGAGGGGCGTTCCCTACCGAAACCATTATGCTTGCTGTGAGAAGCTCTGGTTTGTGAGAAGCATATACCCAAACCTGCCCCAAATGGGACAAAAAATTTACCACGGCATGTTGATGCTGCTCCATGATAGCATGCCAAGTTTTATGAATTTTAGACGAGTTTTGGATTTACTAGAATTTAAAAACCAGGCATCTCAATGTTTTGCCGGCAATCAACGGTGCCCTGGTGTTTGAAATTCATTCCCATTTCTTGCATGGGACCGAAGCATGCACCCAAGGACACATATTTGATTTTTCAACCAATTTATATGCACTGGAGCATGTGCATGTAGTTCAAATTTGAATTATGCACATAAATGCATTGAAAACTTAGTTAATGCATAAAAATATCCAAACGAACCCCGAAAAGTCACAAAAAATAACACAACACTCCTATTGTTCTATGTTGACACAAGAAAAAATTTGAAAGCAATAAGAGGCAATGGATATCGTTTCGTCCCCAAAGGTGGGGTGTTCCCTACCGAAACCATCATGCTTGTTGTGAGAAGTTATGGTTTGCGAGAAGCATATACCCAAACCTGTCCAAATGGGACAAGAAATTATCACGGCATGTTGATGCCGCTCCATGGTAGCATGCCAAGTTTCATGAATTTCAGACGAGTTTGGATTTAATAGAATTTAAAAACCAGGCATCTCAATGTTTTGCCGGCAATCAACGGTGCCTTGGTGTTTGAAATTCATTCCCATTTCTTGCATGGGACCTAAGGATGCACCCAAGGACACAGATTTGATTTTTCAACCAATTTATATGCACTGGAGCATGTGCATGTAGTTCAAATTTGAATTATGCACATAAATGCATTGAAAACTTAGTTAATGCATAAAAATATCCAAACGAACCCCGAAAAGTCACAAAAAATAACACAACACTCCTATTGTTCTATGTTGACACAAGAAAAAATTTGAAAGCAATAAGAGGCAATGGATATCGTTTCGTCCCCAAAGGTGGGGTGTTCCCTACCGAAACCATCATGCTTGTTGTGAGAAGTTATGGTTTGTGAGAAGCATATACCCAAACCTGCCCAAATGGGACAAGAAATTATCAAGGCATGTTGATGCCGCTCCATGGTAGCATGCCAATTTTCATGATTTTCAGACGAGTTTTGGATTTACGAGAATTTAAAAACCAGGCATCTCAATGTTTTGCCGGCAATCAACGGTGCCCTAGTGTTTGAAATTCATTCTCATTTCTTGCATGGGACCTAAGAATGCACCCAAGGACAAAGATTTGATTTTTCAACCAACTTATATGCACTGGAGCATGTGCATGTAGTTCAAATTTGAATTATGCACATAAATGCATTGAAAACTCACTTAATGCATAAAAATGTCGAAACGAACCTTGAATAATTCTAATTCTTTTATGACACACATATAGTTGCATGATCACTGCAGATAAAAGGTCTAGCAATTCAAACACCTTCCATGGCCGCTGTGACCCCGTTATGTAATTCAAATCAAGACAAAAAATCATGTAGATCCCATACAGTTCATTATAACCAACCGTGTGAGATGCAGCACAAAATATCTTGGAGCACCGTCGGATATAGTACGCATACGGCTTACGCGAGAAGGTGTGACGGCTACAGTCCACAGCCCGCTCTGAATAAGGGACCGTGTCTGATGACACTTTGCGTGCTAGTTTTTTGGCTGAAGCGATTCCAAATTTTCAGCTTCCGCAGAAGTATCTACCTCCCTGCCCCCTCCCCCTTGCCAAAAGCCACATTTCCCCTGTTTCTGGCTTCCTTCCCAAGTTGAAACCTTCACTCCTTGCTCGCAGCGCCGCCGCCTCCTCGCTGGCGACCCTCCTTCATGCTGCTCGGCCTCGCCTATCCAGGCAGGTAATCCACACCTGAGCCCCATCCTCCTCCTCCTCCTTCCACATCCCACATGCCCCGACCGCCAGCGCGAGCGCGACACCTTGCATCCAAATCACCGACCCCTCCACCAAATAAGCGTCGGCCTAAGCCATGGTGCATGCAGTATAGTCAGGACCTCAAGGAGCATTTGGCAGCGGAGAAGCAAATCGCGGCCGCACGCGTGGATGAGGTCACGGTGGCTGCCATTCGTGCTGACCCCCAGATCTTGCAGGAGCACCTCGCCGTTGAGGCCACCGTTGACGCCTCGCGCACCGACGTCATGACGCGGTTGGCTGCTTTAAACGATAGTTCATGTCATTTTCTCGAGGCCACCGTCGGTGCCTTCGACAAAGACTACGAGGTGTTTTCTCAGCATGCACGTGATTACCTCATCTCGAGAGACAGCAGGTTGGTGCCCGGAGCGGCTCAGGAACCTCACCACTACAACGAGGGCACCCATGATGCGGAGGCCTCACCCTCTTCCATGTCCAAGGAGCCAATCGTCATTGATATCTCCGACAATGAGGAGTAGCTTGTCTTATTAGCTCACTATAAGGACCCATGTTCATTTTGCTAGCTACTGCCTTTCCTTAACAAATTTTAGTGAATTGTGCTATCTACTTTATCATGCAATCTTCTGCTATATTGTATATGTTCTATATGTCGTGCAATGTGGTGTTCAGTTAACTGTTTGGTTCAATTCTGCAAATGTGATGTTCAATTCTTCAGGGTGCAATATTTCCAAGTTGTTAAGCATCCTTGGTTTGGTTAACTGTCCGATCTTCTATTAGGAGTATGTTATATTGTTCAATTGGTGTTTAGTTAACTGCTTAGTTCATTTGTTTGGCTTGGTTCACTTGTTGTGGTGTTTAGTTAACTACTTGGTTCAATTCTGCAATGCGATGTTTAATTGTTGTGGCTGCATTCTGTTATTGTATACCATGTGAGGAATAAATCAAATTTGGCTGTACTAAATACATGAGAAACAAATACAATTGCTATATTTCCAAGTTGTTAAGCATGCTTGGTTTGGTTAACTGTCTAATCTTCTATTAGGAGTATGTTATATTGTGCAATGTGGTGCTCAGTTAACGTTTGGTTCATTTGTTGTGGTGTTTAGTTAACTGCTTGGTTCAATTCTGCAATGCGATGTTCAATTGCTGTGGTTGCATTCTGTTATTGTATACCATGTGAGGAATAAATCGAATTTGGTTGTACTAAATACATGAGAAACAAATACAATTGCTATATTTCCAAGTTATTAAGCATGCTTGGTTTGGTTAACTGTCTGATCTTCTATTAGGAGTATGTTATATTATGCAATGTGGTGCTCAGTTAACGTTTGGTTCATTTGTTGTGGTGTTTAGTTAACTGTTTGGTTCAATTCTGCAATGCGATGTTCAATTGATGTGGCTACATTCTCTTATTGTATACATGTGCGGAATAAATCGAATTTGGCTGCACTTAAAACATGAGAAACATATACAAGTGCTATATTGTCTAGTTCTTAATCATGCTTGGTTTGGATAAAATGGGTTTTTCATGTGGCTTGAATTAATCTGATGAATCTGCAATGTGCTTATTTTTCATCAACATATTTTACTGATAGCATGTGAACCCTTACTTAACCTGATGACTAACTACCTTATATGTGTTGTAGGGAAACAATGGGAAGCACTGAGGTTTACAAGATGGTACTAACTATTATACCTTACCTTTTTATATTCCTTTGCCCCATTTCCAATATAGAGAAGATATTTATGCACATCCTTGTTTTCAGGCTTCACTGATGATTACCTCTCAAACCACCTCTGTGGTCAGGAAGCGAGGAAAGTTTTCATACAACACCCACGGTTCGATATTGAAGTGTTCCTGAAGAGGTTGAAGGATGGACGGTCGATCATCCACAGGCACTGGCCTAAAGTTGCAAAGACCTTCAACATGAATGAAGGCTTAATATTCGTCTTCCGTTTCAGCAGTTTTCCAGATGAGATGCATCTCTCTATGTACCTTCTATGATGCTAATTTCGAAAGGTTCTAGATGTTGCATGTGAAAGTTACTGCTGGTGCAATTGTGTAATGGGGTGGCTGAGTGTTGAAGCTATATCATGTTGTACTATGATGTATTTCAATTATGAAATCCTGCTTCCTTAATATGGAAATGAAATATATTATGTGCTTGATATGAATTTCAATTAGATTAGTAAATGGATTATTAATTATAGGGCAATTAGCCCGCTAATTGGGTTTTCCTATTGCAAATGGTTAATGAGAAAACACCATGGGCGATGACCTCAGGCAACGCACACAGTTTATAGGAATAAACCGTGTTGAATCAATGAACAATCACACACGATATTCTCTTGAAAACTGTTTGCGTTACGCCACCTTGCGCAAACGTTTTCCTTGGAGTAACTGTGTGGGATGTATATACGAACGGAAATGTTTCGCGGTGACTGACTGTGTGGGATGTACTTACGACCGGAAATGATTTCGCCTGTATAATTATATTTTTTTAGCACTATTGTACGCATTTATGTATTTGAGTGCTCGTCGGTCGCACACGACCTCATTTTGCCGAGCGTGTGTGCCAGAACGGCATATCTCCGACGGTTTTTGGGTCATGTTGGAAGGACCTCCCCTATCGCCCACACTCACTTGGCGACGGTTCCGAATGCCGTCGTGGAAAGGGGTTAAAAACCATTGTTTTAGAACCGACGCGTACCAGTGTCTATATATCTGTGCATAGGTTGGATGTGGGTTGTACATGGACATGAACTTGTTTCTGGGATTCAGAAGGGAGCACATGCCATGGAACTTCGAGAAGACGAAGAACCATGTGTACCTCCAGGTGTGATGTTGCTAATTTTGTTCCCTGTTAGAAGGGGCCACCCTATGGGATCACATTTTCTTGATCTGGATGACCGTGTGTCCTTGTGACTAATGCATGCCATCTGCTGGTTCTGTTGGGATTCCACCATTAGCAGAAAGATCAAGGTGGCGGGCGGTTGCGTTACTGCTCCCCCATCAAGCTCAGATGTCCCCATTGGGGGGACGAGTGGAGGTTGTTGCAGTCATGTCATCCAGAGTCGGTATGTGCAGCCATGGCCTACTCCTCCTACCCACATGGTCTCTCGGATGTGGTATTTGGTTATGCTGATGAATCATGAGGTAACTGATTTACAATCTAAATATTCAGAGGTTTACAACTGATTTATGTTAAGGGGAACACTGGTCTCATATTCTCATTAA
Source organism: Triticum urartu (assembly GCF_003073215.2). Lineage (NCBI taxonomy): Eukaryota > Viridiplantae > Streptophyta > Magnoliopsida > Poales > Poaceae > Triticum > Triticum urartu. The sequence continues at coordinate 540,210,615 of NC_053027.1, read as the reverse complement.
TGTTACACCTGTAAAGTTATCATAAGGTTGCTGAAAAAATGTAGATGGAGGTAGTACTATATTTATTAAAAAAATTACCAAAAAGTAGCAGAGCTCCCTACAGTCCTACTACACTATAAATTGGTAATAGAGTCTAGCCAAATGATTGTTGAATATATTATTTTTAATGGTTAATCATGATAATTCGACATATTCCTGCTAGACGAGTAAGAGCCGTATAAAACAGCCCATAGTCAAACAGGAATACAATATGAGTCTATTGATAAGATAGGTGCTTACACTAAATAGACCTGTTGTTGTATGGGCATCAACAACACTGAAAGGGGCATCTTTTTTTTGCGGGAACGCTGAAAGGGTCATCAAGAAGATAGATGTCAACATTCTGGTATAGTACACAAGCAAGCTGACCACCACTTAGATATACTCCTCTTTCCCCAATTTGTATACAATCGCCGAATGGCAGCATTTCAAGGTCCTTCCAATGAGCACCTCTCGATTGCTTCTTGGTATATTTGTTTGTCCATCAATGATCCAACGAGAACATTATCTTGTATGATTCCTGTTTGGATCCATGTTGCCTGAGAAACAAATGCTATTTTCCTAGACTTCAGTCTGAAGTATGAACATAAAGGTTAAAATTCTTATGAAAAAAGAATTGGCCTTTGTTCGCTCAATCTCTATGAGATCATATTTTTTTTGGAGGTTTCAGAGAGAAATATAGTGATTTTGAATTGTAACGTTTATCAGGACTTTGCTTGCCATGTGTACAAAACAAAATACATGCCTTCAAACTGTCATTTGGAGTTGAACAGAATGGTGTTTTCATTATTTAATTCTTCAACAATCATAACTGAAGTTCTGTTATGTGATTTTTCAGTGTGTATCTTACCTGTTTTAGAATCCATCATGCAACACATTTGTTTGTAACAAACATCCAACATGTTTTCGTTGCTATTGTATGCTCAGTAGTATTTGATCAGCATTACAACCTGTTTCCTCGCTGCTGTATACTCTCTTTTTTAACCGTGTATTTCAAATGTCAAGGTTGTTGCATTTGCTTTAGTAAACTTTAACTGATGATCTAACTTTCTACTGTAGGGATGCCAAGTTCGAAATCATTATTGTGGATGATGGATGTCCTGATGGAACTCAAGGCATTGTAAAGCAGATGCAGCAAGCATACGACGAAGATCGTGTTGTAAGTAACTTAACAAATATGCCAATGTATGAGTATGTATATATATGTGGTCCAGATTTTGGTTTGGTGTTCCTCCTTGCCAAGATCTGCGTCGAGCGCAACAAGATAGCCAAGGTGTGCGAGCAGATAGAGGTGGTTCTGCAGGAGATGAGGGAGTAGCTGCTGGTCAGGACGACGATGATCAGCACAACGACAGCTGCTTTGCCATGCCAGTGCCACACTTCGGCTGGTACACGCACAGACGGCCATGGCGCCCGTGCCACACTTTGGCTGGTCCACATACGGATGGGCATGGCGCTGCCGTCACAATTTGGCTGGTACATGCACAGACGGCCATGTCCCCGGCGACTTCTTCATCTAGCCCCTAACCGGCTCGTCCCTGCCATTTGTGCTGGGATAAACGAGTTGGAGGAAGACGGAGAGATGAGCTGTTCTACTCACTGACAAGAAATCACTTGGACAGAACTTCCTTTTCACAATGAGAGGAAAATGCTCCCATGAGGTTGATTGATTTGGGGTTCTCTAATTTCATTAGACCAAGTATAGTAAATTGACTTTCATCCTTATATGCACTAACATGTGGTACAAGCATATTATTTATTATTGGTCTGTTATTGCCAAGGGATCACCAGCTTGATCAAGCAAATCCCATTTCATTTTCTATTTGTTTCCTGTTCATTGGACATCTTTCTTTCCATCTTAATTACTTATGAATCAACTTACAGCAAAGAAATACCGGTGCGGTTTGTTGTGCTACTTTGGTCAGTTTGCTTGAAAGATTTGACATGTCTAATCCTGTCATATTCCTGTGCATTGTATGTCATGGGCGTATCAAGTTCACATCACTTGTATGTACATGTTCTGCCCATAGGATAAAAAAGAAACAGAAAGGTGCGGCCACCAACCTGGCACCGCAGCATAACGCCTCACGCGGCGCGCCATGGGCGTGCCCCAAATGCTAGTGCATCATTAAATGGCGATAGGACACATCCAAACAGCTGAACCTATGGTCTACTCCCTCCGTCCCATAATATAAGAGCGTTTTTTGACACGTTTTGGGTCATACTACTATATGATCCTATTATGTACTCCCTCCATCCCATAATATAAGCGTTTTATATGTACTTGTTGTGAATTGAAAAGATATGTATGAATATGCATAGCCACCACTAAAGAAATGAATATGTATGCAAGTATCCATGGTTTTCATGTACCAGTGTTTGTGCAAAATTGATCTAGATAATCACAAGTAAATCACTTTTCTCTCCTTCATAAGTGTTATGCATGCACCTGATGTATCCTTTATAGCTGCCCTTTAAATAGCCAAGTACTAATATGCATGTACTGAGTGTATCAATTATAATTAGATCCTTTGTGCTCTCCTTTAAATATTCACAGATAATATCCTTGATTTCCATAAGCACCAAATATTATGTATTAGTTTCTCTTGGTTTTTCGTTCACATTTTCTTAGGTTACTTCCTTTCATCGGCCAGATAAGAGGCTTGTCTCTGACATTCGGCCGCCATAATCAGACTGAAAGTTCCCGACAATGCTTATCGGTGGAACTCCAGAAATCATTAGTTGTGATAGCCTTGGAACCGCCGGCAAGCATGCTTTGAGCCTTGAAACAACCTCGAGCATGGTTGGCCTGTCGATGGCTGTGTTTTCGACGCACATCAAGGCAAGGTCTACCACACTCTGCAGGGAATTAGCGTCGTAGTGATCGAATAACCTCTTGTCCACAACATCGTGAATACTACCTGTAGCAATCTTTTGGCGCATCCAGTTTGGTAGATGGATGGTTTGAGGGTCCACCAATACCGGGGGTTGGCCAGAGATCATCTCCAAGAGTACGATGCCAAAACTGTAAACATCAGTCTTGACAGTGAGTTGGAAAGTTGCATGGTACTCGGGGTCGAGGTAGCCAAGAGTGCCAGCGGCAACAGTAGATATGTGTGTGTGAGCATCATTAAACGCCCGTGAAAGCCCAAAATCGGATATTATCCCCACCAAATTCTTGTCTATAAGGATGTTGGAGGTCTTCACATCTCTGTGAACTACTGATGGGGTGCATGACTCATGTAAATACTCCAATCCTGTAGTTTATTGAAACACACACTTCAGGTCAAAAGAAAGACACACATACTTTGTCAAAACATATAAAAACAGTCACATAAATAAAAGCACGTAACTGAAACTATACCTTGTGCAGCATCAAGTGCAATGTAAAGTCGCTGTTCCCAGTTCAAAGTATAGTCATCTCCTGCATCAAAATATACCAAATTAGTGAAAGTGCCACTTAATACATGCATGATAGTAGAAATCCCCCCCCCCCCTAAAAAATCATGTTTGAACATATTTAAGCTAACAAATGCTGGTTACACAGGCAACTATTAACCATAGCATCAATTGGTGTATTATAATATATAAAACCATGAATCTTCCAAAGGTAACCGCTTTTCCTTCTCTTTACAAGGGCTCTTCTTGATATACAAATGTGATTAATAAGATAAGTGAGCTACTAAATTATTATTTGAACATGTACCTCTCAAGTTACTTTGTTTTCCACTGGCTTTGGAAAATCTACAGGTTTATAATTCTGATTGACTCTAAGAGTGTAACTGTGCAGTGCTCACCCCAATTTGTTCCGCGTGCACGTAATACTTAGAATCCGCAGCTCTTTGAATGCAACTATCATGGTCTCCCTTGTTAGTCCAATGTATATACAAAGTAAACTAGATCCACCAGCACAACTGAATTGACTAGCAACATGATTAACAGTCTAGTAAATGAACTACACCTTTAATCAGCAAACTAGTTTTAACTCAGTAGAATGCCAAAGTCAGACTGCATCATTTTTAGAGTTTTTTCTTATACTTATGACTATGTGCTAACAATTTTTATATTTTGTAATGAAGCACAATATATTGACAAAATTGGGAGTGTAGGTGGTTTCTCAAGTGGCTAATCAAAGTTCTTGGTTGCAGGAAATAAAACCCTGACTTGCTCAACTTGAGTTTTAGATTGAATAAATTAAAGATTAGATTGAATGATTCGATTTTATCAAATTCAAGGGCGAACTGTCTTTGTAAAAATTCAAAGAGAAGTTAGTGATTATAACAAACTCCAGTTTGGATTGGTTATACTTAAGTCAAGTAGTCAATTATGCTTGATAGAAACTATTAAGAAAAGTTAAGAGAAAAACCTCCTCTTAAGAGTTGTTGAAGATTTCCTCTAGGCATGAAGTCATAAACGAGTGCTAGGCACTTCTTGTTTTGGCAATATCCTGCCAAAGTCACGAGATTCTTGTGATGAACTTTGGACAAGGTTTGCACCTGCGGCATCAGATATAATTAGAAACATCCAAGAGTTCAAGCCAATTGCATCAATTTACTGAAAATGGACTATCTAAAGGGTTTAAGGGTTTTAGAGGTCCCGCAGACTTAATAGTTATATCGAAGAAAGCAATGATTTTGCTCGGTCGATTCATGTTATACCTCAGGGAGGAAATCTGTTGACTTTACTATTGATGTCTCCATAAGCACCTTAACAGCTACTTCGTCGCCATTTTCCAGTGTACCATGATAAACAATACCGAAACCTCCTTTTCCAAAGATTGATTGGAAGTCCTTAGTAATGAACTTCAGCTCTGCATACGTGAACCGTCTGATATCAATATGAAGAGATGTTTCCTCTTCATACATGGCATAGTCCTCATGGTCTCCTGAGTTCCCTGCAAAGCTAGGAAGTTGGGTTTCAAATAAAAGTAAAGGTTTGAAGGGGGGGTTGTCTAATGTCTATGACCTATGAATTGATGAAAAAAAAATCGTGAAAGAAGCATTTTGTTTTACCTTTTTTGCATACCTTCCAGAATATGCACAGCACTACTAGGAGTGATACCAGTACCACTGCAACTATCACTGCAGTGAGCATGACATGTTTGGTGTTCTTCGTATTTGAACAGTACATGTCTTTGACTTTTGAGCAAATGGGATTGCCTTCTAGTCTAGTGACACGATTGCACAACATATAAAAACTAATTAGCTTAACTCAAGATCTTTGCTGCAACAGCTCTATCTCGCTATGACTATAACATGCCTCTATTTTCTAACATAACCAACTTGAGAATAGCGCTTCAAAAAAAAGTAATCTCTAAAAGAACAAAACTACATGGTTCCTAAATCCTGCACAGGTACTAGCAGTTTCGTATCTCACCCTCATGTTGAAAACCTATAGGTGATAAAGCATTAGTACTTTCTAGATACTAGTATATGTACCCCGGGCATGTTTTGGATCAACACAATACACAACCAAAGTGTAGCTCGCCACACTTCTTGTGAAGCCCAAATCGGCTGCCACAACTTCATCAAAAATTTGCAAGAGTTTATGTGTATGGTAATTGGGATATGATTTAGAAAAATGTGGCATGTCTTAAACTCATCATGTTTCTCCCCTGTCCCCTGAATAATGTTTTCACCCCCTCCTCTCCTCCCACGACGCCCCCGCGGGTGCGCGGGAGGCTAACCCTAGCCGCTGGTGGGACCCACCTTCTCCTCCCCTCCCGTCCCTCGCCGCTGCCAGTGGACGCGGACAACAAAGCCCGTCCGGCATTGGCACCGGCGTGGAATTTCTCCTCTCCTCGCCCGGGTGGCTCGATGCGGGACAGCTCACCCGGGTCTGGGTGCCGCGCTAGGCGACGGGCGCGACAGCACCTCGGCCTGCCGGGGCGGGACGGCTTCAGCGGCCTGGCAGAGGTGCGTTGGGAGGCGCGGCGGCGGTGCTTGTGGGGTTTGGTGCTAGCGGCTTTGGTTTGCGGCCTGCTAGATCCGATCTCCTGGGACCAGCCGTGGGCGGCACGGGTCATGGGGCGGCCGCCCCTGCCTTGACATCCGTCTGGTGAGGGTGGCAGTGTGACGGTTATGGTCGACCCTCTCTCTTTTGCTCTTCGGCCGGTGGGTGTGGTGAATGGTGGCGGACGGCTGGTGGAAGTCGGCGGCTCAGCGGGGGTGACGTTGGCTGGCCGATGGTGGTGGGGATGAACCAGGGAGGGAGGTAGGGGGCCTCCTGACCGTGTCGATGTCTCAGTGGTCCATGTCCCCGGTGGAGCGATGCGGTGGCTGCGGCAATGACGAGGCCGGCGGCCCTCCCCTGCCTGGATCTGGCCGGCTGGGCCGCCTTCCCGCCAAAGGGTCCATTTTGGGGTGGAAGGAGGTGCCTTCTAAGTCTCACCGGTCGGTGGCGTCCATTAGCCATCGTGGTGGTTGCGTGCGGGGGAGGGGGGGTTGGTCTTGGATGCTGGGGCGGCGGCCTCGGTGGTGGTAGTCGCATTGCTTGTGGGCGGGGTGCGCGACTCAGATGTGGGTTGGTTGCTATGGCTGTTCAGGCAGTGGCAGCCGGTGCTTCGGCGGGCGGAGGCGTTTCGAAGGTGGAGCGTGCGTGCCAGGGGAGATCCCCTGCACACCTTCGGTTGGGCCGACGGCGGCGGTGTCCGTGGGCGTCGTCTCGTTTTTGAAGGTGCCGTCGTGGCTACTCTCCCCCTTCGGATGGTCCAGGTGAAAACCATGATCCTTTGGATCCAGCGGCGACGGCGCTTCGGTGTCATTCCCCTTCTTTAAGGCGCCGTCTTGGAGGCCTACTTTCGCTATGCTCACCTTCGTGGTTGTTCCTTTACTTGTTGTATCCGCCCTTGGGTGTGTTGTGTGGTGGTGTGGTGTGGTGTTGAGTTGTTTGCGATGATTGTAATCGATGATGGTTTCTTTATAATATAATAAAGCGGGGGAAACAATTTTTCAGTAAATATGACATTAACCAAACAATGGCTGAAGAAAGCGAAACTTGCCCAAGCGGTATAGCAAAGTACGAGTATGAACCAAAAATGCCCTTAGCTTCTCAATTGTTTGTCAACCAATGAATTTATGTTATATGTGCAAAGGAGTGTTCCTAAACTTTGAATTAATTTATATCATTGTTTAGTGATAACCAACCTTGTTTGAGCCATGTTTTTTTGGTGATAAATGAACAATTGTATCAACTAGGGATCGTGCAATAGAGCAAGACAAACCTTAAGTCAAGTAGACCGGCCTGAAATCTTTGAAGAATGGAATTAGGGATTGGTCCATCAAGCTTGTTATTAGACAAATTGCTGGAAATAGTAGCTAAATCATTCATCTATAATTCATATCATTAGAAAAATATTGAATTGGTATAGAAACTTACATGACTTTTAGTGACTTTAGTTCATAGTCTGGAATAGTGCCTGTCAAATTGTTGTGTGATAAATCCCTACATATATTTTTGCTCTCAGAGTCACAAAAGGTGCCAACATAATTTCACTTAGCTCATCAAAATTATGTGGTAGGGACCACTTACAAATTTTCCAGTGATGCCATCATCAAGAATGACATAGCTAATACACCACTTAGTTCGCTGGTAGACATATTTCTGCAAAATAATCTGTCTTACTAAGAGTCATAATTTACCTACATCATCGAGCTTATACGTGCTATAATAATAACTTACTCCCTCCATCCCACAATATAAAATGTTTTTGCAAGCTAGTCATTAATTTACTGACATCGTGTTTTTTTAGAGAAAAGGCTCATAAGCCCAGCTTTAAATTAACAAAGCCATTAACCGGCCAAGAGGGAAATCACAAAGGAATACAAAGAGGAAACAAATAAAAACAGGGGAAAACAACAGATACAGAGCGCTAGATATAACAACTGAAAGGCAACAGTCGCTGCGAGGACAAACAAGTAGCGATGATGCCATCACCCTACACTAGGACCAACAGAGGAGGGAAGCAAGGTCTTGAATTAAGGCACCACCGAGGACACATCATGCCCTTGTCCGAACACGAGAGACCGCCATGGGCCAGAAGCCAAGTGTCTTCGCCGCCACAGAGGGCCACAACCCTCTCGTCCTGGCTCGTAGGGCGTCGCACCATCGACAAGCAAAGCGAATCACCAGATCCCACTTGGACTAGGACACCATGGCTGCCAAGGAGAGGATCAAGCGCAGACCAGCAAACTCGGGCCGAACTCCGTCGAGAGACCATCACCGCCACCGGCTCAGCCATAGCGCAGGAAGAAAGCCGTCAGAGCAGCCGCAAGTGAAGAAGGCCAGCGCAATGGGGCATCACCAACCCCACCACAGAGAGATCCACCGGAGCGCAAGGCACCAACCAAACAGGTTACCACTGCAGCCGCAGAGGGAGCCCGATCCCCTCACGCCCAAACTCATGGACAACGACCTGTTAACGACACCGGCAGGGACCCTCCACTAATGAAGCAAGGCGTGATGTCGGAGAGAGAAGAGCCAAGCCACTAGCTGCCACCACCAGACCCACCACTGCACACCCGCTATCATTGCTATATATCCCCGGACGGCGCCTCGAAGAAGGAACATGATGTCACAACGCCGTCGCCGCCCAAACAAGGGACCAAGGTCTTCACCACTAAGCAGGGGGCAGGAAGAGGAGGGGTTAACCTCACCGAAGCCTCCAAGGAGGGGATCGGCGCAAAAGGCGTAGACTTCGCTGTGGCCGCCGCGCTGGCCAAGGGTTACCCTGGTTCCCACTCACAGCCTTGAGTTCCAAATAATCAGAGCCGAAGGACAGCACCAAGAGGATGCCGACCACCGGAATCACAAGGGAATCGAGCAGATCGGGCAAGATGGGCCAGGCCTTCTCCACATGACGCCGACGCGGTCCGCGAGGAGACCACCGCGTCATGACCCACGCCCTCCCCCCCCCCCTTGCTACCCGCGTAGCCAAGAGGACAGCCAACCAGCGCCCACAGGCACCACCCGCCGAGGGGGCCACGACGTGCTCACCATCCGGGGCCGCCGCTTTGGTGCCCTAAGCCCTCCACTAGATGAGGAGCAACTAGATCCCCGTCGCCACTATCATAGGTGACGCGCGCGCAAGCCGGGAGCGCACCTCAGGTGGCAGCGGAGTGGTAGGAGGAGGGGGAAGGGGATGGCGGCGCTAGGGTTGGGAACCCTCGAGTCGCCTCGGAGAGACGACGCAAGGGTCAGGGGAGGGGAATCTCGTCAAATGTGTCTGACATAGTGTTTTGGGTATGAATTACCAGCGTTTTCAAGATATTAGCTACTCCCTCTCTTCCGGTTTATATGAACCACACATATCCCTAGATCATCAATTTAACCAATGTGATACAGATTATTTATATCACAAAAGTATATAATTAGAAGCTTCTTCGGATATTAATTCAATAGTAATACTTTGTGAGTCATATAGCTCATATTTCACTGATTAAATTAACGATCTAGGGCGCGCAGGTCTTACGAACCAGAAGAGAGGGAGTACTAAAGTACTCAGTAGTAATATACACCCTTTGAAAGTAAAAAACCAACATGGAGCATTAAACTAGTTGGTATTGATGTGATCTACCCCAGAGGTTAAAAACATGATAAACTGTCTCGGATTTCAGAGTATATATGAAATGGGTCTTGGTCATGTTCTTACACTCGGACAATCCTGGGATTCTGGTTGCCATTGGAATAGTCGCAGGTCAAACCTTCCCATGTATACTCTCTCGGGGAGCATGGATCTCCGTTCCAGTTGCTTGCCAAATTATAGTGTTTCTTTACCTCTTTTATGTAATAGACTGCAAGAGCAAAAAGATAATGGAAACAAACATGACTTGGATATGTTGGGCATTTTGGATTGAAGTTGCATAATCATTTCATGTGCAAGTATCATATTTTGATAGAACTGAATGATTTGCATTGGCAACTGATCTTGAGAAGATGGCTTACTCAGGAGTTGAGTGTGCTAACTTTTTTTAAACTGAAATGAGTGTCAACTGAATCTAGTTGGTTGGTAAATTTGTTTCTATTTTTTCAATGCAAGATCACAGGCATGGCAGTGTCAAAGAGAGCTGGGAATTTTCAGGTGTCTATGCAGTGGGAATCACTGATGACTGATCTTACCGTCGTCGGAGGAAGTGGTGAAATTGTCAGTCCGAACAAGCGAGTACACCTCCAATGCGTTGATGAGCGGCGGGAGCGTTGAGCCGGGCACCTTGTGCAGGATTAAGGACGTGTTGGAACTGCTCAAGAACCGATTCGTCAAGAACCGGTCCGTCGGATACATGCTCTCTACCCGCATCGGCGACAGAGTGACGTACTTGAACAGCAACTCGCCTGCGCTGTAGACATTGAACATCCTGTTTTGGCTGTCACGAGTTATATCGGTGAAATGGAGGATCGGTAAAAGCTCCATGCCCTTGGCGTCCAGGTTGCTGCCGGCAACCACATCAAGGTTCATAAAGGAGTAGTTTGTGTCCAGGGTCGTGGCTTGCTGGAGGATGACCTCCGGTACTTGGAAGACGTCAATGCTGTTAAGCCTGTTCACTGAACTGCTGGTGCTCAGGCTGATCCAGGGGTAGGTGTTGTAAGGCCAGCTCTCCCAGAACCGGTCGTAATCGTCCACTGGATATCTTCATGGCACATAAAGACAAGGTAAAACAGGTATATATTGCACAATACAGTGATACCCTAGTACCTTTTGGTATTTGCTTCAAGGCAAATTGCTATGGGGTAATGGGAACTCCCAATCCCAACTTAATTCTTGAGAACGTGATTAAGTAGTTTTTGTTAGAAGCAATTGCAGGATTCCGTAACCGGAAGAGCAAACACTTGAAATGCGTTCAGCCCAGCCTACATAATTTAAAACCATTGACAGGCATAATTCAGATATAATCTGAAACTGGAATGTTATGGATGTCGTCTCACCTTGTGATATAGTTAGTGACGCTACCAAATCTGAACCGTTTTACGTAGCTGACAGACACAGAAGTACTCAGAAAAGGGTACATCGCATCTCCTAGTGGCCTCAGCTCCAATGAAGACACGAACGGAGTCCCGGAACCCAGGTTTATCAGACAGAACGACATGTGGTTGGCCGGAGCAATGGTGAGCACCTCCTTCCATACTCCGAGTGATGGATCGATATTTGTCAAGTTCACTGTCTCCCAGAAATTGACGCCGATATGCAGCCCAAAAATGAATGGCGAGCCGTCCAGAGTTCTGTTCAGCTCATCGTAGTTTCCGTAACTGAAGATGGCCCTCAACAGAAACTTCTTACCGATGACGGATGGCAGCGTATAGCAGTTCCGTTTGCCGTCAGGGAAGCTCCTCAGCGTTTTTTGTTGCTCGTTCCCTGCAACAGCCATGAACTCTGCAGAAATTTTGGAGCTCAAACCGCCTTCCACAAATTTTCCGTCAGAATCATACGTTAGTCCTGTGTCGCCGTCGTTGTAGGTGCTACCAGTACTGTCTGTCCATCCACAGTCGACGTTTACGAACCCTGCGCAATGGAGAATATGTATCACTGTATCAGTTTCACGAGTTCCTAGTTTAAGGTCTAGGCAAGGATTATTTTGTTCAGAGCAACTTACGCAAAGATGACAAACTCGTGCGACAAGATATTCTGTAGGCTCTAGCTAATAATATGTGGATTGCTAACATTTTAATAAAGTGATTCTTAAAAAGTTGCACACTGAAGTAAACTGAAATGTGCAGAGAGCAGGATCAATCAGGTGCAGGATCTAGAATGAAAAAAAAACTAGGAAGGATATGGCTTGTATTACCAGATTGGCCATCGACTCGAAGAATCATGACCAAGATGAGCAGCAGCGCCAACATCAATGTCAGTTTTGTACGTTCCGAGCAACTGAAGCTGCTCGCCATGGTACTCCTCTGCTCTCGCAATGTCTGGAAGCAATGAAGAGAGAAACTTAGTATCTGCTACCAATGACTTGTGTAGTGATATAGTACTAGCATAGGAGTAGAACCAACGCGGTTTAGTGCAATGGAATGACTTGGCCTTGGCGCTTAATTAATTACACCCAATAGGAACAGAACTTCTGCTAATCAGTACTCGCTCCGTAAACTAATATAAGAGCGTTTAGATCACTACTTTAATGATCTAAACGCTCTTATATTAGTTTACAGAAGAAGTACGTAGTACTTACCAAACATGCTCCTGAAAGGAATACAACTTGGCATGGAGTTTGCACGTCAACCATGGTGCTATTGGACAATCTCTGATGACCTACTGCCCATCAGGGGCAACGACGAAGTCTGATTGCGTAGGTTTGAGCGAACCGTACAGCCGGCTCCTATAGCGACGCACGCTGACATTTCACTGAATTACCAGTATTAAAACTGTTTTTTTCATACATCTACACACTTTGAGGAGTCATGATTAAGGCGACTGGGGGGGGGGGGGGGGGGGGGGGGGGCGACTCCCCGGGCGATTCCCAGGGTGTTCTCCCGGGGGACCGCGGAGGCCGCCGCCGCGCCATGCCTCCCCGCGGCGGCTCGGGCGGGCTTGGGCGGCCGGTTTTGGGCCCTGATGGAGTCAGACAACGAGGATGACGCCGGAGATGGAGACACGGCGATGTGTTCGCCGCCGTCACCTACGCCTTCGGATCTGATAGGCGATCTATTTCATGCAGGTTATGATGAAGATGACGTCGCCAATAACGTAGACACGGTGGTGCCGGTGGAAGATCCGGCGCGGGTGGGGCTTCATCCGAACGAGAGGAAGGAATTGGTACGACGTGTCGTTCATCGGAGAAATGCGGCATCGGCGGTCAGGCCATGGAAAGGCCCTATACCCAAGGTACGCCTTCCGAATCTTACTCTTTTCGACATGATTAGGCCGGAGTCATGGATTACTGTTAAGAAACGAAAGAACGAGAAGCGGAGGGGCATGCATCCGGCGCCGGCGGCGGCCATGGCGTCCGCGGAGCAACTCCAGATCGCTGAGATGCGATCGGCTCGTTTGAACTTTTTGGTGGGATGCAATGGGCCGACTTTGTGTCGGTCGGGGAGGCGAGGAGATGGGCCTGGGATGGCTGGGTATGTGGCCCAGGCTAGACCGGACCTGAATCCTCTACGTAGCATACCCCCATGCACGAACGCAGCGCTATCGTTCTCGTCTGATCTCGCGCCGTCGACTGCGAGCGCTAGGGTTCCTACGCGAGGGACTCCGGGGTTCCCGCTGTGTCGTTCGGGGCGGGCGAGGAGGATCGCGCCTCTCCGGCCTATGGGTGGCCGCGGGGCAGCAGCGCCGCCGGCCAAGAAAACCGGCGCGGTGGCGCCTTCGGGTCGGGGCGGAGCTGCGCCGCCGACTGCTGCAGCTACCGGACGTGGAGCCCCCGCGGGTGATGGCGCGGTGCCCGGCATCCCTGGTCATGGAGCAGGCACTTTGGGCGCCCCCCAGTCAGGGCAAATGCCACCGCTGCCTTCGCAGGGTCGGGGCGGGCCGCGACCTCCGGCACCAGGAGTGGTCGCAGCGCAGACGGGTGCAGGCCGGGGCGGGATTCGGCCCCCGGCACCGGGCGTGACGTCCGGGGTGCAACCGGCCGCCGGTCGGGGAAGGACACGACCCCCGGCGCCGGGTGCGGCGGCACCGGGTCGGGGTGGTGCGGTCTTAGGAGCGGCGCCATCTGTCGGCAGCCAGCCTCGTGCCAAGCCTCCACCGCACTACGTCGCACGGCCTGCTCAGGATCGTTCGGGTTCATTGCAGACGAGACAGAGTTCCAACACAACAGAGTCCTATGACCCGCCCCGAGGTCAGTGGGGGGACGACGGTTCAGATGTGTATGGAGCAGGACAGCATCGTGGGTCTTCATCCACGGGGGGCGGCCGGGGCTATGCCTGGCAGAGTGACGGGTCTGCTGAGAGACCATTTCTTGGTCCGGCAGGTGGTTTCGTTGAGGGGGCTTCCGGCCCGGATCACCGTCAGAGAGGAGGATTTCGTGGCCATCGCGGTGGTCGGGGTGGGGTCGTGGGAGGTTTCGCCGACAACCCCCGCCCAGGGCAGTTGATCCCGCGGTGTCTACAGCGGAGGAGGAACATAATCCCACCGAGCCCCAGCCGATGGAGGTAAACGCCGTCGAGGTTCCTGAGGCTGGGACGGTGGAGGAGGTTACTGAAAGGGCGTCCAAATATGCTCGAAAGAAGGAAAGGATGCTTTGCTACCGCTGTGGTGAAAAGGGCCACTTCATTGCTGAATGTATGGCCCAACTGTGCGAGACATGTGGTAAGCCGGTACACGATTCTGGGGAGTGCCCGTTGTTGCGGGACCAGCCTCCGACGCTGAACATTTATGGAGTCTATTGTGCTGAGCTCATGTTTTTCGAGTCCCCGGCAGCGAGAGAGGTCCCAGAGGACACCCTGAGCTTGACTACCGGGATTGTGAAAGCAACCCAGGGCGAGGTGACTGAGGCACAGATTGTGAGGAGGCTTCAGGAGTTGGCTCCCGGGGATTTTCGATGGGAACTGGTGCTTATCGAGGACAGGTCTTTTAAGGTTGAGTTCCCAACAGTGGATGATTTGCAGAGATTGTTGAGCTTTGGCCTGTGTCGAGTTCCCGGTACTTCGTGTATCTTGGAATTTCATGAGTGGAAGCAAGTTGAGCCTAAGGGGATGCCGCTTACGCAGGTTTGGTTGCGGTTTACAGGGGCTCCTTCTAAGCCTCTGCAGGACGCTAGAGTGGTGGCTAGCATAGGCATAATGGTGGGGAAGACAGAAAAAGTGGATATGGCTTTCACACGTGCCCATGGGGTGGCCCGGATATTAGTGAGCGTTCTGGATATTGAGTTCGTGCCCGATAAGGTCAACTGGACTTACAGGGGGTGGTGTTCCCGCTAGACATCGAGTTTGAGGACACGGATTTATTTGATGATGCGGTTAATGGTAATGATGTTGACATGCAAGACAATGATGGCAATGCCGGGGCCAAGGGGGCACAGTCATATGAGCCCACGTGCGAGGGGTCTCATGGTTCTTCTCAGTTGCCCAGGGATGGGACCGGGGTTGAGCCTGCTGCTTCCCCAGCGGTGCCCATGACTACTCTGCGTTTTGGGTCCTTTGGGCCAGCCTCGGCACCTCCCAAGTTATGGAGTGACCGGGTAGATTCTGATGATAGTCTTGAGCACACGCTCCCCCCGTTGGAGTTCGAGGGGGAGGCTGGTTTGCTTGCGGGTCGCCAGGCCAGGACTATGGTCGGAGTTTCGGAGAGGAGCCTGGAGGGAGCTTCTCTTGCATTGGCACCCCAAGTGGACGCGACTCCGGTGTCGATGTATGCGGGCAAGGTGGGTCGTGGGGGAGGAGCTTCGGGGCAGGTGGCCTCGCCTTCTCCCCACCCCACAACGCCCCTGGCGACCTCGGCTCAGTGTGGGTCGGCCAGTACGAGGAGCGGGGTCCCGAGGCAGGCGGCCTCGGCTCCTGCCTCCCCGACGGTGGCGGTAACCACCGCGGCTGCAGCGGAGCTGGGGGGCGCTGGGGCAGGAGGCCTTGGCTCCCCCTTCACCCTCGACGATCAGGAGGACCGTCTACCCCTCGCCGATGGCTTATGTGTCTGAGCTTGCGGCTGAGATCGGCGGAGTGCGCGGGCAGGCGGCCCCCGTCATCACCTCCTCTCCGCCCCTACCCATGACCAGAGTCCCTAGTGTGGGACTCCCGTCTAAGGGGATCGGGAGCCCGCAGACGCCTTCTTTGGTAACCCCGGTAGAGCCTTCGAGGGGCTCTATGCCAGGTGCGACTAGGGAGGAGGTGGTCGCGTTTGGCGGGATCCCGGACCCGGTCGCCGAGGGGAGGCGAATGAGTGCTCGCATCCTGGACGTCCCCGAGATAGATGATATGCAGCAGCGGTGCGCTATGAGGGCGGCCAAGCTTCAGGAGGCTGCTTTGTCTTCCGGTATGTCCGTCAACATATCTAATTCCTTATTGCATTTTTCTAATGAGGGTATTATAAATAATGCAAACCAATTAGGAGTTTCACTAGGGGCTACGGGTAGTGAGATTTCCAATTCGGTGAATGATTTATTAGATTTGGAGGCGGAACGTGCCCTAGAGACTATTCATAACCTTGCAGCAGTTAAACCAATGAAGGATGATGAGATTGCTGCGTTAGGGGTCAGAGTGCTAGATAAGCTATGTGCGGATTTGGCACCACACCATCATGACTCTGACGAAGATGATGTTCCCTTACCGACAGAGGATAGTAATATTTGTGAACCCGGTTATGAGGACCGGGCGACAGAACCTAGTAAACCTAAGCGTAAGTGGAATCGGAAGATCTATCCAGACTCCGCCGTCCGTAGGAGTGCTAGGATTCGAACCACTAAAAAATTCCATGATGAATTATGAGAGGAATCTTTTGGAATAGCAGAGGTGAGAAGGACTTGGCTAAAAGAAGATTCCTTGCTGAGGCAGCTTTAGAGCAGAGGTTAGATTTTGTTGCTCTATCAGAGACGGGTAGAGATAACTTTGCACCCCAGTTCCTCTCTTCGTTGGTGGGTGGTATTGATTTTGATTGGCATTGCCTCCCTCCGCGGGAAAGGTCGGGTGGTATCTTACTGGGTGTGAGATGCGATTCGCTTGAAGTCCGAAGTGTAGTGATGGGCGACTTCGCGGTGAAGTTTCGAGTCAGGTCTAGGATAGATGGTTTTAACTGGGCTTTGGTGGCGGTATATGGTGCCGCACAGCCCGAGTTTAAAGCGGAGTTTCTGGCGGACCTGGTTCGTATTTGTGGGGCAGAACAGCTTCCAATTTTAGTTGGAGGTGATTTCAATATCATCAGGAGGAGAGACGAGAAGAACAATGATAATTTTGACGGCCGATGGTCATTCATGTTCAATACTATTATTGAAAGCTTGGATCTAAGAGAGATAGAGCTTTCCGGTAGAAAATTCACCTGGGCTAATGCTCTGCCACACCCAACCTATGAAAAACTTGATCGAGTGCTTGCGAGCGTGGAGTGGGAACAAAAGTTTCCTCTGGTTACGGTGCAAGCTCTTTCAAGGGGCATATCTGATCACACCCCATTGTTCGTCGACTCAGGGGAGCCGAACCATGTGGGTAACAAGAACACCTTCTCCTTCGAGATGTCTTGGTTTGAACGTGAGGGGTTTTTGGATTTGATTACCCGGGAGTGGGCTAGAGGTCTTGGAGGCAAGACTGCGTTAGAGCGTTGGCAGAATAAAATTAGGCATTTAAGGAGTTTCTTACGGGGCTGGGCTAAGAACTTCAGTGGTGTGTATAAGATGGAAAAGGATAGACTCCTTGCTCTTATACAGGCCCTGGACATACATGCTGAATCCAATATCCTAGCGCCCACTGAGCTTCAGGCTAAAAATGAGGCGGAGAAGAGGCTGAAAGAACTGCTCCGCGAAGAAGAATTGAAGTGGGCTTTGCGTGCTAAAGTATGCAAAGTAGTCCAAGGGGACGCGAATACTCAGTTCTTCCATTTAATAGCCAATGGCAAGCACAGAAAGAAGCGTATCTTTCAGCTTGAGCAGGACGAGGGTACCATTTTAGGTCAGGACAACCTAAAAGCATACATTACCGACTATTATAAGCAGTTGTTTGGACCCCCGAAGGAGAATTGTGTGTCCCTCGATGAGTCCAGGACTGAGGTTGTACCTCAGCTTTCGGCTGCCGATAATAATATTCTGGTTTCCCCGTTCTCGGAGAAGGAGGTGTTTGATGCCATTGCGCAAATGAAAAACAATAAGGCTCCCGGACCGGATGGATTCCCGGCGGAGTTTTATAAAAAGTGCTGGCACATTATTAAGGGGGATTTACTACCTATGTTCAATGATTTGTTTTGTGGCCAGCTTCAATTATTCCACTTGAATTTTGGGACTATCACACTGCTTCTCAAGAAGACGGACGCGGTGAGGATTGAGCAATTCAGGCCGATTTGCCTCCTTAATGTTAGTTTCAAAATTTTCACCAAGGTCGGGACAAACAGACTCACACAGATTGCGCATTCTGTGGTGCAGCAGTCTCAAACGGCTTTCATGCCGGACAGAAATATCCTTGAAGGGGTGGTCGTCCTGCATGAAACACTCCATGAAATCCATTCTAAAAAATTAGATGGAGTAATTTTTAAGGTGGATTTCGAGAAAGCGTACGATAAGGTAAAATGGTCATTCCTCCAACAGTCATTGCGTATGAAAGGTTTTGACGAAGCCTGGCGCCGACAGGTTGAATCATTTACGCAAAAAGGTAGTGTGGGAATTAAAGTTAATGATGACATAGGTCATTACTTCCAGACACATAGGAGATCCGATGTCCCCTATCTTGTTCAACATTGTGGTGGACATGTTAGCAATTTTGATAGGAAGGGCTAAGGAAAATGGTCAAGTAGGGGGATTGGTACCTCATCTTATTGATGGAGGTGTATCAATCCTTCAGTACGCTGATGATACAATCATCTTTATGGAGCATGACTTGGCCAAGGCGAGAAATATGAAGCTGGTGCTATGCCTATTTGAACAATTGACCGGGTCAAAGAATAACTTCCATAAGAGCGAGCTGTTCTGCTTTGGTAGGGCCAAAGATGAACAGGAGGCTTATCGGCAATTGTTTGGATGTGAGTTGGGCGAGTTACCCTTCTCTTATCTGGGGATTCCAATCCACCATCGTAGGCTGACTAACAGAGAGTGGAAGTGCATCGAGGATCGGTTTGAGAAAAAGCTGAGTTGTTGGAAAGGTAAGCTCATGTCATACGGAGGCCGATTAATCCTGATTAACTCGGTACTCACGAGCATGCCAATGTTTCTCTTATCGTTCTTTGAGGTACGAGTTGGGGTTAGGAAGAGACTGGACTTCTATCGATCGCGCTTCTTTTGGCAGGGGGATGAGCTAAAAAGAAAATATCGACTTGCTAAATGGGACATTATCTGTAGACCGAAAGACCAAGGAGGTCTAGGTATTGAGAATTTAGAAGTTAAGAATAAATGCCTTCTTAGCAAGTGGCTGTGGAAACTCTCATTGGAGAATGACGCTATGTGGGCTCAAATCCTACGCAACAAGTACCTCCAGACAAAAACTCTGTCCCAGGTCACTGTCAGGCCGACCGATTCGCCTTTCTAGAAAGGCTTGATGAAAGTCAAACAGTCTTTGTTTAATAGGACGAAGTTTGTCATAGGAAACGACACGAGTACACGTTTCTGGGAGGATACTTGGCTCGGCGAGACACCCTTGGCCATCTAATATCCGTCGTTATATCGTATTGTGCAACGACGTGAGGTGTTCGTTGCATCGGTCTTTCAATCGATCCCCCTTAATATTCAGTTCAGACGAACGCTAGCGGGCAATCGTTGGGAACAATGGCTGCATCTAGTTAGGAGACTGATGGAAGTCCAGCTTACACAACAACCCGACCAATTACGTTGGAAACTGACTAAATCTGGCATGTTTACGGTTAAGTCAATGTATATTGATGTTATTAACTCATACTCCATCCCTACGTCCAAGCATGTTTGGGATGTCAAAGTTCCTTTGAAAATAAAAGTGTTTATGTGGTTTGTCCATAAACAAGTTATTTTAACAAAGGACAATCTTTTGAAGCGTAATTGGACAGGACCTACTAGGTGTAATTTCTGTGATCGGGATGAGACTATCAAACATCTATTTTTTGATTGCCCGTTAGCTAAGGTGCTTTGGCAGACGATCCACATTGCTTTTAGTATCACTCCACCGAACTCTGTTTCTGCGTTATTTGGGACATGGCTTAATGGGATTGAGCCTAACTTAGCGCGACATATTCGGGTTGGAGTTTGTGCTTTGCTGTGGACTATATGGACTTGCAGAAATGATTTGGTTTTTAACAGAATATCATGTATACATTTTTTGCAGGTTATATTTCGAACTACGGCACTGATCCGTTCGTGGTCGCTGCTCACCCAGACGGAAGCCAGGGAGCATTTGATTACTGGGTCTTTCCGATGGGAGATGGTAGCTCGGGATATTTTCAACCGGTTTGGATGGCGATCATGTAATAGGATAGCTTGATCTCCTATCTTTTTTAGCCAGCCGGTTGTGGCGTCTTTTCTCGGCTAGTTGGTGTATCTAGCCCCTCTTTGGCTCTGTGTGAGCTGTTTGTGCTTTTATTTTTGGGACTTTTGGAACCTTGTTGACATTACTTTTTGGCTAATAAGAGGGCCGTATGCATCTTTCTGATGCAGAGGCCGGGGATTCACCCTTTTTCCAAAAAATAAATAAATAAATTAAAACTGTTTTCATCTCAAGACAAGAAGGACAACCTGCAAGAGCAGTTCAAAGATGCGACGCCAAATCCTAGCATGACCATGTTGACATAAGAATGAGCGAGACTTTCTTAAAAAGAAAAAGGAACAAAAGATCGAAAACGTTATTGCTATGACGTTCGCTGTGAAGGATTTTCTCGGCATGTGGCGTGCCGTGTGGCCGATCGCCTCGCACATATGGCAGCTTCTTCTGATGCAACATGACAAATTCCTAAAGACACGTGGCAATTTCTTTTTTGCACCACGGCGACTCTCCATGCTATAGCATAGCAATTCTTCTCTTTGCAGCGTGGCAAATCATGAACATTTTGTGGCAATTTTCTCCTGCTGTAGGATGACAATTTTTTTTGCCATGTGTGAATCTCTGGTATGCATGACAAATCACTCTCCTGCAGCATGACAAATTTCGACAATTATATATGCTAGCATGGCAAATCTTTGATGGTGGTAGCGTCGCGACTCAGGCACTCTGTCGAGTACATGGTTGATGTCGGAGCAGCAAGCCTGCGAGCATCGGCGCAACAGTCTTGTACTCCACGGTTGTAGCCATCGCCACATTCCTCGGCAACCATTGCCTCATCCTTCATGATCTCTGCCTCCCTTATCCGAGCAAGGCATGACGCTCTGGTGACGCTAGACGGTGATTGCGACTGTGCGGCTGCTTGAATATCCTTTTGCGCAAGCGCTCCATGTACTGTTGGACTCCATGTACTGATGGATGAAAGACTAGATGCTTAGGCTGGAGTTGAGATGTAGCACATGGTGTAGATGCTCCAAGAACAATGTGGTGTACTCAACCACGGTTCCCGCCCGCGTCAGCTCGAACAGCGATTGCATGCGCAGATGGAACTCGCTCTCAGGCATTGTGTCGAACAGGTGATAGGCAGGAAGCGGGGTGGTGACTTTACGGCCAAAACACAAAGATGGGACGAACAAATGGATTATTGCCAAGGATTGGATACAATTTGGGGATACAAAGAGATTTGAGGTGAAAAATCAACAAAGAAGAGGGGAAGGTAGTACAAGGAGCAGGAGATGAGGAGCAGAGCAAGGACCAGAAGCTGAAGACGATTCACAGATCCATTCATTGTCTTGCTCTGGGCTGCCTCGCCTTCTATAGCCCGTTCTGAAGTGTAGGCCCATGAAGAGTATAGGGGAATGATGCTCCCCGCCCACGCCGTCCTCTACTGCCGTGCAGTTTGCCGGCGCTAGCGCCGCCTCACCGATGATCTGTCTTTCCTCGCCGCCCGCGCCCGCGCCCACCACCTCCCACCACCACCATCCTAGAATCGGGCAACACCCTCTACGTAGCGCTGTACTCTTGTCTTGGGGAGCCAACGCCTCGCCCGGTACCTGAAGTTGCTGCCCGACACAAACTACTGCCTCCTGCTCGCCTCCTTCTCCTGTTCAGGCAATACCCGGCTTGACCTCGCGTGGCTGATTCCGTCAGTTGTGCTGGATATGCCATCTTTGCATACTCCAGTAAGGTAAATCCACCGGTAAACATGTCATGTGTAGGCGCCTTTGCTGTAAACATCTCAAGGAGCAAGATACCAAAGCTATAGACATCCCCAGATGGAGATATCTGACCACCTTCACCATACTCTGCAGTGCACAAACCCACATGAATAATATGCCAATCCACCCCAACACTGGACCTAAAAACAGGATAAAAGGTGAGTTACCTGGAGCAACATATCCAATTGTTCCCACCACCGAACTCTTCGAATTGATCAATTGCTCGCCTTCTGGATCAGTGACAATCTTCGTTAGGTCAAAGTCCCCAACATGAGCAACCATGCCCTCCCCAAGAAGAATGTTACTGGGCTTCAAGTCACAGTGAACTATTGCTGGCTGGCAGTTGTTATGCAAATAGTCTAGTGCCGCCGCAATATCAACCGCAATGCTCAGTCTCTGCATTAGTGTTAGAACTTTGACTGAATTGGGTGCATAAGTGTCATGATGTAACCACTTGTCAAGATCACTGTGAGGCATGAAATCAAATACAATGGCTTTGAAGTCATTTTGGTTCAAGTCAGAGCAGCAAGTTCTGATGCCAATCAAATTGCAGTGGCGAATTTTGCTAAGTACCTTACACTCAGCCACAAAACTTCTTGAAGAGCCAGATTGCTCAGGGTCAAAAACCTTCACAGCGACAGTAATTACAGACTCTTTCAGTAACATCCTACCCTTATAAACATATCCATACCGTCCTGTGCCAACTATATTGTTGGCTGTGAAGCCATCTATTGCTTGGGCCAAGTCTGAGTAAGAAACTCGAGGATACATGTCATTCATGAATGACGGAGCTAGTGGTGCTGTTCTAACTGATGGCATTCTTAATTTCCCTTTTAATGAGAAGACAACCAGTGCCAGGATCAAGCACAGAAGTAAGATGATACTTGCACTAGAAATCACTGCATTTTGAACGACGCGAGTTATTCTTTGACGATGCACAACTGGTTTGGTTGGGCATGAAGGCAGACGCAACTCGGAAATACCACCACAAAGCTTATCATTCCCATCAAATAAGAATCCGGTTAAATTGGCGAACACACCACGTGCTGGGACTTGCCCATCAAGAAGGTTGAAGGATATGTCAAGCTGGTAAAGTGACGTCATGCTTTCCAAGGTCTCGGGAATCTGAGCAGACAAATTATTGTGTGCAAGGTACAGTTCTTTCAGACCATTCATGAGCCCTATCTCTCGAGGGATTGCACCTGTGAGTGCATTTTTGGTCAAATTCAGTAGTACCAAGCCTCGCATTCTGCTTATGGACAGAGGAATGATACCATTGAAGTAGTTACCATCCAAACGGAGCTCCATCAAGCTCTCACAGTTGCTGAGTGCATCTGGCAGCATCCCAGATAGGTTGTTCTCATGGATGTACAAGTATGTCAGCTTTGTGAGGCCACCTACTTGGGATGGAAGATAACTACTGAAATGATTCCTAGACAAATCCAGAATGTATGACAAGGATGACAGGCTAAAAATCTCTCTAGGTAAGGGACCTGAAAGCGCATTGTTTGAAAAGTTTGCATCAACGATCCGTTGGAGATTTCCAAGGTTTGCTGGAAGATATCCTTGCGAGACATTGTTAGCTACT
This sequence comes from Triticum urartu, assembly GCF_003073215.2. Classification (NCBI taxonomy): domain Eukaryota; kingdom Viridiplantae; phylum Streptophyta; class Magnoliopsida; order Poales; family Poaceae; genus Triticum; species Triticum urartu. The sequence continues at coordinate 540,187,212 of NC_053027.1, read as the reverse complement.
GAAAGGTGCTCCAACTGTGTTAAGTTCCCGAGCGAGGACGGCATCATGCCAGAAATACGGTTATTATCTAGTGTCAACCACTGGAGCATTTTCAAGTTCCCTATGCTGTCTGGTATGGCACCTGTAAATCGATTGCTAGAGAGTCCGATCTTGATTAGATAAGGGAAGTTGCCAATGCCAACTGGTATCTTGCCATAAATCTCATTGAAACTAATATCAAAAAATTCGAGTTGCCTGGACAGGTTTGCGATAGAACTTGGAAGCACACCACTAAACCTGTTGTGTCGCAATATGACACCTTTAACACTAGTACAATTTGTTAATGAAGTGATGAACCCCCAGTCCTGGGCAGTGCTTGACTTCAGCTGGTTTCCCTTAAGAATCAGGAAGTTCGGGCAGAGTGCTCCAATCTCTGGAGGCACGGATCCAGTGAGTTTGTTACCAGAGAGGTCAAGTGACTGAATCGTGGTTGCATTTGCAAGTGAAGATGGAACTCTTCCAGTGAAATGGTTCAGAGCAAGGATAAGGTGGTCGATTTTTGGTAGCCCATTGCCCAAATCGGAGGGAAGTGTGCCGCTTAGCTCGTTCATCTGCAGACCAATGTGGGCGAGTGGGGACATGTTAAAGACCGTTCTTGGGATGGTGCCTGAGAGGTGGTTTACTTGCAGTCCTAGCTTCTCAAGCTTACTGATCCTGCCAAGACTCTCAGGAATCGGACCACTCAGCTGGTTGTCATTGATGTCCAATATCTGCAGCGATGATAAGTTGCCAAGTGATGGTGGGATGATCCCTGTGAACTTGTTCTTCCCTAGTGACATGACCTCAATCCTTGACAAGCCTCCAAGCCAATCAGGGATTTCTTGGTGGAGCTTGTTCAGGTCAAGTTTGATGCTGACAAGACGGGTGCAGTTCCTCAGGCCATACATGATCCCACCTTCAATTGAATTATTTGAGAGATAGAGGTGTGATAACTGTCTGAGCTGGCCAATTGTCCAAGGAATTTCTCCCTGGAGCAAATTGTTTGAGAGGTCAAGATATGACATTTGTGACAGCTGGCCAATTGTCCATGGGACTTCACCATGAAATAGATTGTAGCTGAGATCTAGACTTCTCAGGTAAGTGAGGTTCCCCAGGGAAGGGGCTATATATCCATGAAGCCCCGCCGAGGAGAGATTAAGTTCCGAGACCCTTTGCCCATGGTTGAGGCTGCAGCTGACACCATGCCATTGGCAAAAGTCAGTAGTTGTGTTCCATGAATCTAGTGCGTCTGAGTGACGGCTTAGACCCGCCTTTAATGCTAGCAGGGCTTCTAGATCAGTCTCATTGTTGCATGCCAGTGCCGGGAAACGTGAAGCTGATGCCAGTAGGAGCACTGATGGCAAGAGAACAAATTTTAGAACAGGTAACATTTTGGAGCAGCTCCCTGGCAATCAACAATGTTGAACAAATTTAGTCGTGAATGCATACTTGTATGTTTTGACTTGAAAAAACATAGGAGCCAGAGTCAAAAAATTTTGCCATAAAATCGCAACCTAGTATTACAAGACAGTACCGTAACTGTAATTATGCAGTAGACTATGCCTAATAAAAGGTTCGTGGTTTATAGTAATAGTTAGTACTCCCTCTGTTCCAAAATAATTGAAGTTCTATGATTTTCATAAGTCCAACTTTTTTAAGTTTGACCAAGTCTATAGAATAATCCACAAAGATCTATGATATCATATATATATAATATGAAAATATATTTCATAATGAATATAATGAAATAAATTTGGTTGTGTAGATATTGATATATTTGTATATAGACTTGGTCAAATGGAGGCACTGGTTGGGCTGCGACGCTGGGACCACAGGCGCGAGGATGTATAGTGGTTAGTGAAAGTTTGACTTAGGAAAGTCATAGAACTGCATTTATTTTGGAACTAAGGGAGTACAATGGTTTTCATATATAATTCAGCTTGAAGTCTGGTAAACTGTTATTACTTGTATACTCACTCTGCCATAATATTCTTATCCTGCGTATGCATCATTGATATTAGTAACGTAAAGAGAAATATACTATGCCCAAGTGTGCATCTCCTACCATCTTATGTTTATCGAATTATAACCCTATTAAGTGTGCATCTCCTGCCATCTTATGTTTATCGGATTATAACCCTATTACTCTCCTTTTCCAAAAAAAAACCTATTACTCTCATTGTATAGCATTATCTGATTATATTAACCCTGTTATTGTTGAACAACCGTTCACACTTGCATAAGGTGCAATTTTTGGTTGCTAAGATGCACTTTAGACAGGTAAATAACTCCTCTTATGCCAAACTATTGTGGGATAGTATTCGCTTGTAGTTATGCGTGTCCAGGCTGCTTGGAGGAGCTATGCTCAAATTTTTAATAGGAGGTGGTCAGGCTCGAACCCGGGCCTTCCTCTCTTCACACCATAATAAAAAATCACAAGTAAGCAAGAGCATATTTGTAAGAAAAATAAAGACACGGTTGGTGGCTACAACCTGCAGAAAAAGTCAGAAAACTGTAGGGTGGATTGCGTCATTTCAGCCAAAAATGGTAGAGAAAGAAGGACACGAGATGAAAGAGCCGTCCACCAAGGGAGGAAAAGCTTGGCAATTTTGGAGCGCACACACACACACACGTGGTGGAAACAAAAGCTTTGCTTGCAGAATGCAAAATGTTTGGTAGATGAGATGGGCAAATACCTGAAGCTCTTCCCACCAAAGTCGAAGGTACGCCTTGGTTGTGCTCCTTTGCTGCTCTGCTTCTGCCGCTGTTATTTATGGCTGCCTCCGGATACAAGGCGAAGAAGGGCACGGGGTCAAGCCGACCCCGATAAGCTGTTCACACCGAATCCATAGTAACTTCTGACAAGGACAAGGATACTCCTCGTTTGACGGGCTCATTGGTAGTGTTAGGCCTCTTTTGATTCATAGGATAGGATTATCATAGAAATAGGAAATTTGTAAAAAATAAGATGACATGTATTTCAAATCCTATGAGTAGGAATAAGAAACAAGATGTCATTTGGTTCACATCAAAGAAAATTTTTCATTGAGTCTAGGCTTATTTTTATTTTCTTATAAAATGCGGAGGATATGAACCAATCCTCTGTAGGAATAGGAATCTATTCCTATGAACCAAAGGGCTCTAAAAAAATAATTCTATAAAAAGCCTATTCTCTAGAATTCCTATGAAATTCCTTCAAATCAAAGAAGGCTTTAATTTTTGACAACGTGTGTGGTTTCCACCGTGCAATGAAATGCATGAGGGCGACCGATCGTACACACAGCACGCCACGTGTGTGGTGTGAGTGAACGTGTGTGATTCATGAAGAATGTATTGTGCGTGCCGTTTCATACTTGCGTTTCATGGAAGTTCGTAAACCTTTGCGTGAGCTGTTGCTCTTTCTCATTCATCTTGACAGGTGCCATCCCAGTAACAAGTCAGCTAAGATTTGTGTTCCAAGTTCAGTACAAGAACGATCCTATTCTAGGCTTCTAGCTCAGACCACCGTGTTCGTTTACGTGAGAATAATCCAAGGCGTGCGCATATCGATCTGTCAAGATTTGTTAACAAGATTCATTGAACTCAGCTCCATCTTCGAGGCATGGCTACAGCCTTTTTTTTCATTGATACCGCCATTATTTCGGCAACGCATGCGATCTCTGCAGTGCAAAGAAATGCACGAGATGGTGACCGCCCGTACACACAACTCACCGCGTGTGGAGTGAGCGGACGCGTGGAATTCGAGAAGAATGTAGTATTGTGCATGCCGTTTCATACTTGCGTTTCATGGAAGTTCATACCAGGCTGTTGTCTCTCTCATTCATCTCGCTTGGCAAATACCATCCCGACAAGTGACAAGTCAGCACACATCTCGTCCGCAAGTTCAGCATAATGACAGTCCTGTTCTAGGCTCCTACCTCAGATCACCGACCTTCTTTTCTTGATAATGCTAGTCATAGTGGGAGTAACTTAGCTAGTAACATAGCGTAGTTCAAGACAAGTTTGTTTATGTGGGATGTATTTAATGAGGAGAGATGTGTTTAGAGTAACATAATAGCGCTTTAAAAAAATGAATATACAAGTCAATAAATGAAGTCATCTATGACACTATTAACTATGATACTTTGCATTATAAAGATAGTAATTTAGACTAGTGTCATATGCATGACTAGTATAAGTTACTCCCCACTATGACCAGCCTTAGTTGTTCTCTTAATCAAATTTGAATGAAGTAACAGGAGTCTTGCTTGTGGCTGGCCTTCAAGCTAACTTTCTGCCTCGAAGATCACAGAAATCGATCAAATACCTAGTAGAAATTGTCCAAGAGGAGTGATGTGTTTTGGTGACCGAGCTCCATGGAGCCCTTTGTTTAAAAAAAATCAAAATACAAACTTGCTGGTTTTTAAAAAATCTGAAAAAATATGCAAGTATACAAGGATGAAATGTATATGTGTGTAAAAATTCAGGATGAAATACCTTGAAATGCGACCTGTAGAAAACAGACAAATCCATGGACTTTGAGGATGAATAGTATCATGTGCTGAAAAGCCTCAGATTTTGTTTTTTTTTGTACAACCCTCATTTCAGCGTATTTGTTTCTAAAAATTTACACACATGTATATCTGTAGTTGTCTCAGAATTTTTTGAAATGTTAAAAAAAATATGAATTTTGAATTTTGCAAATGGATGCCTCCATAGAGCTCGGCCTCCAAAAGCAATTTTCATCCAAAGAGTACTAATGATAGTTCTTCTCGATTACAAGTGAAGGTGATCATTTTTTTCTGATATGTAATATAAAATATTGGGAAGATATATATTACACCTGGTTTCTGCACCAACATGACTCACGAGCCACTCAAGATATTGGGAATGCATAGAACAACATTATTAGGAAAGGAAAGAAAACAAAGGTGAACAGCACCCGCACCAGATAACAAGCATCAATGATAACAACCATAGGTAACGGTATAGGTGCTTCGACAATGATGCTTTTAGAAAGGGAACAACACATGAGCGCCATCATCGCTTTAACCAACCACTGAGGCTAGATCATGAATTTTCACCTTGAAGAGGAATTTGAAAACTTCATACAATGCAATGTCTTCAACTAGAGAATGTCGTGTGGATGAGGAAGGTCAGACATTAGTTTTCACCCTCGAGCCCTTGCACTTGAAGCCATCAATTTGCTGGATCTTTAAAAAAACATGCATCACCTAACCGACTTCGCCTTGTGTTGCTAGCATACAATCACGTGTGGATCCAACGTCATCGTCGCGCAGTCGCTTATACTGAGCCGACCCAATTTCCATTTTTAATGAGCAGAGTTACGATTTTCAATCGATGCATATTTTTATGAACGTGCAATGGGCATCCTCGTGGGCATAAAAATGAATTTGATATGGGTCTATTTAGGATACATCTAGATGTGACATAGTTATGTCATATCTAAACTGATGTCCACTATGTTTGTGGTCTTTTTTTTGTTCTATTTTTTTTCTTGTTGATGTATTATATATATTTGTGTGAGCTTAGATGTGACATCCTTAAAAAATATCTAAATATGAATTAGACAAACTAATTTGATATTGCCCAATAAGATAGTGATTGCTCTTTCCTCCTCCATAAGAAAAGCTCTTCTCCTCCCGTCGGTGCCGCCGCCGGTCCGTCTCATCTCCGATGGCCTCTAGGCCATGGAGGTACAGAGGATCTCGGCCCCCCGCCGGCGGGAGGGATCCCTTTCTCGTTCTTGTTAGATTTGGCGTCTTAGTTGGGGCTATGTGGCGCCGGCGATGTCCCACTAGTAGAAAAGAGGGCTTTGGTTCATGCAGGGTCAGCCCATTAGTCCTGGTTCAGTCCAGAACCGGGACCCATGGGGGCATTGGTCCCGATTCGTGAGGCCAGGGGCCTGCCGGGCCTCGTGGGGGCATTGGTCCCGGTTCGTCTGGCCCCTTTGGTCCCGGTTGGTGGGACGAACCGGGACCAATGGGCCTCGCTCCTGGCCCACCATCATTGGTCTCGGTTGGTGGCTTGAACCGGGACCACATGCTTCCCTTTAGTCCCGGTTCATGCCACGAACCGGGACCAATGAGGTGCCTATATATACCCCTCGCCCGCAAGCAGAGCACTCCAGTGCTCTGTTTTTCTCTGGCCGGCGAGGGGAGGGCTTTGTGGTGCTCTAGCTCACCTCCTATGCACATGAGGTGTTCGATGAAATGCCCGAGCCACACTAGTTAAGCTTTCTCCTCTCGAAGCTCGACCTCAAAGCTCCATTTTCCTTGAGATTTGTCTAGGTTTAGCGGCCCGTCACGTCCCATTCCCGTCTTCAGCGCTGCCGATCGCCCGCGCTGATCTCGTCGCCGGCACCACCGTGGTGAGCCTCTTGTTCTTATCTTCTTTCTGAAAGAAAAAAATTCTTACTTTAGATAGATACTTGTCTAATTTTCTTACTTTTATTATTGCTTGTTATTATATAGTGCGATGGTTTGGGTATCCGCCCCCGTCGGCCCTCATCCTGGCTATGATTCGAATGTGGTATATATTATCTTTTTATAACTATTTGGTTCATTTATTGTTTATGACAATTATGCCGACTAACGTGACATAGATTTTATTTATGTGGGAGGTAGTTGAACCGGAAATTCCAACCGACCCTATTGTCGAGAGGTTAAATTTAGTTGAAGAAGAAAACAATTACTTGATGGAAAAAAATAAAAAAAATTGAGGAGGAGAAGATGATATTGGAGTTGCATGTTGCGGATGTCATCGATGATCACAAGATCAAGATGGATGCAATGCGGTTGAAAATGAGAAAGATTAGAAAATATGTCATTCACACCGAGGCTTGGTATCATTATGCCGTTGGATCAATTGTTACCTTGGTTGCGATTATGATCGCATTTGTTTTCGCATTGAAATGTTTTACATAGTTTCAATGTATGGTTTAATTAATTAGATGCTCTGGAGAGCTATATGTTGTTAGATGAGAACTATGTATGTACTTTGGTTTTAATGTGATGATGAACTTCTATTAATTTGGTCACTTAATTATCTATTCATGATGTTCTGTAATGGTTTTTGACACACTTAATTATATATAATGCACGCAGATTAACCGGCAATGGATGTACGGTGACAGACACACCTTCGGGTACATTAAGGGCGTGCATGATTTTCTCGAAGTGGCTGAGGCAAACAAGCAGAATGATTTTATGTGTTGTTCATGCCCTAAATGTGAGAATACGAAGTCTTACTCTGACCGGAAAATCCTTCACACCCACCTGCTTTACAATGGTTTCATGCCACACTATAATGTTTGGACGAGGCACGGAAAAATAGGGGTTATGATGGAAGATGGCGAAGAAGAAGAGGACGATGGCAACTATGTGCCCCCTGAATACGATGATGCTGCAACGGGGAAAGCTGCTGAAGATCAAGAGGAACCAGACGATGTGCCCAATGATGCTGCAACTGGGGAAGCTGTTGAAGATCAAGAGGAACCAGACGATGTGCCCAATGATGATGATCTCCGCCGGGTCATTGTCGATGCAAGGACGCAATGTGAAAGTCAAAAGGAGAAGCTGAAGTTCGATCGCATGTTAGAGGATCACAAAAAAGGGTTGTACCCCAATTGCGAAGATGACAACACAAAGCTCGGTACCGTACTGGAATTGCTGCAGTGGAAGGCAGAGAATGCTGTGCCTGACAAAGGATTTGAGAAGCTACTGATAATATTAAAGAAGAAGCTTCCAAAGGATAACGAATTGCCCGACAGTACATACGCGGCAAAGAAGGTCGTATGCCCTCTAGGATTGGAGGTGCAGAAGATACATGCATGCCCTAATGACTGCATCCTCTACCGCGGTGCGTACAAGGATCTGAACGCATGCCCGGTATGCGGTGCATTGCAGTATAAGATCAGACGAGATGACCCTGGTGATGTTGACAGCGAGCCCCCCGGGAAGAGGGTTCCTACGAAGGTGATGTGTTATGCTCCTATAATACCACGGTTGAAACGTCTGTTCAGAAACGAAGAGCATGCCAAGTTGATGCGATGGCACAGTGAGGACCGTAAGAAAGACGGGAAGTTGAGAGCACCCGCTGACGGGTTGCAGTGGAGAAAAATCAAGAGAAAGTACTGGCCTGAGTTTGCAAGTGACCCAAGGAACATATGGTTTGGTTTAAGCACGGATGGCATTAATCCTTTCGGGGAGCAGAGTAGCAATCACAGCACCTGGCCTGTGACTCTATGTATATATAACCTTCCTCCTTGGATGTGCATGAAGCGGAAGTTCATTATGATGCCAGTTCTCATCCAAGGCCCTAAGCAACCCGGCAACGATATTGATGTGTTTCTAAGGCCATTAGTTGAAGAACTTTTACAGCTGTGGAATGGAAACGATGTACGTACGTGGGATGAGCACAAACAGGAGCAATTTAACCTGCACGCGTTGCTGTTTGTAACCATCAACGATTGGCCCGCTCTCAGTAACCTTTCAGGACACACAAACAAGGGATACCACGCATGCACGCACTGTTTAGATGAAACTGAAAGTATATATACCTGGACAAATGCAGGAAGAATGTGTACCTGGGCCATCGTCGATTTCTTCTGATCAACCATCAATGTCGAAAGAAAGGCAAGAATTTCAAAGGCGAGGCAGGTCACCAGAAGAAGCCCGCCATGCGTACCGGTGATCGCGTACTTGCTATGGTCAATGATTTACACGTAATCTTTGGAAAGGGTCCCGGCGGACTAGGTGTTCCAAATGATGCTGGGGGACACGCACCCATGTGGAAGAAGAAATCTATATTTTGGGACCTACCCTACTGGAAAGACCTAGAGGTCCGCTCTTCAATCGACATGATGCACGTGACGAAGAACCTTTGCGTGAACCTGCTAGGCTTCTTAGGCGTGTATGGGAAGACAAAAGATACACCTGAGGCACGGGAGGACCTGCAACGTTTGCACGAAAAAGACGGCATGCCTCTGAAGCAGTATGAAGGTCCTGCCAGCTACGCTCTTACGAAAGAAGAGAAAGAAATCTTCTTTGAATGCCTGCTCAGTATGAAGGTCACGACTGGCTTCTCATCGAATATAAAGAGAATAATAAATATGCCAGAGAAAAAGTTCCAGAACCTAAAGTCTCATGAATGCCACGTGATTATGACGCAACTGCTTCCGGTTGCATTGAGGGGGCTTCTACCAAAAAACGTCCGATTAGCCATTGTGAAGCTATGTGCATACCTCAATGCAATCTCTCAGAAGGTGATCGATCGAGAAATCGTACCAATGCTAAGGAGTGATGTGGTGCAATGTCTTGTCAGTTTCGAGCTGGTGTTCCCACCGTCCTTCTTCAATATCATGACGCACATCCTAGTTCATCTAGTCGACGAGATTGTCATTCCGGGGCTCGTATTTCTACACAATATGTTCCCCTTTGAGAGGTTCATGGGAGTCCTAAAGAAATATGTCCGTAACCACGCTAGGCCAGAAGGAAGCATCTCCATGGGCCATCAAACAGAGGATGTCATTGGGTTTTGTGTTGACTTCATTCCTGGCCTTAAGAAGATAGGTCTCCCTAAATCGCGGTATGAGGGGAGACTGACTAGAAAAGGCACGCTGGGAGGGGACTCAATAATATGCAGGGACGAATATTCTTGGTCTCAAGCACACTACATAATTCTACAGAACTCTACCTTGGTGACCCCGTATGTCGATGAACACAAGTGTTTGCACACGAACACGTCACCGTGTACCCTTGACGCCGAGGGTGATGCACCGCAGCTCACGTCGAAGGAGACCCGGCCAGAAGCACGGTACGCAGGCAATCCGGCGGGCGCTTTTGAGGACCTGAAACCCCACACGCCCGGGAGGGACCCCGTCAAGGCACGCGGCGGCTATGGGCTGCCCTAGGTCGACCTGATCGTCCCTAGGGCCTCGAGGTTCGCCGCCCTGCAATAAGAAGAACAGACGAAGAACAAGGAAGAAGAACTAGGGTTAAGGAGAAAGATAAAAAGATAAAAAGTGGTAGATGATTTGATTGATTGTGTGTTGTTCAATCGTCTGTCACCCCTTAGATATATAAGAGGCGGCTGGACTTCCCGTGCAAGGAAAAGGCTTGGATTCACGTCCAAAACCCTAGTCAAATTCGGATTGGTTTTATCCGAACTTTTCAAAACTGTTCGGTTTAAACTGGCTGCACCTTGCGGGTCATTTTTGTGGTGGTAAACTATCTCGGATGAAAACGAGCCCAAAAGCAATCTTGACTGTTTCGACGAGATGAACAACTTTCACGTTGAAGGTTTTTTGATCAGAGGTCATCTTGAGGGTTAAATCGGTCACGCAAAACAGAATATTCTCTCGCGCTACCCATCAGACATGTGTCTGGTGGAGCGCGCCACATCTCATCTCGTGACAGGGCTGCATTCCGATTGCTCTAAATTTTGCATACGAAGTCGGATTTGGACGATTTTTATATCAAAATCAATCGTTTCGATGAGACAAAGACAACCCGTGTAGATCGTTTTTTCATTTGAGGTCGTCTTGGGGGCCTAATAGGTCAAACTGTACTCTGAATATAAGATCTTAGTATTTTGAGCATAGTTTCGGCCTTCGAGATGAAATCGGACGTTGATGACCCAAACTTCAATGATGTTCATATAAATAATATGGAACTCTTCCATGTAGATCACTTCTCCATTTGAGGCCATCTTAAATAATTTCTTGACCGTGCCAAAATCTGGTGTCAACACATGCCCCCTTGTTTTTCGGCAAAGCTTGTGTGCCGAAAAATAACTTGCACATAGCTTGCTCTAAGGACGATGTCAACACTACATCGGCCATTTTGCATATGCTTAGGACGATAAGTTTATATCGGCCATTGCTTGTGTGAATATTTTGATGCAAGCTTGGGTGACTTTCTCAACTTCATTAATCCGACTATAAAGTTCCATAAGTATGCATGTCAAGACTATCCATCAACCATATTGTCCACCCTTCTGCTAGGATCTTGCAGATAATCAACAATGAACTTTCTCGAATCCTTACTTTGTCTGCATAAAAGTTTCATTAGTGGCCGAGGTAGTGAGCTCCAATTCGGCCTTACCTATGTTGGCAAGAATAAGCATCGGCTATTGATAGATATGCAATACACCATGACGGACATGGTAGCCGGATGCTTGCTATGCCAACTCTCTTCAATTGACATGTCTAAATATATGAACAATTTTAATGCAACCCAAGGTAAATTTTGCATCTAGACATACCCCAAGATAAACTATAAGTGATTCGTCAAAAAATTGATTACCCTTGGATATTTGTTGTACTACTCATAACGAATCACCCAAAGCCTCAATATGTATAGCACCTATGGCAACCAAAAGCTCCAAACCGAATAAAATTTTATATTCGGCTTTGATTATTGTGAAAAAATATTTTAAGCGGCATGATGCTTGTTTTGGTCTCCAATTGAACTAAGGACGGTGTTAGGATACTACACCGGCCATGCTTTGACATATTCTTAGGGTGATAGATAAATATCGGCCATTAACATAAGGTCCATGTAGAATTCACCCACAAAATTATGTATAGCCGAAATAAACAAATAAAATAGGAATAAAATATTTCGGCCCCTTTGTATTAGCAACAATGTAACTAACCATATGTATAGTAATTTGGTAATACCCTCTCATGATATAGAAAATTATGTTGCATCCATGGATCAAAATAAATCCATGGAGGGTAATTGATCATACCTAGGGATGAATTCCATGGCAAAGGCATCAACGGCATGGTTGAAGAAAATGGATGATGTGCTAACCGAAGATTTTGATGTTGTGATGCGCACCTTCGGCTTAATTGTTTGTTGCTTTCATTCTTTTCCTTCTTCACTTTTATTGTACTTGTTGCAATAGAAGCATGCACATCATTTTTGTCTTGATTGATCTTCTTGGGAACCCATGCCATGTTCTTCTTTCTCAGCTCTTGTGCACTAAGATTTTGTAATTTCTTCTTTTGCCAATATGATAAGCCGAGTGAGCATGTCGGCTGTGATTTTGTTTCAACCAATGGCAACTCGTTTTGGGCCTTGTGCACCCTCAACCTCTTTTCTTCAGATTTGGCACTCTGATTTTTATCAATTGATTGCTTCACTTCTTTGCCTTTTGTAGCCAATGTCAACGCTTTAATTGGCTCTTTGTTATTTGAGATCAAATCTAAAGTAGCACACTTACGACCATCTCTTTTCACGCTGTAAACTTGCTTTACCGCCTCTTTCTTCTTCCTTGAGCTCAGGACCGATTCGTTATGATTGAAACGGTCTTTAACATGTGATTGTTCAAATGTTGATCTTCTTGGAGCTGCATAATATTTGTGAGATGGTCTAAAATAAGATGGAGAATGTGCCCTTGTATCATACCTGTCCCATGAGGAATATGGATCTATATGAGCATAGGGAGGCATCCACGGCATTGACATTGGCGGCCCAAAATAAGGACATGAATATGTTGCATTAAAATTCTCACTTTGACAATACCGATCCTCATATTTGCACCTTGGGGGTGATCTTGGTTTCTTTGCATTATTTGGCCGATAAGCATTCTTCTCTTCAATCTTCTTTTGATATTTATCAAATAGTTCAGCGAAGGTGATTTTTGATCTCTTACACTTGCGCTTATTTCGGCCTTTGTTTTCTTTTGGTTTGCTTTCATCGATCATTGGATTTTCTTGCTGCCCCCAGTCCTTGGCATCTTCATTGTAGCTTTGATGGAATTCTCGCCCTTAAGATTATGTTCATTATGCTCTTCAACAACTTCTTTACTTGAAAGCTTGATCCCATCACCTGCAGTTTTTACCTTCTCTTTAAATGGATCGGCTTGAAGCAGCTGATGCAAGAACTTTTTGCCAGCAGGACCAATCGGGATAGACTGGTCATCTCTTGGTATTTCAACAAACTTCAATCGTCCTTTTTCAATGGCCGATTTAACTATTTGACGAAACATGTTGCAATCCTCAAAATTATGCTTGGACGAATCATGCAACTTACAATACATTTGTCCTTGGATTGATGGCTTAACATGGTGATCAAGAATTGTAATGTAATTATTTTTCAGCAACAAATCAAATATTTGATCACACATGCTTGAATTGAAGGTATACTTCTTGTTTTCTAGCCGATCGTGTTGTGAGAACGGCTTTGGAGTTAAGCAAACGAATGGTTCAGATTTTGCATCACCCCATTCGGCTATGCATTGTGTTTTGCACTCTATCTCCGATGTCTTTGGATAAGAAACTATACGGGCATCGGTTTGCTCAGAGGAATTTAACCTTGGCTTTAAATTTCTGAAACGAAAATAGTTAGAACATACATGTCTCAATTGAGACCAAGTGTAAGCCAAGTAAGAAATAAGCAAAGCTACCCAATTAGATATGAACTTTAAATAAAGCAATGGGAAAAGCTTTGGCTGCAGTGATAAGTCACTATCAGTCTCTTTGAATGGTACAATATATTGACTGATATGCTTAGTAACAATTTTATTGCTAACAAGTAAATTGCCCTTCTCCATTGGTCTTTGAAAATTACTTATTAGAATTTTTCTAATAGATGCATCAACAATAAAGTAGTGACCAAATCTGAAAATAGGTAAATTACTTGCTAGACATACCTCTTCAAATATGTTGGGAGAGCATGATGATGGTGTGACTTGAAGAATATCTTGCTCCGCCTTCGGATAGCTCCCCAACGCCTTGTCATCATCTTTCTCTTGGTTTCGTGCATCGTTAGTTTGAAGATCTTCGTCCACCAAACTTTCTTCGGCTACTTGTTCTTGTTCTTGAAGCTCACCAATTTCTATGGCACGAAACTCATAGGGCAGGAAGTAGGTTCCATTAACTTCAGAAAAATCAAGTATGGTTGTCTTGTTATACTTCCCATGCCCTTTCTCAACAATGTTTGCCTCTTTGGATTTCATGGATTCAAAATATATACTACTTGATTCGGCTTTTTCAACCGAAGCACTTTTAGTTTCCGAATCATCATTCTTTTTGCCGGTTATATCAATTGGCAAGGCTTCTTTTCTTTGAGCCAATTCCCTATCAATTCTCTCTTGGCGAAGTACCTGCACCCTATCGCGCAAAGCTTTAACTCCCCTCTCAATTCCAGCCTGCTCTAGATTAGTTTGCCTCCCAATGCTTTTAGAATCTTTCGGCAATGAAGTGTTAGTGTTGCCGAAATTTTGCAATTGTGTAGGGGATGTATAATATGCTGTGGTACTAGGTGGAGGTGTATGCACTGCTGTATAACCATATGCTCTTTCGCCAATTATATCAATGCATGTAGTTTCATCTTGCAAAACTCTAGACTTTATTGCAGTATAATCAGGAAACAACCCCTTTTCATATTGTTCAAGGCAAAGAGCACTAATTTTATTGTTTTGTGCCAAGATCTTTTTTAACGCAGCCACAAGCGCTTCTGGAAGGGATTGCTCCACAATACTTCCAGATTCTTTCGGCAATGATTCGTGAGTGTTGCCGAAATTCTCGAATTGCATAGAGTATGCATTATATGCTACAGTATTTGATGGCGGCACATGTGTTCCTGTAAAATTTTCACTTATTCGGCTATGACCATGAAGATGCAGGGCCGAATTATGAACATGTACAGTTGCATACGGTGCTGAAAAATTACTAAAATGAGGTGTAGCATATGATGGTTGAGAGTAACTGGCCGAATAGCTAGTAGTAGCATGGCCAATTCTCCCATCCATCGGCAAGGTTGGATTCACATACTGCAAATTAGTTGCCGATGAATAGAAAGGTGAAACACATTCTTCTATGCTATTGGAAATTTTAACATGAGGTGTTTCAAATTGATTAACCAAACCCATCATGTTGTTCATCTGCATATGGATTTGTGGGATTTGTGGGGTTGCCGATGCATGAGAGTTAGGATACATATGTTGTATGTTACTAGTATCATAAGAAGTTGAAACATGTAAATTACTTTGAATCGGCCTATGCACGTAATTAGATGCCTTATTGAAAAAACTAGGGCTGGCCGATAGAGTATAATCATTGAACGATCTAGTAACATCATATGCATTATTTGCATCTACAGTAGGGAATTGGGTATTCATATTACCTTTGTAGATTGCAAACCCTAGATGATGATCTCTTCATAGCAAGAACGGGCCGGAGACCGTTCAAAGCTTCTTCCTCAGCGGAGTCGCCAAAAAGTGTGTTCGCACACGAACACGTCACCATGTACCCTCGACACCGAGGGTGATGCACCGCAGCAGCTCACGTCGAAGGAGACCCGGCCGGAAGCGCGGTACGTAGGCAATCCGGCGGGCGCTTTTGAGGACCCGAAACCCCACACGCCCGGGATGGACACCGTCAGGGCGCGCGGCGGCTATGGGCTGCCCTAGGTCGACCTGATCACCCCTAGGGCCTCGAGGTTCCCGCCCTGCAATAAGAAGAATATACGAAGAACGAGGAAGAAGAAGAACTAGGGTTAAGGAGAAAGATAAAAAGTGGTAGATGATTTGTTCGATTGTGTGTTGTTCAATCGGTCGTCACCCCTTAGATATATAAGAGGCGGCTGGACTTCCCGTGCAAGGAAAAGGCTTGGATTCACGTCCAAAACCCGAGTCAAATTCGGATTGGTTTTATCCGAACTTTCCAAAACTGTTCGGTTTAAACTGGCTGCACTTTGCGGATCTTTTTTGTGGTGGTAAACCATCTCGGATGAAAACAAGCCCAAAAGCAATCTTGACCGTTTCGACGAGACGAACAACTTTCACGTTGAAGGTTTTTTTATCAGAGGTCATCTTGAGGGTTAAATCGGTCGCGCAAAACAGGCTATTCCCTCACGCTACCCATCAGACATGTGTTTAGTGGGGCGCGCCACATCTCACCTCGTGACAGGGCTGCACTCCGATTGCTCTAATTTTTGCATACGAACTCGGATTTGGACGATTTTTATATCAAAATTGATCGTTTCGACAAGACGAAGACAACCTGTGTAGATCATTTTTACATTTGAGGTCGTCTTGGGGGCCTAATTGGCCAAACTATACTCTGAATATAAGATCTTTGTATTTTGAGTATAGTTTCGGTCTTCGAGATGAAATCGGACGGTGATGACCCAAACTTCAATGATTTTCATATCAATAATATGGAACTCTTACATGTAGATCACTTCTCCATTTGAGGCCATCTTAAATAAGTTCTTGACCGTGCCAAAATCGGGTGTCAACAACAAGAACAGTCTGCGCTCCAAACACCCGGAGCAGTGCGACGACTGGATTACATGTGAACACATCAGGACTTTCAGCAGTTGGTTGTAAACACGTCTCAGAGGTGACAACACTGTTTGTGATGAGCTGTACTTATTGTCGAGGATACGAGATAAATGGGAATACATTTTACACGATCGCCCAAGATCAAAAGAGCACCAACCAAAACAGCGGTGTTCGCTTTGATGCAGCAACCTGGAGGGGAAAGGACACATATTATTGTTACATAGCGGACATATGGGAACTTGACTACGGACATGATTTTAAGGTCCCTTTGTTTAAGTGCAAATGAGTCAATATGTCAGGAGGCGGGGTACAGGTAGACCCACAGTATGGAATGACAACAGTGGATCTGAAAAATCTTGGGTACACAGACAAACCATTCGTCCTAGCCAATGATGTGGCACATGTTATCTATGTGAAGGACATGTCTACCAAACCGAGAAAAACAAAAGATAAGGAAGCGAATACATCATACGATGAGCCAAAGCGCCACATAGTTCTTTCAGGAAAAAGGGACATCGTGGGAGTGGAGGGCAAGACAGACATGTCTGAAGATTATGAAAAGTTCCATGAAATTCCTCCCTTCAAAGTCAAGGCTGACCCAAGCATCCTAATAAACGATGAAGATTATCCATGGTTACGGCGCAATAAGCAACTGACACAAGCGAAGAAAAAGTGAAGACTTTCTCTCGCAACTATTATGATTATACCATGCCAACTTTGTAACAGACGAGTATGATACCATTGTCCGTTTTGTACATGCACATGCTATGTGGGTGAAATTATGATACCATGCCAACTTTCAACTTTTTCAGAGTTCATTTGAAATGCTTTAATGTCTTATGGTTCGGCCCTCGTAATACCATTATTCAAATTTTAACTATTCAAATTTGAAAACTAATGGCACTAACAGAAAGTTTATAATTTTTCTAAAACTAATGGCACTAACAGAAAGTTTATAATTTTTCTGACCTAAAAGTAAAAAGAAATAAAAAATAAAGCAAAAATTTTGACGCGGGGCAGCGCTTATAAACCACTCTCGAGCTCTCTCAGCTAGCAAGGTGGTACTAAACTTTTGACGCGGGGCAGCACAAGGCCTTTGGTCCCGGTTGGTATCACCAACTGGGACTAAAGGGGGAATTGGTCCCGGTTCGTGGCACCAACCGGGACCAATGAGCCTCGCCCCTGGCCCATGACCATTAGTCCCGGTTTGTGCCACAAACCAGGACTAAAGGGTTGGTCCTCGTTGCGGTCAGAGTTTAGTCCCACCTCGCCAATCGAAGGGCGCTCACACCTGTTTATAAGCCCTTCCCTCTCTACCTTGTTGAACTCCTCTCAAAGTGAAAATAGATGCCCTTATACAGGAAATTTGACCTAAATTCAGAGTGAATTTCTTTGAAATTCATAGAAATTTACTATGAATTTAGGTTGAATTTTCTCTACAAGCGCATCTATGCTCATTTTTTTAGTAAAGTTAATCACAAACTTGTGATTCACACAAATTTCAAAGAATTCAAATTTGAAAACTAACGACACTAACAGAAAGTTTATAATTTTTCTAAAAATAATGGCACTAACAGAAAGTTTATAATTTTTCTAACCTAAAAGTAAAAAAAGAAATAAAAAATAAAGTAAAAAATAAAATAAAATAAATAATGCAAAAAACAAAACAAAAAATGGAAAAAAACTATTTTTATAGTAAAGTTAATCACAAACTTGTGATTCACACAAATTTCAAAGAATTCAAATTTTAACTATTAAAATTTGAAAACCAATGGTACTAAGAGAAAGTTTATAATTTTTCTGACCTAAAAGTAAAAAGAACTAAAAATAAACTTTAATAAAATAAATAAAAATAGCAACAATAAGTATTTTGTTGTAAGTATAAACAAAATAAAATAAATAAAGCAACAAAGAAAACAAAAAAAACAAATTTGAAAACTAATGGCACTTAAAGAAAGTTTATAATTTTTGTGACCTAAAAGAAAAATAATTAAAAATAAAGTTTAATAAAATAAATAAAAATAGCAACAATAAGTATTTTGTTGTAAGTAGAAACACAATAAAATAAATAAAGCAACAAAGAAAACAAAAAAAAACAAATTTGAAAACTAATGGCACTAACAAAAAGTTTATAATTTTTGTGACCTAAAAGAAAAAGAATTAAAAATAAACTTTAATAAAATAAATAAAAATAGCAACAATAAGAAATTTTTTTGTAAGTAGAAACAAAATAAAATAAATAAAGCAATAAAGAAAACAAAAAAACAAATTTGAAAACTAATGGCACTAACAGAAAGTTTATAATTTTTGTGACCTAAAAGAAAAATAATTAAAAATAAATTTTAATAAAAGAAATAAAAATAGCAACAATAAGTATTTTGTTGTAAGTAGAAACAAAATAAAATAAATAAAGCAACAAAGAAAACAAAAAAAGTGCCACCTACTGGGCCCTCACAACCTGAATACGACTAGAAACCCTACCATGGGCTAGGATTCAGGCCCGAGGAGGCCCAGTAGGCCCACAGGCACACAGCGTACGGTTAGGCCCGAAAGCCTACAATTGAGAGGAGCTCGAGAGGGTGGGCGCAGCAGCGCTTATAAACCACTCTCGAGCTCCCTCAGCTAGCGAGGTAGTACTAAACTTTTGACGCGGGGCAGCACAAGGCCTTTGGTCCCGGTTGGTGCCACCAACCGGGACCAAAGGCCTCTGCTTCCCGCCCTTTGGGCTGCTGAAAAGAGACCTTTGGTCCTGGTTGGTGGCACCAACCGAGACTAAAGGGGGCATTGGTCCCAGTTGGTGCCACCAACCGGGACTAAAGACCTTACTATATAAGATGACACTTAGGAAATTTTCACTTCTCATCTCGCAGTTGCCCCCGACGACGCGGACGACATCGACGCCGCCCGCCGCCCCCGCCGTCGCCGTCGCCCACCGTCGCCGTCGCCCGCGCCCTCGACCGACGCCGTCGCCGGTTGCCGCCCCTACCCTAACGCGCGCCGCCCCGGCCCTGCCCCGACGCGCGCCGCCCTGTCCTGCCCCATCGCCGCCATCGCCCTGCCCCGCCCTACTTCGTCGCCGTCGCCCCCTGCCCTGAGCGCGCGCCCCTGCCCCGTCGACGTCATCGCCGTCGCCATCCTCACCGCCGACCCTGCGCCCCTGCCCCTCCTCACCTTGGTCCGGCCGGCGCCCTCCCTGTCCTTGTTTTTTCATATATATATATATATGGTGATATATCCTCGTTTTTTTCATGTATATATGCTTGTTTTTTTTCTTATATATGATGATGTATATGCTTGTTATCATAATTGTTTTTGTTCATATATATGATGATTTTTATATAGAATATGATGTTTTTTGTTCATAGATGATCATATATATGATGTATGCATGGATGTGGATGAAATGAGATGAGATGAGATGTGTTCTGTGTTGGAGAAGAAAACATTTTTTTTCCATGTATATATGCAAAAGTTACATTTTTAGAAAAGTTATATATATATATATATATCTAGCTAGGAAAGGAAGAAGAAGAAAAATATGAGAGGAAAAAGGAAAATAAGAAGAGGAAGAAAGGAGAAGAAGAGGAGAGGAAGAAGAGGAGAAATAAATAAGCAGAAGAAAAAACAAGAAAAAAAAAGAGGAGAAGAATAAGAAAGGAATAGAGGAGAAGGAGAGAATAGAAGAGAATATTCTATTATCTTTTTCTGAAAGGAATAGAGGAGAAGAAGAGAATAGCATACTTCGTTGAACACTCACGATAGAATATTCTCTTCTTCTCCTCTATTCCTTTCTTCTTCTCCTCTTTTTTTCTTCTTCTTTTTTTCTTTAATATTCTCCTCTATTAATATCTTCTTCTCCACTTTTTACTTCTTCGTCTTCTTATTTTTTATCGGATATGTCGTTGTCGATATACCCCGTGTCCCGATAACTTCAACACGAGGGGGGGTTCGACCTACCCCCTCCCCGATAACATTATTTTCCCATGTATGTATGCAAAAGTTACATTTTTAGAAAAGTTTTATATATCTAGCTAGGAAAGGAAGAAGAAAAAAAATGAGAGGAAAAAGGAAAATAAGAAGAGGAAGAGATGAGAGGAAGAGGAGAGGAAGAAGAGGAGAAATAAATAAGAAGAAGAAAAAAGAAGAAAAAGTAGAGGAGAAGAAGAAAGGAATAGAGGAGAAGAAGAGAAAATCTTCTCCTCTTTTTTTCTTCTTTTTTTTCTTCAATCTTCTCCTCTATTAATATCTTCTTCTCCTCTTTTTATTTCTTCTTCGTCTTCTTATTTTTTATCGGATATGTCATTGTCGATATACCCCGTGTCCCGATAACTTCAACACGAGGGGGGTTCGACCTACCCCCTCCCCGATAACATTATTTTTCCATATATGTATGTCGTCGTTGTCGATATAACCCCTCCCGGATAACTTCAACCGTGATAACTTATACCATGGGAGCACCCCCCGGCCCTCTCGCTCAACCAAAACTCTCGAGGACACCCAAACCCTAGAAAAAACAATGTTGGTCTCCTACCCCCTCCCGCCGCGCCCCTACCCTTGAAGCGTTGCCGAGGGCATCCCAAACCCGGAATAAGCTAGGTCTACGTTTGCCACTAATATATCCACCTGCTGTCATGTTTGTGTAATAATTGCCATGTTGTAATATTTTCAGAAATAATGGAGCACGGACGAGACGAGGAAGCAGAAGAGGTGTTGGGGGACATAATCTTAGCCGGAGGTGATGTCTTGTCGTATCTTAACGACAATGATGGTCTGGAAGAACAGGGTGAAGAAGAAGCGGGCTACGGTGATTGAAGAATGGAGGAGGAAAGACATGATTATGATGGCTCCGGTGACCCAATGCTGGTGCAAGAAGGAGCCCGTGGTGACGGCTCCGGTGACTGAATAGAGTCCGGCCAGGTAAATATATTAGTTAAATCTGTGATGACTAGCTAATTGATGCATTCATTGTTTTGGTATGTACACATATTAATTAACTCCCGTCTTTCTTCTTTCTTCTAGCCCTCCGGATCGAGCACAACTTCGGTGAAGAGACGAGGCTCGAAGAAAAAGTTGCGCTTGGATGAAAGGTTTGAGATCCCAGCAATCGCGCGCGATGGCCAACCGATTGAACCCATCCGGACAAAGGAAGCATTTGCTGCTCAGTGCGGGGTTCTTGTTAGGGACAAGATCCCGATCAACATCCACCAATGGTATAAGCCTAAGAACAAAGACCCTGAGGTGTCTTATGTCAATGATATGCAGAAAGATGATCTTTGGACTGAGCTGAAGGCAAATTTCACCCTACCGCCAGAGGAGGATCCGGAGAAGCCAGTTAAAGAGCAATTAATCAAGTCTCATTCTCTTAAGAAGATGGCAGACCTATTCAGGAGGTGAAAGAATGAGCTGAAAACGTTTGTCGACAAAGAAGAGACACCAGAATTCATCAGCAGATATGAGAAGACTAGAGATCACTGGCCCGCATTTGTGGCCCACAAGACATCGGAAAAGAGTAAGAAGATGTCGGCGACAAACAAGAAAAATGCTGCGAAGAAGAAGCTTCACCATCGCACGGGGTCAGGTGGCTACCTCAAAGCCCGGTCTAAGTGGGCCAAGGCTGAGAATGATCTGCTTGATAAAGGGATCGAACTAGATACAATGAACTGGCCAGACTGTTGCCGGACTTGGTTCTTCGGGACTGGCGGAACCTTGGACCCTGTATCAGGGAAGTGCGTTTGGAAGAACGAGCAAATGAGCATACCAGTCAAGAGGCTTAAGCACTATATCGATGTAGCGCAGCAAGGGACGTTCGTTCCAGACAGAGAGAACGACGAGCTCACAATGGCCCTCGGGAATCCTGAGCACCCTGGACGAACACGAGGCACGCCAGGCTCCGTTCCGTGGAAGGCTGGTTTTCCGGACGCAGGCGGTTACAAATGCCAGGAGAGGAGGAAAAAAGTGGAGCATGCCCAAATTCAGACGCTGCACGAAAGGGTTCAAGCGCTAGAGGAACGAGAAGTAGCTCACAGCAAGCGACCTGCCGAAACTACCCCCAAAGCTACCCCGCCATCTCAGCGGAGAAGCAGCGTGGCTTCCACCGAGCTGCTTCAGCCGGAGCATGTCTTGACGGCTCCTGCTAGCTACCCCGTGGATGCTATCACGGAGTCTCAACATTGCCACCTTATGATGCAATGGTAGAACTTCAAAGTCAAGGCGGCTGTCGGCTCTGTTTGACCTACTAAACCCGGCGCAACTTTTCACTGTAGTCCGATTCCAGAAGGATATGCCAAGGTGACGGTGGTCGAAATAACGGAGGGATTTGAGGACCTCCAGCTTGACTACCCTACCGGTGAAGGGGATACTCGGCTGGGTTCTTGTCTATTGACTCCATGCCTATGGCGGAAGGAGCTCATCAAGCTTCTGAACTGGACGCCTCTGCCTCCTCCTCCTCCTCCGTCGGCGAGTCAGGGCACTCCGCCTCCTCCTCCGACGAGTGATCAGGGCACTCAGCCTCCTTCTCCAGCGCGTGGCGGCACTCCGCCTCCTTCTCCTCCTGTGCCGGCGCGCCCGAGCAGCTAGCCTCCTCCTTCTCCGCCTCGTCAGCAAGGGCGGAAGAGACCCGCCGCCGCTCCGGCTACTCCGACGCATCGTAGTCCTTCTCCTCCGCCTCGTAAGCAAGGAAAGACGACAGCCACAGCCGCTCCGTCTGCTCTGCCGGCGTCTAGCAGTACAGCCAGAGGCGGGAGGCAATATAGATTCGGTCCTTCTCTGAAGACTCCAGAGAAGTTACCATACGAGAGGACCCTGGAGGAGAATGCGAAGATCGCGCGAGCCGAAGTGACGAACTTTTTTGAAGGGGTGAAAGCAAGGAAATGGCCACCTCCGGAGGAGAAGGTAGATCCGGTGAAAGCGAAGCACACTCTGGCTGCCCTGAAAAAACTAGCAAAGTCTCCGCCGAAAGGCAACTATGAGCGAATTATTGCAAAGTCATTTGTCGAAGCAGAGCGGTCGGGAAGTACTGTCAGTGATCAAAGGTTAAGAGAACGATGAGCTGGGGAAAAAATTGCCCAGTTCGGCGAACAAGCGAACCAATCATGTCCCCCGCTCAAGGTGTCTACTAATGATCCGAAGATGGTGCCCGGTTATAGCAATCTTGGAGATTACCTGCCCGACGATGTACATTATGATTTCTTGGAGGTGGAGGAACACAAATACGAGTACGGGAAGCCTCTCGTCAAAGATGAAAGATCTCTAACAACGATGATGCGAAGATTCCATGATTGGTACATGAAAACCTGTAGAGAGTCTGGGGGGAGGAATACTTTGACGCTGAGAGTTAGAGAGGAACATGACCTCGTTGGAATTGAACTGTTGAATGTTCCATTTGAGGAGTTCTTCTAGTTTTTCAATCAAAAGGCCCTCGATAAAGCAACGGTCACTTGCTACTGTCTGTAAGTAGTACTATTTCTATAATTAAGTCTCTCTATATAGTTCAGCTCTTTCATTGCATGTATTTATAATTATCCTCGCTATATTATGCAGATTGAAGATGGCCGAATTGAAGAAAAGACAAATCGGTGATATTGGGTTCATTAACATAAATCTCATAGATACAAATGAGGTTAAATATCGTATCGAAGATACCGAGGCCAACTTGCTACGATCCTTGGTAATAAATGAAAATAAAGATATAATACCCTTTCCTTACAACTTCAAGTGAGTGTTACTGTCTTGTGCATATTCGGTTTCCCTTATTAGTCTAGGTTATAGTAATGTAATTGATGAGTTATGCATGCATGCGCAGCTTCCACTATATTCTCCTAGAGATTAAGCTTGAGCAGGGACTAGTAACCGTCTTAGACTCGAGAGGAAAAGATCCCCAGGACTATGCGGACATGACTCAAATGCTCGAGAAGTAAGTTAAATCGATCATTATCCACCATATGAGCAACTTTGTTCATTTCCTGATATCAAGTAATTGTTTTCTTTGTCTGGCAGGGTTTGGAGAAAATTCACCAAAAAAGCTTCGGGACTGCCGAAGAAGCTGCAATTTAGACACCCGAAAGTAAGTACTATAGTAACATGTTCCGCGCATCTCCTAGTGATTCAAGCGCTAATTTCATCAATACCATTTGACATGCTTGCTTATCAGTTTGATTGACCGCTATTTCTAGTAAAGTGGTTGTGGCAGGAACAAGGGAATGATTTCTGTGGATACTACGTTTGCGAGTCCATCCGCCACATGACCTGTGAACGGGAGTACTCTGACGAACAATATGAAGTGTGTAAGCAATAATATTCACAATTTTATTTTATTACCATCATTTGTGTTGAGTTTCATTTATATATATATATATATATATATAGACCCCTTGTTCAAATTAGATTCGGATGCGGGATGAACTCCTAGCACCAGATTGTATGCGAGCAATTCAAGAGGAATTGGCGGCATTCTTTCTTGACCACGTGATCGCTGAAGACGGAGAATACTATGTGGACCCTATGTTCATATATAATTAGGAGATTATATTGTAAGAGGTAATTATTGTATATACGTAGCCGGTAGTGTCGGATAGATATACGAGAACTTGTTGTTCGACCAATCTCTCGGAGAAGGAGAGGTGGTCGATATCACTTCTCTCTGTATGCATATCTTCATGACGATCTTCTGTTTCCTTCATTTGCTTATTAGCTAGCGTGTCTAGTCCTCTCTATATATACGTATATATAGCGTCGACCAAGCACGGACATAAGAGAGGACACTTCTCTCTATTAATTAGCTAGCTAACACAATATATGAAACACCTAAATTAAAACCCCAAAACCCCCAAACCCTCCCCCCTTAAAAAAACAAAAACCCCAATCCCTGAAATGCTGACGCGTGGATGCCTATTGGTCCCAATTGGTGCCACCAACCGGGACTAAAGGCCCTCCTGCCTGGGCTCGGCGCACCGGTCACATGGAGGCCCATCTGTCCCGGTACGTGTAAGAACCGGGACTAAAGGGTTAGGGCATTAGTAACGACCCTTTAGTCCCGGTTCACAAACCGGGACAAAAGGTCCTTACCAACCGGGGCGAATGGGGGTTTTTCTACTAGTAGGAATAATGTCTTCCACGTTCTATTCCCATCCCGATGATGTGTCTTGCATTGTCGGAGGATATGTGGTCCGTCGGATCTTGCGGGATTCAGTCAGTGCTGGTCTTCGGTGGATCTATTTGGATCCGGTCTTCGCTCGTTTTCTTTTAGATGTTTACAGGTTTGATCCTTCCGATCTACGACTTTTTTCATCGGCGATGGTTGTTATTCTGGTGCGCTTGTTCTATGGGGTTTTAGCACAACGACTTCCCACTATCTACTACAACAAAGTTTGTCTGGCTCCGGTGAGGGAGGGGCGATGAGGGCGGCGCGCCTTCGGCTCGCTGCAGTGCTTGTAGTCATCGTTAGATGGTTCACGGACATGATTATAATTTCTATTACATCCGTTGTTCTTTGTACTGTCATGATTGAAGATAATAATGGTTGGAAGTTTCTAAAAAAACCGAATGCGCCTACTTTTTAATGATAGGATACCTTCGGTCTATATGGTTCCATTTTCGTTCCATGCCGACACTTCGAGCTGTCAGTTTCCGAAGCAAACAAGACGACTTTTGGAAGTGTCCCTTGTGTGTCATCACCTCTTCGAGAACAAGCTGAGACGTGGCAACCCGAAGGCGCCCGGTAGCTGCACACGTCCGGTCTCTCTTTATGGGCTAGTTATCAGTCACCGGCAACCCACTCACGCGAGCACACGTAGCGACTCAGACGACCCTATCCCGTCGGCTATAAATTGTGCCTCGTGCTGCACCTGCTTACACAACACAGCCACGAGTTGCAGCCAAGTGAGGAAGACAACGCACCAGATTTATTCTGAGGGAACCAAGATCAGCACCTGTGCAAGATGGAGTACCAGGGACAGCAGCAGCACGGCCAGGCGACCAACCGCGTCGACGAGTACGGCAACCCGGTTGCCGGACATGGCGCCGGCACCGGCATGGGCGCGCACGGCGGCGTTGGCACCGGCACCGGCGCGGCCGCTGGTGGGCATTTCCAGCCCACGAGGGAGGAGCACAAGGCCGGCGGGATCCTGCAGCGCTCCGGCAGCTCTAGTAGCTCCAGCTCGGTGCGTATATATATACTTCTTGCTAACACCTGCATAGTTGCATTTTTCCCGTTTGGATTTGAATGACACGAATCAATCACTGAATTTTCTCGTTCGTGGTGATAGTCTGAGGATGATGGCATGGGCGGGAGGAGGAAGAAGGGCATCAAGGAGAAGGTCAAGGAGAAGCTCCCTGGTGGCCACGGCGACCAACAGCACACCGATGGCACCTACGGACAGCAGGGTACTGGCATGGCCGGCACCGGGGCGCATGGCACCACGGCCACAGGCGGTACCTATGGGCAGCCGGGACACACCGGAATGACCGGTACTGGGACGCATGGCACCGACGGCACGGGTGAGAAGAAGGGCATCACGGACAAGATCAAGGAGAAGCTGCCCGGACAGCACTGAGCCCCGCCCGCGGCCGCTACTTGTGAAAGTTTGAGGTGCCGGTCTGGCCACCTCTGCAGAATAAAACTATGTGAATACAATAAAATTTCCCGAAATAAAACTTCCCAAAATATCTGAGTTCCGAGTTCTGTGGACTTGAATATGGGCTTCTTGTATGTACTCGGGAGTCGGGACGTTTTGTGTTATGTACTTTGGTGTGTGAATTTTCTTTTGGTTGAAACTATGTGGATGTGTACTATATAAGTAAATCGTGGTGTATACAATATAGTTTGCCCATTTACTTCAGCTTTTTGTGCCACTTAATGATCCTAAATTTTGTACCTGTGGCAATTGTACATTGCATAATTTGAAAATATTTATTGACAATGTTTAAAGAGAGTTAAAAGTGAGTTAATTACAAAAATTCATCACATTGTGGGCTAGGTTTGTGCGCTACGTGGGTTTACAGATTTGGGACAAACACCACTAATTGTCGGCCTAATCTTTTACAAAAAAGCTCTTACCTCCTTTTTTGACAAGTGAGGTAAAAAAATAGAGTTAATTAGACCACTAATTAATGAGATCAACAGTCAGAAATTATATACTATTACTTACTATGTGGAAAAAAGTAAAAAGGAGCATGTTAAAACTGCTCAATAAAGAAATATTGGTTGATAGCTTTGCCCATTTGATAACACGATTATAGCATGTGGGTCCCGGAAAAGCTAACGTGACATAATTGTTCACACAAGATGTCATTAGAGGAGACGGCCAAGCTGTTTTGCCGGTACGGGTCAAACCCCTCCTCACTTTCTCTTCTCGCTCGCACTCTCTCCCTCTCGCACTCTTATCTCTGTTCTTCACCGTTCTCGCGCCGACCGCCGGCCACTGCTTCGTCATGCTATGGTGTCCTAGAATGATGACGAAACCAATAAGGATTCCATCCAATACGTCTCCTCCTCTAACAACATCATCAAGGTGAGTTTGCTAGGGCTAGGGTTTGTGAGTTGGGGATTAATACAAGGAACTCGATCTGAATTGTTTCTTCCAAATCTTTGGTTGTTCTTTGCTCGTACAGATCCCTGCTACCATGTACGATCTGGATTTCAACGGCATTGGTATGGATTTGAGCGTATGTGTGACCACGACAAACCGGCAGAGAGGTGTGTTTCATTTGAAGGCATTCACACTGGCAGGAGGTTCGTTGCTTGTGCTAAGAAGGTATGCTTCAGACATCTAATTCAAGCTCAAATTATGAAATTTGCTAGGTTTGTTCATTGTTTAGCGTGTTGGGATATGCATTGTGCATAGGTGGCATGTTTGCAATCATGTGGTAATTAATCAGTTGGGATATTTTCTCATTATTTAGTTGGAATATTAGATTTGCTGTCATGTAGTGATTAATTAGTTGGGATATGTACCGTGCTCAATGTTTAGTTGGAACATTAGATTTGCAAACATGTGCTTAATTAGTGCTTTGTGCTGAATGTGTCCATGTGGTTAATTAGTTGATTGGTCAGTTGTTTAGTGAGTTCTTCATACTGGATATAATACATTGGTCATTGTTTTGTGATGAATGCTAGTGGCTATTTTTTAGTTCGTACTGAATCTTATATACGTAAACAGTTGATCCACACTAACTCAATTACCTTGACATGTGACTATGCCACCTCATCATGTCACCATGCATGCCCACTAAATTTAATTCTCTCAACATGCAACTATGCCAACTCATTATGCCACTATGCATGAGAAAAGGCCCACCTTAAAGAGAAAGCGGGCGAGGAGCACACAGGCTCCACTCCCTGTAATCTACACATCTAGTATTGTCTGGGGATGGATGCAGTTAATGATGTTTAAGTTTCCTTTCATCCAATACAAGAAGTATACATCATATGACAATAAATTCAGGGCAGGCACGGTCTTGCTGGCCGCAGTCGCGGGGCCACGCAGGACACATTGAGCTTGGACGATGGTTGCATTAATTTGCTCGTCGTCAATGGCCTAGTCGTCCTCCTAGCTTTCTTCCTAGACATTTCTCGCTGGCCGCTGGAAAGTGGGACTTGGTTTCAGCAGCTAGGGCGGACACCATGTCGTTGTGGGCGTGTTTGCACGGGACGCGACAAGCTCGGATGGCTACCTCGTTCATCCTCAACATTTTCCCCATCGGCCACATCATTGTTCCCCGTCGGCCACATAGCCTTCCTTGTTCCTCCTGGTTTTTCCCCGTGTCCATGTTGCCTTCCTTGTTCCTCCTGGTTTTTTCCCATGTCCATGTTGCCTTCCTTGTTCCTCCTGGTTTTTCCCCATGTCCATGTTGCCAAAGGAGAAGATGATGAGCGCAAAGAAGAAACAAGAAAGTAGAGAGAGGAAGAAGAACATGATCGGTGCCAGTTATGGTGGAGAAGGGCGTCCCTGAGAAGATGACTTCGTGTGAACGTGAGTGCATTAATTAGGTTTTTGGGAGCTGGTGGTTGAGGTCCTCGCCTGTGGTGCGGTCTGCACCTCACTAACGACGTGCTACCTCTTGAGCACTGCGTTGGTTTTCCCTTGCAGAGGAAAGGGTGATGTAGCAAAGTAGCGTAAGTATTTCCCTCAGTTTTTGAGAACCAAGGTATCAATCCAGTAGGAGACTACATGCAAGTCCCTCGTACCTACACAAACAAATAAGAACCTCGCAACCAATGCGATAAAGGGGGTTGTCAAGCCATTCACGGTCACTTACGAGAGTGAGATCTGATAGAGATAATAATAATAATAAGATAAATATTTTTGGTATTTTTATGATATAGATTGTAAAATAAAGATTGCAAAATAAATGATAATAGAAATAGCTTGTTGACTGAAGGTTAATGTAAAGGAGAATAGACCCGGGGGCCATAGGTTTCACTAGTGGCTTCTCTCAAGATAGCATAAGTATTACGGTGGGTGAACAAATTATTGTCGAGCAATGGATAGAAAAGTGCATAATTATGAGAATATCTAGGCACGATCATGTATATAGGCTTCACGTCCGCGACAAGTAGACCGAAACGATTCTGCATCTACTACTATTACTCCACACATCGATCGCTATCCAGCATGCATCTAGAGTATGAAGTTCATAAGAACAGAGTAACGCATTACGCAAGATGACATGATGTAGAGGGATAAACTCAAGCAATATGATATAAACCCCATCTTTCTATCCTCGATGGCAACAATACAATACATGCCTTGCTGCCCTGCTGTCACTGGGAAAGGACACCGCAATATTGAAGCCAAAGCTAAGCACTTCTCCCATTGCAAGAAAGATCAATCTAGTAGGCCAAACCAAACTGATAATTCGAAGAGACTTGCAAATATAACCAATCATACATAAAAGATTTTAGAGAAGAATCAAATATTGTTCATAGATAAACTTGATCATTAACCCACAATTCATCGGATCTCGACAAATACACGGCAAAAAGAGTTACATCAAATAGATCTCCAAGAAGATCGAGGAGAACATTGTATTGAGATCCAAAGAGAGATAAGAAGCCATCTAGCTAATAACTATGGACCCGAAGGTCTGAAATAAACTACTCACACATCATCGGAGGGGCCATGGAGTTGATGTAGAGGCCCTCCGTGATCGATTCCCCCTCCGGCGGAGCTCCGGAAAAGGCCCCAAAATGGGATCTCTTGGGTACAAAAGGTTACAACGGTGGAAATAGGGTTTCGTGGTGCTCCTGGATGTTTTCGGGGTATATGAATATATATAGGAGGAAGAAGTAGGTCAGTGGAGCCACGAGGGGCCCACGAGGGTGGAGGGCGCGCCCAGGTGGGTAGGCGTGCCCCCTGCCTCATGGCCTCCTCGTTGGTTGCTTGACATCCAGTCCAAGTCCCCTGGATCACGTTTGTTCCAAAAATAACTCTCCCGAAGGTTTTATTCCGTTTGGATTCCGTTTTATATTCCTTTTCTGCGAAACACTGAAATAGGCAAAAAAATTAGCAATTTGCACTGGGCCTTGGGTTAGTAGGTTAGTCCCAAAAATATTATAAAAGTGTATAAATAAGCCCATTAACATCCAAAACAAATAATATAATAGCATATAACAATCAAAAATTATAGATACGTTGGAGACGTATCAAGCATCCCCAAGCTTAATTCCTGCTCGTCCTCGAGTAGGTAAATGATAAAAACAGAATTTTTGATGTGGAATGCTACCTAGCATAATTCTTAATGTAATTTTATTTATTGTGGCATGAATGTTCAGATCCGAAAGATTCAAGACAAAAGTTTAATATTGACATAAAAATAATAATACTTCAAGCATACTAACTAAGCAATCATGTCATCTCAAAATAACATGGCAAAAGAAAGTTCATCCCTACAAAATCATATAGTTTGGTTATGCTCCATTTTCATCACACAAGAATGCTCACATCATGCACAACCCAGATGACAAGCCAAACAATTGTTTCATACTTTAGTAATCTCTAACTTTTTTCAACTTTCACGCAATACATGAGCGTGAGCCATGTATATAACACTATGGGTGGAATACAATAATGATAGGGGGTTATGTGGAGGAGACAAAAAAGAGAAAGTCTCACATCGACGAGGCTAATCAATGGGCTAGGGAGATGCCCATCAATTGATGTCAATGCAAGGAGTAGGAATTGCCATGCAATGGATGCACTAGAGCTATAAATGTATGAAAGCTCAACAAAAGAAACTAAGTGGGTCTGCATCCAACTTGCATGCTCACGAAGACCTGGGGCATTTGAGGAAGCCCATTGTTGGAATATACAAGCGAAGTTCTATAATGAAAAATTCCCACTAGTATATGAAAGTGACAAAACAAGAGACTCTCTATCATAAAGATCATGGTGCTACTTTGAAGCACAAGTGTGGAAAAAAGGATAGTAGCATTGTCCCTTTTTCTTTTTTTTCTTTTTTGGGGCCTTCCCCCATTTTTATTTGGCCTTTCTCTTTTTTTATTTGGGACAATGCTCTATTAATGATGATCATCACACTTCTATTTATTTACAACTCAATGATTACAACTCGATACTAGAACAAAATATGACTCTATATGAATGCCTCCGGCGGTGTATCGGGAAGGGCAATGAATCAAGAGTGACATGTATGAAAAATTATGCATGGTGGCTTTGCCACAAATATGATGTCAAAGCAATATGACAATGATGAAGTGTGTCATGAATGAAACGGTGGAAAGTTGCATGGCAATATATCTCGGAATGACTATGGAAATGCCATAATAAGTAGGTATGGTGGTTGTTTTGAGGAAGATATAAGGAGTTTTATGTGTAATAGAGCGTATCATATCACGCGGTTTGGATGCACCGGCGAAGTTTGCACCAACTCTCAAGGTGAGAAAGGGAAATGCACGGTACCAAAGAGGCTAGCAATGATGGAAGGGTGAGAGTGCATATAATCCATGGACTCAATATTACTCATAAAGAACTCACATACTTATTGCAAAAATCTACAAGTCATCAAAAACCAAGCACTACGCGCATGCTCCTAGGGGTATAAATTGGTAGGAAAAGACCATCGTTCGTCCCCGACCGCCACTCATAAGGAAGACAATCAAAGAACACCTCATGTTTCAAATTTGTTACACGACGGTTACCATACGTGCATGCTACGGGACTTGCAAACTTCAACACAAGTATTTCTCAAATTCAGAAGTACTCAACTAGCACACCCTAATATCACCACCTTTATATCTCAAAACAATTATCAAGTATTAAACTTCTCATAGTATTCAATGCACGTTCTATGATAGTTTTTATTATACCCATCTTGGATGCCTATCATATTATGACTAGTTTCATAACCAAAAAAAATTACCATGCTGTTCTAAGGGACTCTAAAAATTATATAAGTGAAGTATGAGAGATCAATAATTTCTATAAAATAAAACCACCACCGTGCTCTAAAAGATATAAGTGAACACTAGAGCAAAATTATCTAACTCAAAAGATATAAGTGAAGCACATAGAGTATTCTAATAAATTCCAACTCATGTGTGTGTCTCCCAAAAGGTGTGTACAGTAAGGATGATTGTGGTAAACTAAAAAGCAAAGACTCAAATCATACAATATGCTCCAAGCAAAACACATATCATGTGGTGAATAAAAATATAGCCTTAAGTAAAATTACCGATAGAAGAAGACGAAAGAGGGGATGCCTTCCTGGGCATCCCCAAGCTTAGGCTTTTGGTTGTCCTTGAATTTTACCTTGGGGTGCCTTGGGCATCCCCAAGCTTAGGCTCTTGCCACTCCTTATTCCATAATCCATCAAATCTT
The DNA here is from genome assembly GCF_003073215.2 of Triticum urartu. Lineage (NCBI taxonomy): Eukaryota > Viridiplantae > Streptophyta > Magnoliopsida > Poales > Poaceae > Triticum > Triticum urartu. The sequence continues at coordinate 540,154,063 of NC_053027.1, read as the reverse complement.
TACCCAAAACTTGAAAACTTCACAACACAAAACTTAAACAGAAAATCCCATGAGCTCCGTTAGTATAAGAAAACAAACCACCACTTTATGTACTATAATGAACTCATTCTTTATTTATATTGGTGGTCAACCTATTGTATTCAACTTCTGTATGGTTCATAACCTCCGATACTAGCCATAGATGCATCAAAATAAGCAAATAACACACGAAAACCAGAATCTGTCAAAAACAGAAAAATCTGTAGTAATCTGTAGGTTTCGAATACTTCTGTAACCCCCAAAATTCTAAAATAAATTGCTGGACATGAGTAATTTATCTATTAATCATCTTTAAAAATAATCAACCTAATCACACTCTCCAGTAAAAAAAATGGCAGCAAATCTCGTGAGCGCTAAAGTTTCTGTTTTTTTATAGCAAGATCGCAAAGACTTTCTCCAAGTCTTCCCAAAGGTTCTACTTGGCACAAACACTAATTAAAAGCATAAAACCACATCTAAACATAGGCTATATGAATTATTTATTACTAAATAGAACCAAAAAGCAATAAACAAAAATAAGATTGGGTTGCCTCCCAACAAGCGCTATCGTTTAACGCCCCTAGCTAGGCATAAAAGCAAGAATAGATCTAGGTATTATCATCTTTGGTATGCAATCCATAAGTGGCTCTCATAATAGATTCATAAGGTAATTTAATTTTCTTTCTAGGAAAGTGTTCCATGCCTTTCCTTAATGGAAATTGGAATCTAATATTTCCTTCTTTCATATCAATAATTGCACCAATAGTTCTAGGGATAGAAACTTCCAGTTCAGGCTTTTCTTCATAAGATTGCATTAAAGGATCAACGGTATGCTTAGTAAAAGCTTTATTTTGACTATAAGCATGCGGAGAATTTAGCACGGATTACAACAAGGAAATACAATCTATCAAAGAGCAATTATCATAATTAAATTCCTTGAAATCCAAAATAGAGGGTTCATTGCTATTTAAAGTTTTGACCTCTTCAATCCCACTTTTATTAATTTTTGCATCAAGATCTAAAAACTCCGAATCATTGGGACGCCTTTCAACTAAAGTTGGCTCATCTCAAGTCCCATCATTATCAAGATTCATATTGCAAAATAAAGATTTAATAGGAGACACATCAATCACTTTTAGATCTTCATCCTTATTATCATCAAATTCTTTTGGTTTGGCGGCCATCTTATTAACTAAGGTGGCCTGCTTATCCAAAATTTGGGCTATTAAGTTTTCAAGATGAGCGAACTGAGATTTCAGACCATAAAAGTCTTTAGGCATATCATCAAGCTCTTTATTCATGTACCCCATAAAACTTTTTTGTTCCTTAAGCTCATTTCTGAAGAAATTATTATGCTCAAACTGCAAGGACATAAAACTTCTGACGTTGTTTTCAAATTCTTCCAACCTTCTAAGGTGATGATCAACACCTTTTGGTAAAGCCATCGCGACAAACAATCCAACACACAAGCACACAACAAACAAGCGAAAAAAAGATGAACAAGAAAAGAGAGGGGGACGGAAAAGAGGGCGAATAAAACGGCAAGGGTGAAGAGGGGGAGAGGAAAACGAGAGGCAAATGGCAAATAATGTAATGCGGTGGATAAGAGTTTGTGATGAGTAATTGGTATGTCTTGACTTGATGTAGATCTCCCCGGCAACAGCGCCAGAAATGGCTTGTTGACGGGAGATCAAATCTTGACTTGACTTGGTGCAACCTCCCCAGCAACGGCGTCAGAAATCCTTCTTGCTACCTCTTGAGCAACGCGTTAGTTTTCCCTTGAAGAGGAAAGGGTGATGTAGCAAAGTAGCGTAAGTATTTCCCTCAGTTTTTGAGAACCAAGGTATCAATCCAGTAGGAGACTGCACGCAAGTCCCTCGTACCTACACAAACAAATAAGAACCTCGCAACCAACGCGATAAAGAGGTTGTTAAGCCCTTCATGGTCACTTACGAGAGTGAGATCTTATAGAGATAATAATAATAATAATAATAATAATAAGATAAATATTTTTGGTATTTTTATGATATAGATTGGAAAATAAAGATTGCAAAATAAATGGTAATAGAAATAGCTTGTTGACTGAAGGTTAATATAAAGGAGACTAGTGGCTTCTCTCAAGATAGCATAAGTATTACGGTGGGTGAACAAATTACTGTCGAGCAATTGATAGAAAAGTGCATAATTATGAGAATATCTAGGCATGATCATGTATATAGGCATCACGTCCGCGACAAGTAGATCAAAACGATTCTGAATCTACTACTATTACTCCACACATCGACCGCTATCCAGCATGCATCTAGAGTATTAAGTTCATAAGAACAGAGTAACGCATTAGGCAAGATGACATGATGTAGAGGGATAAACTCAAGCAATATGATATAAACCCCATCTTTTTATCCTCGATGGCAACAATACAATGTTGGGGAACATAGTAATTTCAAAAAAAATCCTACGCACATGCAAGATTATGGTGATGCATAGCAACGAGAGGGGAGAGTGTGTCCACGTACCCTTGTAGACCGAAAGCGGAAGCGTTAGCACAATGCGGTTGATGTAGTCGTACGTCTTCACGATCTGACCGATCAAGTACCGAAGGCTTGGCACCTCCGAGTTCTGCACACGTTCAACTCGATGACGTCCCTCGAACTCCGATCCAGCCGAGTATTGAGGGAGAGTTTCGTCAGCACGACGGCGTGGTAACGATGATGATGTTCTACCGATGCAGGGCTTTGCCTAAGCACCGCTACGATATGATCGAGGTGGATTATGGTGGAGGGGGGCACCGCACACGGCTAAGAGATCAAGAGATCAATTGTTACGTCTATGGGGTGCCCCCCTCCTCCGTATAGAAGGGGGGTTAGGAGGAGAGGTCCGGCCAAGGGGGTGGCGCGCCCTAGGAGGGGGAAACCTACTCCCTTTCCTAATCCAAGAAGGAGGGGGAAGGAAGGAGTGGGAGAGGGCAAAGGCAAGGGGGGCGCCCCCCCTTTCCTTGTCCTATTCGGACTCAAGGGGAGGGGGCGCGCCTCTTGCCCTGGCCTCCCCTCTCTCTCTCCACTAAGTCCCAACAAGGCCCATTAGTTCCCCGGGGGTTCCGGTAAACCCCGGTACTCCGATAAATGTCCGAAACCTTTCCGATGTCCAAACATAGTCGTCCAATACATCGATCTTTACGTCTTGACCATTTTGAGACTCCTCGTCATGTCCATGATCACATCCGGGACTCCGAACTACCTTCGGTACATCAAAACATATAAACTCATAATATAACCGTCATCTAACTTTGAGCGTGCGGACCCTACGGGTTCGAGAACTATGTAGACATGACCGAGACACGTCTCCGGTCAATAACCAATAGCGGAACCTGGATGCTCATATTGGCTCCTACATATTCTACGAAGATCTTTATCGGTCAAAACGCATAACAACATACGTTGTTCCCTTTGTCATTGGTATGTTACTTGCCCGAGATTCAATCGTCAGTATCTCAATACCTAGTTCAATCTTGTTATCGGCAAGTCTCTTTACTCGTTCCGTAATACATCATCCCACAACTAACTCATTAGTTGCATTGCTTGCAAGGCTTATAGTGATGTGCATTACCGAGTGGGCCTAGAGATACCTCTCCGACAATCGGAGTGACAAATCCTAATCTCGAAATACGCCAACCCAACAAGTACCTTTGGAGACACCTGTAGAGCACCTTTATAATCACCCAGTTACGTTGTGACGTTTGGTAGCACACAAAGTGTTCCTCCGTTAAACGGGAGTTGCATAATCTCATAGTCATAGGAACATGTATAAGTCATGAAGAAAGCAATAGCAACAAACTAAATGATCAAGTGCTAAGCTAACGGAATGGGTCAAGTCAATCACATCATTCTCCCAATGATGTGATCCCGTTAATCAAATGACAACTCTTTGTCTATGGCTAGGAAACATAACCATCTTTGATTAACGAGCTAGTTAAGTAGAGGCATACTAGTGACACTCTGTTTGTCTATGTATTCACACATGTATCATGTTTTTGGTTAATACAATTCTAGCATGAATAATAAACATTTATCATGATATAAGGAAATAAATAATAACTTTATTATTGCCTCTAGGGAATATTTCCTTCAGTCTCCGATACGTCTGCAACGTATCTATAATTTTTGATTGTTCCATGCTATATTATATTCTCTTTTGGACATTATTGGGATTTATTATACATTTTATATTACTTTTGGGACTAACCTATTAACCGAAGGCCCAGCCCAAAATTGCTGTTTTTGCCTATTTTAGGGTTTAGCAAAAAAAGAATATCAAACGGAGTCCAAACAGAATGAAACCTTCGGGAATGTGATTGTCGGAACGAACATGATCCAGAGGACTTGGACCCTACATCAAGACATCAACCAGGAGGCCACAAGGTAGGGGGCGCGCCTACCCCCTGGGCACGCCCTCCACCCTCATGGGCCCCCCTGTTGCTTCACCGACGTACTCCTTCCTCCTATATATACCTACGTACCCCCAAACTACCAGATACGGAGCCAAAACCCTAATTCCACCACCATAAATTTCTGTATCCACGAGATCCCATCTTGGGGCCTGTTTCGGAGCTCCGCCGGAGGGGGCATCGATCACGGCGGGCTTCTACATCAACACCATAGCCCTTCCGATGAAGTGTGAGTAGTTTACCTCAGACCCACGGGTCTATAGTTATTAGCTAGATGGCTTCTTCTCTCTTTTTGGATCTCAATACAAAGTTCTCCCTCTGTCTTGTGGAGATCTATTCGATGTAATATTCTTCTGCGGTGTGTTTGTTGAGACCGATGAATTGTGGGTTTATGATTAAGTTTATCTATGAACAATATTTGAATCTGCTCTGCATTCTTTTATGTATGATTGGTTATCTTTGCAAGTCTCTTCGAATTATCAGTTTGGTTTGGCCTACTAGATTGATCTTTCTTACAATGGGAGAAGTGCTTAGCTTTGGGTTCAATCTTGCGGTGTCCTTTCCTAGTGATAGTAGGGGCAACAAGGCACGTATTGTATTGTTGCCATCGAGGATAACAAGATGGGGTTTATTTCATATTGCATGAGTTTGTCCCTCTACATTATGTCATCTTGCTTAAAGCGTTACTCTATTCTCTTGAACTTAATACTCTAGATGCATGCTGGATAGCGGTCGATGTGTGGAGTAATGGTAGTAGATGCAGACAGGAGTCGGTCTACTTGTCTCGAACGTGATGCCTATATGCATGATCATACCTAGATATTCTCATAATTATGCTCAGTTATGTCAATTGCTCACCAGTAATTTGTTTACCCGCCGTAAATACCTATGCTCTCGAGAGAAGCCACTAGTGAAACCTATGGCCCCCGGGTCTATCTTCCATCATATTAATCTTCCAATACTTAGTTATTTCCTTTTCCTTTTATTTTACTTTGCATCTTTATCATAAAAATACCAAAAATATTATCTTGTCATATCTATCAGATCTCACTCTCGTAAGTGACCGTGTAGGGATTAACAACCCCTTATCGCGTTGGTTGCGAGGATTTATTTGTTTGTGTAGGTATGAGGGACTCGTACGTGGCCTCCTACTGGATTGATACCTTGGTTCTCAAAAACTGAGTGAAATACTTATGCTACTCTGCTGCATCACCCTTTCCTCTTCAAGGGAAAACCAGCATAAGTGCTCAAGAGGTAGCAGTCTCCCACTTGCACTAGAGTCAATAATCTAGATTACACAGTAATGATTCTAATACCCATGGAGCCTTGGTGCTGATCATGTTTTGCTCGTGGAAGAGGCTTAGTCAACGGATATGCAACATTCAGATCCGTATGTATCTTGCAAATCTCTATTTCTCCCACCTGGACTTGATCTCGGATGGATTTGAAGCGTCTCTTGATGTGCTTGGTTCTCTTGTGAAATCTAGATTCCTTTGCCAAAGCAATTGCACCAGTATTGTCACAAAAGATTTTCATTGGACCCGATGCACTGGTATGACACCTAGATCGGATATGAACTCCTTCATCCAGACTCCTTCATTTGCTGCTTCTAAAGCAGCTATGTACTCTGCTTCACATGTAGATCCCGCTATGACGCTTTGCTTAGAACTGCACCAACTGACAGCCCCACCGTTTAATAAAAACACGTATCCGGTTTGTGATTTAGAATCATCCGGATCAGTGTCAAAGCTTGCATCGACGTAACCATTTACGACGAGTTCTTTGTCACCTCCATAAATGAGAAACATATCCTTCGTCCTTTTCAGGTATTTCAGGATGTTCTTGACCGCTGTCCAGTGATCAACTCCTGGATTACTTTGGTACCTCCCTGCTAAACTAATAGCAAGGCACACATCAGGTCTGGTACACAGCATTGCATACATGATAGAGCCTATGGCTGAAGCATAGGGAACATCTTTCATTTTCTCTCTATCTTCTGCGGTGATCGGGCATTGAGTCTTACTCAACATCACACCTTGTAACACAGGCAAGAACCCTTTCTTTGCTTGATCCATTTTGAACTTCTTCAAAACTTTGTCAAGGTATGTGCTTTGTGAAAGTCCAATTAAGTGTCTTGATCTATCTCTATAGATCTTGATGCCCAATATATAAGCAACTTCACCGAGATCTTTCACTGAAAAACTCTTATTCAGATATCCTTTTATGCCATCCAGAAATTCTATATCATTTCCAATCAACAATATGTCATCCACATATAATATCAGAAATGCTACAGAGATCCCATTTACTTTCTTGTAAATACAGGCTTCTCCAAAAGTCTGTATAAAACCATAAGCTTTGATCACACTATCAAAACATTTATTCCAACTTCGAGAGGCTTGCACCAGTCCATAAATGGATCGCTGGAGCTTGCACACTTTGTTAGCTCCCTTTGGATCGACAAATCCTTCCGGTTGCATCATATACACCTCTTCTTCCAGAAATCCATTCAGGAATGTAGTTTTGACATCCATTTGCCAAATTTCATAATCATAAAATGCAGCAATTGCTAACATGATTCGGACAGACTTAAGCATCGCTACGGGTGAGAAAGTCTCATCGCAGTCAATCCCTTGAACTTGTCGAAAACCTTTGCAACAAGTCGAGCTTTATAGACAGTAACATTACCATCAGCGTCAGTCTTCTTCTTGAAGATCCATTTATTTTCAATGGTTTGCCGATCATCGGGTAAGTCAACCAAATTCCACACTTTGTTCTCATACATGGATCCCATCTCGGATTTCATGGCCTCAAGCCATTTTGTGGAATCTGGGCTTACGATCGCTTCCTCATAGTTTGTAGGTTCGTCATGGTCTAGTAACATAACCTCCAGAACAGGATTACCGTACTACTCTGGTGCGGATCTTACTCTGGTTGACCTACGAGGTTCAGTAACAACTTGATCCAAAGTTTCATGATCATCATCATTAACTTCCTCACTAATTGGTGTAGGTGTCACAGGAACCGGTTTCTGTGATGAACTACTTTCCAATAAGGGAGCAGGTACAGTTACCTCATCAAGTTCTACTTTCCTCCCACTCACTTCTTTCAAGAGAAACTCCTTCTCTAGAAAGATTCCAAATTTAGCAACAAAAGTCTTGCCTTCGGATCTATGATAGAAGGTGTACCCAACAGTATTTTTTGGGTATCCTATGAAGACACATTTCTCCGATTTGGGTTCGAGCTTATCAGGTTGAAGCTTTTTCACATAAGCATCGCAGCCCCAAACTTTAAGAAACGACAACTTTGGTTTCTTGCCAAACCATAGTTCATAAGGTGTCGTCTCAACGGATTTAGATGGTGCCCTATTTAACGTGAATGCAGTTGTCTCTAGAGCATAACCCCAAAACGATAGCGGTAAATCAGTAAGAGACATCATAGATCGCACCATATCCAGTAAAGTACGATTCGACGTTCGGACATACCATTACGCTGTGGTGTTCTGGGTGGCGTGAGTTGCGAAACTATTCCGCATTGTTTCAAATGAAGACCAAACTCGTAACTCAAATATTCTCCTCCATGATCAGATCGTAGAAACTTTATTTTCTTGTTACGATGATTTTCAACTTCACTCTGAAATTATTTGAACTTTTCAAATGTTTCAGACTTATGTTTCATTAAGTAGATATACCCAAATCTGCTTAAATCATCTGTGAAGGTGAGAAAATAACAATACCCGCCGCGAGCCTCAATATTCATCGGACCACACACATCTATATGTATGATTTCCATAAATCTGTTGCTCGCGCCATAGTTACAGAGAACGGCGTTTTAGTTATCTTGCCCATGAGGCATGGTTCGCAAGTACCAAGTGATTCATAATCAAGTGGTTCCAAAATTCCATCAGTATGGATTTTCTTCATGCGCTTTATACCGATATGACCTAAACGGCAGTGCCACAAATAAGTTGCACTATCATTATCAATTATGCATCTTTTGGCTTCAATATTATGAATATGTGTATCACTACTATCGAGATTCAACAAAAATAGACCACTCTTCAAGGGTGCATGACCATAAAAGATATTACTCATATAAATAGAACAACTATTATTCTCTGATTTAAATGAATAACCGTCTCGCACCAAACAAGATCTAGATATAATGTTCATGCTCAACGCTGGCACCAAATAACAATTATTTAGGTCTAGAACTAATCCTGAAGGTAGATGTAGAGGTAGCGTACCGACCGCAATCACATCAACTTTGGAACCATTTCCCACGCGCATCGTCACCTCGTCCTTAGCCAATCTTCGCTTAATTCGTAGCCCCTGTTTCGAGTTGCAAATGTTAGCAACAGAACCAGTATCAAATACCCAGGTGCTACTGCGAGCATTAGTAAGGTACACATCAATAACATATATATCACATATACCTTTGTTCACCTTGCCATCCTTCTTATCCGCCAAATACTTGGGGCAGTTCCGCTTCCAGTGACCAGTCTGCTTGCAGTAGAAGCACTTAGTCTCAGGCTTAGGTCCAGACTTGGGTTTCTTCTCTTGAGCAGCAACTTGTTTGTCGTTCTTCTTGAAGTTCCCCTTGTTCTTCCCTTTGCCCTTTTCTTGAAACTGGTGGTCTTATTGACCATCAACACTTGATGCTCCTTCTTGATTTCTACCTCCGCAGCCTTTAGCATCGCGAAGAGCTCGAGAATTGTCTTATTCATCCCTTGCATATTATAGTTCATCACGAAGCTTTTGTAGCTTGGTGGCAGTGATTGAAGAACTCTGTCAATGACACTATCAATAGGAAGATTAACTCCTAGTTGAGTCAAGTGATTATGATACTCAGACATTTTGAGTATATGTTCACTGACAGAACTATTCTCCTCCATCTTGCAGCTATAGAACTTATTGGAGACTTCATATCTCTCAATCCGGGCATTTGCTTGAAATATTAACTTCAATTCCTGGAACATCTCATATGCTCCATGACGTTCAAAACGTCGTTGAAGTCTCGGTTCTAAGCCGCAAAGCATGGCACACTGAACTATCGAGTAGTCATCAGCTTTACTCTGCCAAACGTTCTTAACATTGTCAGCAGCATTTGCAGCAGGCCTGGCACCCAGCGGTGCTTCCAGGATGTAATTCTTCCGTGCAGCAATGAGGATAATCCTCAAGTTACGGACCCAGTCCGTGCAATTTCTACCATCATCTTTCAACTTTTCTTTCTCAAGGAACGTATTAAAATTCAACGGAACGACAGCACGAGCCATCTATCTACAATCAACATAGACAAGCAAGAAACTATTAGGTACTAAGTTCATGATAAATTTAAGTTCAATTAATCATATTACTTAAGAACTCCCACTTAGATAGACATCCTTCTAATCCTCTAAGTGATCACGTGATCCAAATCAACTAAACCATGTCCGATCATCACGTGAGATGGAGTAGTTTCAATGGTGAGCATCACTATGTTGATCATATCTACTATATGATTCACGCTTGACCTTTCGGTCTCAGTGTTCCGAGGCCATATCTGTTATATGCTAGGCTTGTCAAGTTTAACCTGAGTATTCCGCGCGTGCAACTGTTTTGCACCTGTTGTATCTGAATGTAGAGCCTATCACACCCGATCATCACGTGGTGTCTCAGCACGAAGAACTTTCGCGATGGTGCATACTTAGGGAGAACACTTATATCTTGATAATTTAGTGAGAGATCATCTTATAATGCTACCGTCAATCAAAGCAAGATAAGATGCATAAAAGATAAACATCACATGCAATCAATATAAGTGATATGATATGGCCATCATCATCTTGTGCTTGTGATCTCCATCTCCGAAGCACCGTCATGATCACCATCGTCACCGGCGCGACACCTTGATCTTCATCGTAGCATCGTTGTCGTCTCGCCAACTTATGCTTCTACGGCTATCGCTACCGCTTAGTGATAAAGTAAAGCATTACAGGGTGATTGCATTGCATACAATAAAGCGACAACCATATGGCTCCTGCCAGTTGCCGATAACTCGGTTACAAAACATGATCATCTCATACAATAAAATATAGCATCATGCCTTGACCATATCACATCACAACATGCCCTGCAAAAACAAGTTAGACGTCCTCTACTTTGTTGTTGCAAAGTTTTACATGGCTGCTACGGGCTGAGCAAGAACCGTTATTACCTACGCATCAAAACCACAACGATAGTTAGCAAGTTAGTGTTGTTTTGACCTTATCAAGGACCGGGTGTAGCCACACTTGGTTCAACTAAAATTGGAGAAACTGACACCCGCCAGCCACCTGTGTGCAAAGCACGTCGGTAGAACCAGTCTCGCGTAAGCGTACGCATAATGTCGGTACAGGCCGCTTCATCCAACAATACCGCCGAACCAAAGTATGACATGCTGGTAAGCAGTATGACTTGCATCGCCCACAAATCACTTGTGTTCTACTCGTTCATATGACATCTACGCATAAAACCTGACTCGGATGCCAATGTTGGGGAACGTAGTAATTTCAAAAAAATTCCTACGCACACGCAAGATCATGGTGATGCATAGCAACGAGAGGGGAGAGTGTGTCCACGTACCCTCATAGACCGAAAGCGAAAGCGTTAGCACAACGCGGTTGATGTAGTCGTATGTCTTCATGATCAAGTACCGAACGCACGACACCTCCGAGTTCTGCACACGTTCAACTCGATGACGTCCCTCGAACTCCGATCCAGCCGAGTGTTGAGGGAGAGTTTTGTCAGCACGACGGCGTGGTGACGATGATGATGTTCTACCGACGCAGGGCTTCGCCTAAGCACCGCTACGATATGATCGAGGTGGATTATGGTGGAGGGGGGCACCGCACATGGCTAAGAGATCAAGAGATCAATTGTTGTGTCTATGGGGTGCCCCCCTCCTTCGTATATAAAGGGGGTTAGGAGCAGAGGGCCGGCCAAGGGGGTGGCGTGCCCTAGGAGGGGGAAACCTACTCCAAGTAGGTTTGCCTCTCCCTTTCCTAATCCAAGAAGGAGGGGAAAGGAAGGAGTGGGAGACGGGAAAGGCAAGGGGGGAGCCCCCCTTTCCTTGTCCTATTCGGACTCAAGGGGAGGGGGCGCGCCTCTTGCCCTGGCCGGCCCCTCTCTCTCTCCACTAAGGCCCATTAGTTCCGGGGGGGGGGGTTTCTGGTAACCCCCGGTACTCCGATAAATGTCCGAAACCTTCCGGAACCTTTCCGGTGTCCAAACATAGTCGTCCAATATATCGATCTTTATGTCTCGGCCATTTCGAGACTCCTCGTCATGTCCATGATCACATCCGGGACTCCGAACTACCTTCCGTACATCAAAACATATAAACTCATAATATAACCGTCATCTAACTTTAAGCGTGCGGACCCTATGGGTTCGAGAACTATGTAGACATGACCGAGACACGTCTCCGCTCAATAACCAATAGCGGAACCTAGATGCTCATATTGGCTCCTACATATTCTACGAAGATCTTTATCGGTCAAACCGCATAACAACATACGTTGTTCCCTTTGTCATCGGTATGTTACTTGCCCGAGATTCGATCGTCGGTATCTCAATACCTAGTTCAATCTCGTTACCGGCAAGTCTCTTTACTCGTTCTGTAATACATCATCCCTCAACTAACTCATTAGTTGCAATGCTTGCAAGGCTTTAAGTGATGTGCATTACCAAGATGGCCCAGAGATACCTCTCCGACAATCGGAGTGACAAATCCTAATCTCGAAATACGCCAACCCAACAAGTACCTTCGGAGACACCTGTAGAGCACCTTTATAGTCACCCAGTTACGTTGTGATGTTTGGTAGCACACAAAGTGTTCCTCCGGTAAATGGGAGTTGCATAATCTCATAGTCATAGGAACATGTATAAGTCATGAAGAAAGCACTAGCAACAAACTAAACGATCAAGTGCTAAGCTAACGGAATGGGTCAAGTCAATCACATCATTCTCCCAATGATGTGATCCCGTTAATCAAATGACAACTCTTTGTCTATGGCTAGGAAACATAACCATCTTTGATTAACGAGCTAGTTAAGTAGAGGCATACTAGTGACACTCTGTTTGTCTATGTATTCACACATGTATCATGTTTCCGGTCAATACAATTCTAGAATGAATAATAAACATTTATCATGATATAAAGAAATAAATAATAACTTTATTATTGCCTCTAGGGCATATTTCCTTCATACAATACGTGCCTTGCTGCCCCTGCTGTCACTGGGAAAGGACACCGCAAGATTGAACCCAAAGCTAAGCACTTCTCCCATTGCAAGAAAGATCAATCTAGTAGGCCAAACCAAACTGATAATTTGATGAGACTTGCAAATATAACCAATCATACATAAAAGATTTCAGAGAAGAATCAAATATTGTTCATAGATAAACTTGATCATAAACCCACAATTCATCGGATCTCGACAAACACACCGCAAAAAGAGTTACACGAAATAGATCTCCAAGAAGATCGAGGAGAACATTGTATTGAGATATAAAGAGAGAGAAGAAGCCGTCTAGCTAATAACTATGGACCCGAAGGTCAGAAATAAACTACTCATACATCATCGGAGGGGCCATGGAGTTGATGTAGAAGCCCTTCGTGATCGATTCCCCCTCCGGCGGAGTTCCAGAAAAGGCCCCAAGATAGGATCTCTTGGATACAGAAGGTTACGACGGTGGAAATAGGGCTTCGTGGTGCTCCTGGATGTTTTCGGGCTATATGAATATATATAGGAGGAAGAATTAGGTCGGTGGAGGCACGAGGGGCCCACGAGGGTGGAGGGCGCCCCCCCTGCCTCGTGGCCTCCTTGTTGGTTGCTTGACGTCCACTCCAAGTCTCCTGGATCATGTTTGTTCCAAAAATAACTCTCCCGAAGGTTTTATTCCGTTTGATATTCCTTTTCTGCGAAACACTAAAATAGGCCAAAAAACAACAATTTGCACTGGGACTTGGGTTAGTAGGTTAGTCCCAAAAATAATATAAAAGTGTATAAATAAGCCTATTAACATCCAAAACAGATAATATAATAGCATGGAACAATCAAAAATTATAGATACGTTGGAGACGTATCACGAAGTCAGGCCAAAAAGGACACCGAATGCAGGCCTATATTATATGAGAGATACATGAATCATAATCTCCTAATACATACTATCTATATAGCAGTGTGAATCCCGAGGCAAATAAATGGAGAAGATTTCGATGGGTGTAGTCGCCGTGTGCTCCAATGCAATTTTGCATGCATGTTATACTTACTAGACCATGCCGGCGCGCGTTGCTGCACCCGTCCATTTTTAAGGTAAAAATTATAGTAGTTTATATAAATAGTGGCATGAAGCATGAGAGTCTCATACGAAATGGGTTTCTTAGTATTTAACGACCACAAACTAAACTTCTTGGATCAATAAAATAGAGGACATTCCCTCAATAAAATAAAATAGAGGACATGTACTTGTTTTTTTGCGGGAAAAGAACTGCTGATATTTAGCACAGGGTTCTTACAGAAAGGTCCCGAGACCTGTAAATTACATCGAAGCCCCCCAGCACCCCGTTGACGAAGACGACGACGAAGACGTATCGCCGGCGCGCTGCCGCTTCTGCTCCACACAAGCCTTGGATTTGGAACAGAACCTCTACAGATGAGAAGTCGACGAAGCTCGCACTGCACCACCAGCTCGATTCAGAACTTTGAGATCCTGGATCCGCCGTCGCACGGACTCTGGCGAGGGAAAAGTGCACCCAGCAGCTCCACCGAGCCCCGAGCACGTGGAAGACGGAAGATCGGCAGCGGAGCTCCTCAGACCTCCACCGCTGGAGAGGAAGACCTCCGTCGCAAAACACCACTCCGGCCGCGCCGCCCACTCCCCAAGTACCTGTTCTACATGTATTATAACAAAACATATAGCACCGTAGATGCCTACATCGACTATTAGATCAATCACAATAACAAATAGACCATACATGAGTTCTGACTTTGGTGTTTCCGGTAGAAACACCATACTTAAAGGGTTATAAAGGAAACAACCTAAAACAATCTCCATTGAGCATTACAAGCATAAACACAAACATCACCATATGCAATCTTGATTTCTCCTCTTTCCACGGTTGTGTGGCAACTCATTTGCCCTTTCAATCATAAGTTTTTACATGATTTTACTTTTATCAACATTTGATTGTAAGTTTATTAGTTGATGGTTTTGGTGAATTGACATTGAATGGAAGGTAATATTAGTGAAGCAAATCAAAAAGGAAACATCTATAGTAGCAGTGTCCAAGGTAAAACAACTTGCAGTTCCTCCCTGTTAAGCAAGAACATGTTGTATTGATGATGTAAACTCAAATCATTTCAACATATGTAAGAGAATACTGTAAGAAAGATCTGTAAGAATCTGTAAGAGAATAGTACGTTGCATCCCTTCCTAATAACTCTAGTGAAAGGTTAATAGTGGGACTGCCATATGTATGGGAAATGAAGGATATATCTTTGCATAAGAACTCAAATAGGAGCAAGAATAATCCTTCCGTGCTAGCTTGTGTCACCAAAGCTAGAGATAACATATTTTCTTCTCGGTCGAGACTATATCACATGAAAATTCTCAAGAGCATGCATTTCAAAGTACAACGTAATATCTGTAATAGCAGCATACTGTTGACCAGCATATATTAGGATTGGAGCAGGACTTTCAGCAGGATTGACATGTGGAGCTCAAACTACCAACAGAAAAAATAACTCAAGCAGAAAACTTGACTAAACCGGCAACAATACATAATAGTTTTCAAGTTTTTCTTTTGGAGGTAATTAGTTTAAGTTCATTGTAACAGTTGAGTAAATTATTGGGAACATCCTAGCAGGGCTGCAAAAAACGAACTGCTACAATAGCTTTACTTGCACCAGGAAATTTTACCACGTACATGCCTGCATTGCCAAACATGTTATTGTCCCCAAAAAGAAAGTTAGTATACTAAAAAGACAAACCTACTCACATGGACACTTTATATTACATACTTCATATTCCAAATGTGTGGTAGAATCGAAGTACATGATATACATTTTGTGGTGGATATACTATATCAAGCCATAGCCTCTTAGAAATAACCATTTCGATCCATGAATGTATTTAAGCTAATACAAATGTGCTCATTAACCTTAGCATGTCATTGCTATTCATGCTCAATTGTCACCACATAGCCCGAAAGCTTAAATGCTGCAAGAATGGAGAAAACTTGCATTAGTACTTCAGAAAGTCAAAATTTAATCCTAAAATAAAAAATATAGTGTACTAATGTGAGAGAACTACTACTATTTTTCCAGTTATGCATCAGAAAAGGGGGTCCATTGCTTACAACACACACAGATACTATTCCCTAAAACGAAGAGTGCCGGAAGAGCAAAGATACAGATACAATCCACAAGTATTCGCAAAAAAAACAATCCACAAAGATAAATCAAATACTGACCTGCCAAACAGGCGAACAAATAAAATGAGGTGGACTCAAGCTTACACAGTCGAGGCTAAGATCCAGCAGGGAGAAAAGAATGAGAAACTGAAGAAAATAGGGACTGGGCCAGTTGAAACCCATGCACCGATCCATGTTCCCAGCGTTGCGAATCCAAAAATAATAAGCATAATCAACGATTATTGAACTCTATACTGAAGTACGAGATAAAAACGGCATCTTTGCTTGCACCACCGACGACAGTCACCAACATGTTGCCGTAAAGAGTGTCCGGCAGGGACTGCTACGCGACAGTGGGTTTGGACAGGGAAACGATGGCGGCCTGCATTGGTGCAGTGAGTTGGAGTTGGAGGGAGATTACCCCGGAGATAGTGTCGGCAGCGGCGCATCTTGGTTTGCTACTGTATCGCGAATTCACAAGTTAGGACAGGCGTCAAGAGTTCATCGCAAGCACCCCCGATATCCACCTGCCTGTTCGAATACTGATTGAAAACGGAGTGTGGGGAAGGAACAGCGAGATGATGCATACTATATGGGCGTGCATGGGGTGAAGGAAGAACACAAAGAGGCATGGTAACCGTCCTAAGATACTTGACCGGCGGCCATGCACCTTGATTGTCATTAAAGAGATGCAGCAATGACAATTCTTTTCCTCAAACGCCGGTGAGTGGACTCCCAAATCCCAATCGGTTCGTTGCCCATCACCACCCGAAGCATCACCCGTCTCCCGGCGAGTGGACGCCCAATCGGTTCTTTTCTTTTCATCTTTTCTCTATCAGGCCGCTCGTGAGGCTCATGGCTTCCTACGCGCTACGTTGTCCTCAGTTTTCTTGCTTGCGAATGATAAGGCCCACAGGCCCAAGTAACCGAGGAGCTACGATTTTGTTACGGGAGCAGCGGCCTAGCCCATCCAGCGATCTCTTTTTCACCAAGGAAGCCCAAGCGGGATTGATATGACATCCAATGGTCATAAACATCCATAAGTGTAAATCTGGCGGCCGAAAACATTGATGGTCTGTGAGGGCTGGAAGAGTGCTCGGTTGTAATATATCTAAATATTAGATAAATTTGCTATAACTATATAATAATCAAATATATTACATTATATGTGCTTGAGTTTGAATTCCCATATCGCTAATAAAAATACTAAAGTTTCATACCGTCAATTCTCATAGAAATTACTCCATCCAATTCTTGCTGCAACGCATGGTATCATCTCTAGTATAATAAGCTAGTATGCTCACATTTTATTAAACCACTAGTAATGTGCATTTGGCGTTAAACAAATTTCAAGTCTATTAGTGGTTCTTTTCGGTGATTTATTCTTTTACTTAGTTCCAAGATAAGTGCAATGGTCAGTAGCGAATAACAAAAATGTTAATGTTCAATAGCTTGTCGAAATCTTGGCCAATCATGTCATTTGGTGCTCAATTTGCCAACGATATATGTCATGTTTGTTTATTGCTTTATCTGGTAATTGCTTAATGTTTTGTATAACTGATCAAAGTCATTGAGCTTATTGCCATGTTTTTATCTACTTTGGCAGGAAGGAAGAAACTATGAAGTAGTTCAGTGAGTTGAGGCAATTTTTTTGTTTTATACCATGTTTTCCAACAATGTTGCCCTTGATGAAGTGCGCCATAATGAAGTTGTTGGCCTCGGCCAGACTCATTGTTACGTGGTAGCCCGGCTACCTCACCTTGCCGCTGATGACAACGTCGGGCCCCATGTTCATGTACTCTCTATAGTAGAGTGTGTCAAGCATGGACTAGTTGTTGTCCCACGCAAGCCGCCCCTTGGGCCACACCACGGCGCCGATGTAGGACTGCATGAATACCACTCGCGAATACGCCCTCCACGGACGCCCCAAGAAGGTCTGCGTGCCGAAGACCTTGTCGGTCTGGTTGGCCCTATTCGCTTGAAGGAGGTCGTCGTGCACAAAGACATTGCAGAACTGGAAGGCGAAGCCGGGGTTCGTCGAGGTGTTGAAGCGGACCTGGGCCATGATGGAGTTCTTCTCCCCTGGAAGCGGCGCATGGACGAGGAGGAGGCAGTTCTGGAAAACGGCGGCGGCCATGCCAATGACAAAGTCGACGGTGGCAGCGACGCGGCAGTCGCGGTAGAAATGGTGGAGCAGGTGCACGTACATCATGTCCTAGTGGCCCTCGAAGTTGCAGCCGTATAAGACGGATATGCCCTAGTTGCACCGCAGCGCCACCACCTGGTGCCTGGCCGGCCCTGCCATTTTCTCGAATGTCAAGCCGCGCGCGATAAACCCCTTGCGCACCACCGCTGCAATGCATGCATGCATGACATCATCACAAAGCCCGAGCCTATATTGTATTTTATACTAAACTTTTACACCTTTTACAGACCAATTCGTCAAATCATTATAATATGTACACATTCTTTTACATAATATATGGCATTAAAAAATCACATTAGTTTTTATTTTCAATGCATCGTGTCTTTAAAATATGTCTAAACCTTTTTTTCTTAAATTGGAGAAGAAAATTCGTTTGCCTTTTTGGATTAATTTCTAACCTTGCATGAATAAAATGTATATGTTTGTGTGTGTATCATAACTACATTAGCAGATATCGTTAAAGTGCATATCAGAAATATCTTGGTAATTATTTCTAGTTTGTGATTAGGTGTTAGCAAAGAGAAAAATCTAGTGTATATAAGGTATTTACAAAAATATTTCCACTAAATCATTAGCATATTGGTTTACCATCTGTATTTTGGGGTCAAAATGTCTTAGAGAAACTCTAGCATATTCTCTAAAAACGTCGTTCCTTTACAAAAAAGAAACGTCAACATAAAGGTTAAGGGGTCAAAAATACACTCTAACAGATTCACTAAGGCCTTCTTCTGTTGCCGTGGTTAGATTCCACGAGTGGTTTCTAACCTCCTAGGGATTGGGTGATCCCCAATCTGTCACTGCACCCCCGCTATTCCTCATCCACATGAATCCCTGTGACCATAACCTGTTCGGTTGCTCCCTTTCTGATCCATATATATGAATCGTTGCCCCTGGTCAACATCAGGTTAAAATTGGGAGGAGGAAATGGGAAAGAAGAGGAGGAGAGGAGAAGAAGGAGAAGAGGCTTACCGGATGGGAGAGAAGGGAAGGGTGGGGAAGTATGCCGCCATTTTCGCCTCCAGATGGTTGTGCCACTGCCGCCGCTGACGAATCGCGGGAGAGAGAGACAGACAAAGCTCGGGGATTCAAGGAAAGAGGGCTCATTTTTTTTCTTCTGGCGTACCGTTTCGTTTTCGTCCATCAGAAGGGACCGGTTCCACGGATAGAGGGACGGGGATTACATCCCGGGTAGTTCCACGTGGTTTGGGAGGGATTGGGTGGGGTGTAGCCCCGATCGGGTTTAACCGAATGCGCTTATAAAGGAGGCCGGGGTCGAATCCCCGTCGGGCCGAAACCACGGGGTTTGGCAGGGATTGGGTGCCAATCCTGACGGGGGATGGGTTAACCGAACAAGGCCTAAAGCGGCACGCCCAACGATGCCATGAACCCTATCATGACCGGCGTTTCCATTCCATTGTCGATTCGAGGTCCCACACCTGCAGCTATATCCACCGTGTAGTCTCGCCGCCTAGGGCAGCACCTGGTTGTCTTTTGGGTAGCATCGATGCGAGCGTAACGCTGAGTGGTGGCAAATTTTTGTGTTTTGACCCTTTTCTGAAACCTATTCGAGATTTGACCATAGTTTGAAAAAAATTCGAGATCTAACCCTTTTGCTACCGCCAGAGTCTATGACGGTAGGGTCTAACAGCCTACCGCCAGGGACTTTGGCAGTAGGAAACATCGCTACCGCCAACCGGGCTGGCGGTAGCCTGCACAACCCTACCGCCAAGGTGCTTGGCGGTAGGCACGAACACACACTGTATTTACGTTGTCAGACCACACGAATCTTGATGAAATGCATGTGCGGTGGTTTTCTAACCGTAGGTACCGGTTCCGGTAAATTTACAGAGGAGAGAGAGATAGTGAGGAGAAACATAACCGTGCATGCATGCATTCTCTCTCCCATACATCTAACGTGTATTAATTTTCATCCTCATATTTTGAATGATTGATATCTTTTCAAACACATGTCCACTTCTTAAACTTTTTGTATTAGAATTTGTGCCGGCAAGACCTTCAAAACAAGATCAATCTAGGATATATTTCAACTACTTTTTATTTTATATATTTCAATTATCTTTGAAATCACATTCAGAAAATATAAGATTATTTCGGTATTTTACAAAAGTGATTTCGACTGTTTCACTAATTTCCAAAAAAATATGATTTCACTCATTAGAAAAACAAATTTCAATCATTTCTAAACACTGCTTTCACTTATTAAAAAATGCATATTTCACTCATATTCAAAAACAAGTTCACTAGTTTCATAAAAATGATTTCACTTATTTAAAAGAACTAATTTCACTCGTTCTTAAGCACTAGCGGAAGTGTTATATATTTCTCAAAACGATTGGAATGATTTTGAGTGAGATGTGAATTGAAATAGCTATGTGTAGTTGAGCTGTGCAGTACAAAATATGTGAAACTGATATTTTGATGTGTTGTTGCAAGTTTTGAAACTAATTTCTGTGAAAATATATGAAATTACTTCTTTGAAATATATGAAACTGATATTTCTTATATTTGTAACTTGTTATTTCAGTGAGATATGTATTGAAAAATATGAAATTACTTCCCTAAAATATGTTTCAATGTGGTGTTGCAAGTTGTGAAACTAATTTTGTGACAATATATGAAATTACTTCTCTGAAATATATGAAACTGCTATTTCATATATTTGTAACTTGTTATTTCGGTGAGATATGTATTAAAATATATGAAATTACTTCCCTGAAATATATTTCAATGTGGTGTTGCAAGTTGTGAAACTAATTTCTGTGAAAATATATGAAATTACTTCTCTGAAATATATGAAACTGCTATTTGTCATATCTGTAACTTGTTATTTCAGTGAAATATGTACTGAAATATATGAAATTATTTCCCTGAGAAATGTGTAATTACTTCCCTGAAATATATTTCAATGTGGTGTTGCAAATTGTTAAACTAATTTAACTATAATGGTTTGTGCAAGATATGTGTAATTTATATTTCAATCCGGTGAAACTAGATCATTTTAGTTTGTGGAAGTGTTGTATATTTCTCAAAATGATTGCAATGCTTTTTGAAAGAGTTGAAATGGTACTCTATTTCAGTTAGATACGAATTGAAATAGCTATGTGTAGATGAGCTGGAAAAAATACTCCCTCCGTCTCATAATGTAAGACGTTTTTTGACACTACACCAGTGTAAAAAAAACGCCCTATATTATGGGACGGAGGGAGTATGAAACTGACATTAAAAATGACATTATAGTTTAAAAGGTACGACTAAATGAAATTTTCAAATAAACAATAAATGTAGGGATTTGTGGAGATAGAGAGGAGAAAGAGTGAGTTTATTCTGTGCATGCACATGCACTTTGTATGACCCACCCATACCTGTGTATGACAAAAAGGTGTCAATAGTACGCATGTGGAAGAATAATTGTCAGAGAAAGAAAGAGAGATACGGAAGTGTGTGAAGCTGAATACATGCATATACTTATGTGGTGATGGGACCGATGCACAAATCTAAAAGCAAACCAACCGTGGATGTTCCACCGGTACATCCCTGAACCGGTAAAAAGAAGTTTCTGGGCGTTGGCCGCGGCGGCCTTTGTGTCTGCTCCATTCTCCCCTCTGGCTGATGCAGGTCCTCCCAAATGCCTCTCTGGTCTACCCGACAACCTCCACGATGGTGATCAACCCGAGCAGCCACTAGGTGTTCGATGGAACGATGACAAGGTAAGAAATTTCCCCCCTTGTTTGTTTTGATTTATTCTGTTCAATTGAGAATGTGAATCCAAGTGTGCATCTCATACCGTGATGCAATTTTGAATTTTGAGAATAGGTCGGCGACCACTTACTTGAACATGATGGAAGATTAAGGTAGGTTTGACGACTTGGCGGATCTTGACCGGGCTATATCGGTTGATTTGCTCCCGTTCACACTTCAGGGATATGAGGAGAGAGAGAGAGAGATGCGCATGGACCAATTTGATATTTCTCAAGCCTCAAGAAGAGGTCAAGGCAAGGAAACTACACGAGTGATGAAGATATACCTTGGCCCAAGCATTAGAGAGCATCATAGTCACCGAAATGATCCAATCGGTGTAAAGTATCTGAAACACGTCGAGGAGGAAAACTACAACAAATTTGTGAACGGAACGGCCCCACGCTCACCCAGGTCCCTCACAAATCGTCGGAACATCTTTTTTTAGGCTTGCAATATATGAACAGGTTGTTTGGAGGAAGTGAGGAATGTGCCTCCTAGTGGTACCACAGTGATGAATATGTGAGTGTTTGTCATGTCTATGAACATTGGGAATATTGGCCGAGCCTTGTATGTATTTGAAAACTATTGCTCAGCTTCCAATTGTATGTTGTAGGTTGGGATTGTTCAAAAGAGGTACAAGCAACTGACAAAGTCAACGGGCAAGAATTGTGTGTTTCGACATTGTTAAAACTTGCTTGAGCACAATGAGAAGTGAAAGACAAGGAGTGACGATGCTCCGTCGAAGAAAGCGAGGTCAAGTACCTCATCTTCTTGGGAGGTTGAAGATGGTGATTGATAAGGGTGAGAGAAGGCCCAGGAGCAGGCCCGTCGATGGGGCAGGCCAAATTGGCCGACTGTCTAGGGCCCCCCAAGTCGCTTCAACGGGTAGTCAGCTGTGAGGAGGCCAGCGAAATGAGCACGTCGCACCGATCGTTTAAAGCAGATCGTACAAGCCCATCCTTACTATAGACGCCACGCGATCTCGGCTGATCATACCGCTAGGGCTTGTTCCATTGGCCGATTCTCCCGATTCGATCGCTCGCCTCGCGTGTTGGTCGCCGTCTTCGTCGTCGCCCATGGCCCTCCCCCAGTCTTCATCCTTGTCTCCTCGCAAGATGGATGTTGTAGCGGAAAGTTGTGGTTGGTCCCGGGTGGAGTCTGCCCCATTATCGTCCTTGTTGACTTCACGCAAAGATTCGTGCAGTAGTCACTAGAGCCCCAGCCGATTTGCAGCAGCAGCGTGCTTATCTACTGCGCTTGACCGAACTAACAGCGGCGGGTAGGTGCTAGGGGTAGATTGCAAGTCTCGGTGTAGGCAGCAGGGGCTAAGGCAGCCAGTGTACAGGCCTGAGACTATCCACAATGGGAGTAATATCACACATCTCTAGGCAAAACAAATGATGTGGCGAGTAATTAATAAAAAAAAGAGGCATGTGATAACATAGCTAATTACTGTAACATCACACATACCAAGACAAGATGAGTCTACAACCTAATAAATGAAGTGTTGCATGACACCATATATATGTTACTCTCCACTATAGAGATAGTAACATAGACTAATAACATATGCATGTTACTAGTCTAACTTACTACCCATTGTGACTAGTCTGATAGGAGTGACAGGTCGCCCACCCTGTTTTATTTCGAGTTGAAAACGACACAACTTTTTGAGTGGAGAGAGAGAGGATAAATATGAGGAGAGAGCGCGAAAAAGCGCTGCAGAGGTCAGTCTGCAGCAGCTTTTAGAGGGTGTTTGTTTCCAGGGACTTATGGGTTTAGGGACTTAAAAAAGTCCCTATAAGTCCCACCTAAACCAAACACAAGGGACTTATTGGGACTTATTGGGGTGATTAGGGACTTATCAAATAAGACTCTCAGGGAGGAGCTTATTGGGACTTATCGATCTGGACCCGCACCGCTCGATCCCCTCCTCGCCTCGCGTACCGCATCGCCCCGCACGCCGCTCGTTCCCCTCCTCGCCTCGTGTACCGCATCGCCCCCTCGTTCCCCTCGTCGCCTCGCTCTTTCCTGCGTCGCACCAATCGCCGCCGCCGCCGGTAGCTTCAACAGCCACCGCCATGGCCGACGAGGAAGACGAGATCCCCTTCTGCTCTCAATTCCCCTCGTCTCAGGAGGCACCCAAAGGCTCATCCGCCGGTGGAAATCTCGGGAGAGGAATGGGTTTCTTGGATCTCAACAACAACATCGACGTCTTCCCGGAGTTGGGCTCGTACCAGCAACTTCTCTTTGACCAGTCGGCCGGTCATGGCCTTCCTCCGGTTGCACGTGGTCGTGGGAGGCCCGTGCCCCAGGGCGGAGGAGGCCGCAGCCAGTCTCTGAACATCGGAGGCCGAGGCGGCTCTAACCTGCGTCCGTTCGTCGCCCCGGCCGCAGCTGCCGTTGAGGGAGGCGTCATAGGGCGTGGGAGGACCTCGTCCCAGGTCACCGGACACGGCGTAGGTCGAGGCAATGGGTCCTCAGCGGCCGGCAGTAGAGGAAAAACTGCGGGGAAGCAACGTGTGTCGTCAACTGCTGCGTCTTCAGAAGATGTCGACGAGAATGAAGGCTTTGAAGATGATGATGACAACAATGCTTTTGGAGAGGTATATTTTTGCTTGGTATATTGCACTGTACAATGGTATACAATGTTGCTGTTGCTATATTTTTGATTGCACTAGTATAGGAATAGACATAAGGAGAAGAGTCAGAATGTGATGTGTGTGTGACTTTGATATGAGATTCACGTTTGTCCTAGCTGGTTGGCCAGGATCAGTGCATGACATGAGGGTCTTCAATGATGCACGATCCAGATTTGGTGACAAGTTTCCAAAACCTCCACCTAATAAGTTTTATCTTGTGGACTCAGGGTACCCAAATAGACCGGGTTATCTTGCACCATACAAGGGTTTAACCTATCATTTCCAGGAGTACCGTGATGGCACAATGCCTAGAGGAAAAAAGGAACACTACAATTTCACCCATTCTTCACTTAGAAATGTCATCGAGAGGTGTTTTGGAGTCTTGAAGAACAAGTGGATGATTTTGTTTCATTTGCCTAGTTATCCACAGCCGAAACAAAGCAAAATCATTGTGGCTTGCATTGCACTGCACAATTTTATTAGACAAAGTCAACTGCCCGATATAGAATTCGACAAGTGGGATGAAGATGGAAATTATGTACCATTGTCTATGCCAACGACCACAACAAATGATTCAACAAATGAGACGGACAGTGCTGCTATGAATCAATTCAGAGTTTGGGTCGCTGATGGGTTGTGGTCGTTGAAACAACAATGATATGAACAAGTGTTGTTCGCTTGTAATTTCTTTTATCTCGGTTGTTATGTACTCTCTCTTATTTTGGTTCTTATCAACAAGTGTTAATCGTTTGTATGAACAAGTGTTATGAACAAGTGTTATTTCGGTTGTCACTATTCTGTAATTCGTTTGTATGAAAAATGGTTATCAACTTATAAGTCCCTGTAAACAAACAGGCAGGGACTCGGAACTTATAAGTCGATGTAAACAAACAGGCAGGGACTTATGACTTATAAGTTGGGACTTAAAAAAGTCCTGGGGCTTATCAAACAAACAGGCCCTTAATCCACCCCACCGAACGAGCATGGGGATATGTGCACAAGATGTATTGCAATTTGCAGCCCTTTTTTAAAGATCGTATATCAGTGTATTTAAGAGTAGGCTCCATGCCGTGTACATGCATGAAACAGGTGGGCTGGTGACAGGCACATGCGTGCCTTTGTTTTTTTTTTCGCAGAACGGGCACATTGTGTGCATGTGTTTGTGCTTAATCTTTGGACACACTTAGACGATGGAGTAAGTTGAGTTTTGCTAAGGAGGAAAAATGCCGTGATGATGGTGTGCTTTTAGCACCCCAAGGGGGCCACAACATTAATTTTTTCAATAAAAGAGGCACAGTCATCTAATTATTTGTTCAAAAAACAATAACTAATTGCGCACTAGTTTGAGGATTAGTTTTGTAGAAACAGAGAAATCTACTATGAACATGTGTTATTACCACCGGGACGGCGGCACACCATTTTTTTAGAGAAATTTCGAGGTGGTCCAAAGCAATATAGACCGATAATTTTTAATTACCTAATGGTTGATATAACTTTTACTCCCATCATTTTTATTTACTTCGTATATTAGGTTTGTCCAAAATCAAACTTTACAAACTTTCAATAAATTTGTGAAAAAATATAGTAACATAAACACCACCGAATCAATACCATTGGATATATAATTGAATATATTTTCACATCATAAAATTTGACTTCAGTCAAACCTAATATGTGTAGTAAATAAAAATGAAGTTCCTCTTAGCATGAATTATGAGGTAATATACCATTAATGATGGCTTGGGGTTAGTATGGACATTGTTGCGGTATAATTAAGAAAATAAATTATTATAATTTATTCATTTCCTTTTAAACCGTGAGTATATGCAAGAAAAATAAACATAGCTAATTACCAGATTTTGTTTCCAACTATTTTTTCGCTGAATGTACCTTGTAATCATGTCTAACAATCGAAATAATAAGTTTTTCATGTTGTCATATATGTCTATGCATGTTTTATTTTGTTGGTTCGGAGCTAAACAATAGAAAATGCACAGAATTTTGTTTTTAGAAAACACCAAAACTGAATACCAGTTGACAAAATCATAGCAAAAGCAGTCAAAATACCAGCATAATTTTTCTATAACAAAGAAACCATGTGTACCAGTGTTCTTGCACTTTTCTTTTAGATAAGAAATTGTATAACGGAGAATGTTATGTATATTTCTCACACAAGAACAAGGCATACACGTTCCTAGCATGGCATGTGTACATTTATTTTCATTAGCGGCTCTCTGAGAATGATGTGAATACACGTAGTGATGATTATTATTATTTTGCGGGAACATACTGATATTATTACATTGCAATCTAGCTGAATTAGAACAATGTCTTTTGTAGTGTGTATACAATTTCTTAGGATCGCATGGATATGTATCATATTTTACAACACAAGAATTATTCGTCATTATATGGTAGATACAACACATATGTATGGGGTTTGAATGTGAACTTTTATTACATTAAAAAGAGATGTGGGAAATAATGTAAACATTCATTTAAAAAAATGCCATATAATTTTTTTGTGTGGTCAAATATATCTTCGATAATGGAAAGTTCAAATAATTTTTCTTACCTCCTAAGGGGTAAGAGGGGACCATCTTAAAAGAGCTTTAAAAAAGGGAAGCACAATTAGTCAATTGTTTTCTAAAAAAACAGTAGATAACTGCACACTAATTTCAGGATTAGTTTATAAAAAAGAGCAAATTGCCGAATAGAAAATTGGTACTTATTGAAGCTGCTTTTTCATTGGGCCAGTTCAGTAATTATTGCCGCTACAACTCTGCGGACGGGGCAGGCTTATCCTGTGCTATTTCAAAAACCGGGACATGTCCCATCCATTTAAGCTGTGAGAGCAGACCCTCACAATGTGCAACTCCCATACGTGCTGCACTATTCATGCAGATGTATATTGGCCCGTATACCTCTGAAACGCCAGACAGGAATGAATCGCGAAGCTCATTCCCACGAAGGGGATACCGAGCTACCTGATACTCGGCCTCTGCAACGCCGCTTTCGGAGAGAGCGCCTCTTTTGAGGTCGTGAGAGAGGAAGAGTGTCTCGAAGGAGAGAGTTTACCATGAGTCGGGCTCTTCTGAAGCCTTCGTTCTAAAAAAAAGAGTATCTGGAAGGAGAGAGTTTACCATGAGAGAGAGCAACGTGAATGCTGGGGAGAGAGAGAGGAAAGGAAAAAATGGTCATATTGATTTATTTCCTTCTTTCTAGAATACATTGATAGTTAATAATAAATTTGGAGATATTTTACGGTGTATCATATTACCAGATTTAATAGGTAGTATTAAGTTCATCCGTCGGTTAATATTATTCGGTTTAGATTTGGCTCGAGGACAGATTTGTAATTTCAACTATGAAAATCTTTCGATCTGATTTACCTTGATAGGACTTCACCCGTGTTTAGAGGTCACGAGCGCCAGATTCAATGCCTATGATCAACTGAGGAAAAAAGAAAGATGATAGATCGCCGCTGAACACGACGACGCCTTGCTCCACGCCCTCAGGTCCTCGCAACTGACACTAATCTGCAACAGCAACCCACACGTGCGAGTGCTAGAGTACGCCCTCGTGCCTTGTTGTGCCGCTGCCGTCAGGTGAGGCGCTACTGCGTTGCAGGTCGACGAGAAGGATGACGCCGCCAACCACTGCTCCTCTCGGTTTTCAACCAAACAAAAAACAAAAAAAAACTTGGAATCCATGCAGAACGTTAACACTACGAAACATCAACCACGCCCAGCCAACGTCACCTGAGTGGCAATTCAATTCGCTGTCATTCTTCGAAGTCAATTTTAAATCCAAGCATCAGCCAGCTAGCGGCGTATCAATTGTGAAGTAGTGATGGAAAATGGAAGCGGCCGCCACGAGCTACGTATGTATCTGAACTTCGAACTCGACCAAGGCAACGGCGGCTTGTTGGGCCTGGGCGGCATGACCGAAGGAGCTGTGTAGTCTCCAGCTCCTCGTTGATGAGACCTATGCCTCCCACAACATTCCAA
Organism: Triticum urartu; assembly: GCF_003073215.2. Lineage (NCBI taxonomy): Eukaryota > Viridiplantae > Streptophyta > Magnoliopsida > Poales > Poaceae > Triticum > Triticum urartu. Next base: position 540,125,548 of record NC_053027.1, on the reverse strand, counting down.
CCCATCCCATGGTGACTCCCCGCCACCATCGTCCACTTCGCCGGCAACATAAACGGCAGCTCCGGCGACCCTCTCTCCAACCACAGTAATGAACTACCCAATCTACCCCTGATCCCTTAATATACTAAAGGAATTTTGTGGTACTATTGTTATATCTGTGCCGTTGGATCCCAAAAATAAACGGTCTAAAAGTATATGATGTACTGTAAAAGGACTCTAAATTTGAGCATTAGCCATTCCTATATATTAATAAACGATAAATTTCTTTACACTTGGAGGTTTAGACTTCACATGGATTGATGCAGCTATTTTTGGAGATGATTGATGCAGCGGCCTTTGTGTCTGCTCCATTCTCCCCTCTGGCTGATGCAGGTCCTCCCGATGCCTCTCTGGTCTACCCGACAACCTCCACGATGGTGATCAACCCGAGCAGCCACTAGGTGTTCGATGGAACGATGACAAGATAAGAACCTCAGTTATATGAGTATATCAAAATTTAGGACCCCATTTTGCCTTTCGTCCTGGGCCTCACCTCCAAATTTCTGGAGACAGCCCTGCCTAGGAGTGGTAGAGCAAGGGGCGGCATGATGGAAAGAATAGGACGAAGAATATGCTCACAATAGAAGGAGAAGCCGCATCAAATTGATGAGGTGATCACAACAAAGGGCTTGGTGGTGCAAGCCATGCAAGCCAAGTTAGACTTGGCAGAGAAGGAAGCAAAAAGGAAAAGTGACAAGGCGGTGAGAGATGAATGTGCATAGAGGCACAAGGTCCACATAGAAACGTCTGCTTCTACAAGAACCGGTGTAGTCAAAGATCGTACGTACTGATCAAAGAAAAAAAAAACCACCACTTCATTCATTCATACACAAACCTTAATATGTCCCATTCAGGAATAAGTATAACAACCCATCAACTAATTCCCTAAATTTTGTTCCATCCATAGTACGTGACGAGGAACGACAGCACCCCGTACTTCTAGACCCCTCAGAGTAGCATGCAGACTCAGATGATGATCAAGAGTTCAAGAAGCGAGCAGCCCAGACGTGAACCTGACGCCCGTGGTCGGCAGCCACATGTTGCCCTCAATGAACTGCGCCACGGTGAAGTTGCTGGCCTCGGCAGGGCTCATCGTCACGTGGTAGCCCGGCCACCTCACCCTGCCGCCGATGCCGGCGCCAGGCCCTGTGTTCATGTACTCACCGTAGTAGAGCGTGCCAAGCGTGGACTGGTTGTCGTCCCACGCGAGCCACCCCTCGGGCCGGACCACAGTGCCGATGTAGGACTGCATGAACACCACCCGCGAGTACGCCTTCCACGGCCGCCCCAGGAAGGTCTGCGTGGCGACGGCCTTGTCGGTCTGGTTTACCTGGGCTCGAAGGAGGTCGTCGTGCGCGGAGACGTTGCAAAACTGGAAGGCGAAGCCGGAGTTCATGGAGGCGTTGAAGCGACCCTGCGCAGTGACGGAGTTCTTCTGGCCCGGCAGCGGCGCGCGGGCAAGGAGGTGGCAATTCTGAAAGACGGCGGCGGCGTTGCCAAAGACGAAGTCGACAGTGCCAGCGATGTTGCAGTCGCGGTAGAACTGGCGGAGCGAGTGCGCGTATAGCGTGTCCTGGTGGCCTTCAAAGGCGCATCGGTAGAAGACGGACAAGTCCGAGTCGCACCGCAGCGCCACCGCCTGGTGCTTGGCCGGCCCCGCCGTGTTCTGGAACGTCATGTCCCGCGCGATGAAACCCTTGCCAACCACAGCTGCAATGCATGCATGCACGACACCACGTCAGGCAAAGAAAAAAAATATCGACGGAGATAAGTACTCAGTAACAGTAATTCTTGGGTGGTCAGAAGCATATATATCTCGCATGATTTGGATCCGAACATCCCGTGACAATGACATTTGGCCGAGTCGGTCAAGCGACAAGCACTAGCGGCAAGCTTGATAGTATAACGTGCTCGTCAGACCGACCAGGGTTTGGGACACGTCGATAAAGCCATGCATGGAACTGAAGCTTTACGCACCTACGGTTTCGTCCATCAAAGTGGCCCCCTGAAGATGACATGCTGCTAATGCTAAGCCACAGCGCAGACAGACGCCCGGACTAGAAGCAAAAGATCGGGCAGCACCAGCCGGATCAGCGCTGTGTCTGTCGGTGATCTCCCTCCCGCAGTACTGTGTGTGACCGACGGCCAGCAAAAGGAGAAAACGACGTGCTCATCTGAGTCTCAGCAGCGTGACCCGACCCGTCCTCCCCTCCGGGCCCTGCATCCCATCCCATGATCGACTACAGAACGTACGATGCGAGAGGTCTCGTGGCTTGGGTTGGCACCCGGCAGCTAAAGCAAGTAGGGTGCGGCGCTACCAGTCCTAGCTGCATGCACTCCCTGTGTCGTGGTCGCAAAGAGAACGTTCCATGCCGTGCACCGCACCGCATGGCCACCGGCACGACCTGCTGTCTCACGGGCTACAGTGTGCCACGCGTAGAGCTCGGCAGGGGGGCGTGTGTTTTGACTTGCTGAGCCAAACAACCAAGGCCAACCAGTGCGACATGTGGTATTGTCCATTGAATTCGTCGCTCAAGTGCCAGTGCAACTACCCGCTAGCTCTATTAATGCATGCTGCATGTTCTGTATTCAAGCTAGGCGCGTGGTCGATCCGGGAAGGTGTCAGGCGGGGGAGTCAGGACTTGAATGTGCACACTGCGCACCACGGCTAAGATTAGATGAACAGTGTATTAGACACTGTGTGGGAGGGTAGCTGGAGTCCAGTGCATGTAGTACATGCACCAGAAGCGAGCTAGGCGCGGCAGGTAACAAAATGCACCGGAGAAAGCAAAACAAAATGCTGCACAGTAACATATATACGGCTGGAGCAAAGTTGTACTACTACGGTAACATTGATATGCTACACTACAACACATAGAGCAGAGTTTGTACCACGGTACTGCATCGGCATGCGCCTTAACGGAATCGTACTAGTGTGTACCAGCCACAGCATCTCGTCCAGACAGTATACAATGATGACACATTTGACCGTGCTACTCCGGCTACATGCATCTCCTGGAGGTGGTCACGAGCTAAGATCTCAGGTGATCGACCGTGCAAGTGCAAGCTTAAGCAAAGCAATGGCAGAGATAGGCTAGTGTGTGGGGGCGCATGCATCCGAAGCATCACAACTTCACAAGAGCCATTGAGTGCATGGTGCATGCTACGATTTGACCTTGACCACGCACTTGCACTAGGACTAGCTAGCTTCTCCTACAGCGTGCGAGACTTGTTTTCAACTTTGGAGAATCAGATCGATATCGATGGCCGTGGCTTACTCAATCTAGCAATATTAGGTATTTAATCTAGAAATATTAGGTATTTACAGGCCGCGAACTTGTCTGTTTACTACACTCGCACGCCTTAAACTCACACGATCAACTTAATTTTCTAGAATTAATGGAAGGACTGGATTGATGAAACTGTAGGGAGCAGAGCACGAACTCACCGACGGTGGCGGTGCGGAACGTGGAGTAGCCGTCGACGTAGTTCAGCCGGCCGGAGATCACGGTGGCGCCCATGCCGTCGCCGACCAACATCACGTTCCACTTCTTCTTCTTCACTTCCACCGTCTCCCTATACACGCCGCGCTTCACGTAGATGACGTACCGGCCCCCGTCGCGCTCCGACGGCGCCGCGTCCAGGGCCGCCTGGACACTCGTGTGGTTGCCGCTCCCGTCCTGCGCCACCACCGCGTCCACCGGCATCCCGCCCGGACCCACCGGCATCTGCAGCAGCCAGCGCTCCCTGGCGCCCAGCCAGTGCGGGTGGCGAGCCCCCTGGCCGAGGCCGCGCCCCCGGTGACCACTGGTGCGGGCGGACGACGCGGCTTCCTCGCCGGCGGCGACCTGGCCGAGCCCGTCGCCCAGCAGGGACGTGACGGCCTGGAGGCCCGTGGAGACGAGCGAGCCTAGCACGGAGTCGGTGTCGTCGAGGCCGTCCTTGCAGGTGTCCTGGTTGCCGAGCGCGCCGCTGAGCCACGCACGGAGGTCGGCCTGCGCGTCGCCCGTGCCGACGCGGCCGGCGGCCCCCGCGCCCGCGGTCGACGGCGAAGCGGCGGACATCGACCAGGACAGCTCGTCGGAGGAGAGGTCGAGCAGGTCGAGGCAGTCGTTGATGGCAGAGGAGAGGCGGAGGTCGTCGCCGCCAAGGACGCCGCCGACGATAGGGAAGGACGAGACGATGGACGCGACGTCCTTGATCGCGCCCAGAGCCTCCTGCAACGTGGAGACGAGCTCGGGCGAAATGCCGGCAGCCGTCGCCGTGGACGGCGCCGGCGGCGATGGCGCCGTCAGCTGGTGCGCGCTGGCGAGGAGGAGGCTGAGGGAGAGCGCGAGGAGGAGACGAGGCGCGGAGCTCGGAGACGTCGGCGCCATGGCCGCGCAGCTAGCTAGTGTGGTGACTCAGTAACAGGTGCAGTGTATAGCTTGGCGAGAGTGACCGATGGGTGGCATCGGCATATATGGGCGCTGCTTTCTGTGCCCGCGGCAGTAGCTGCTCTGCAGCCTGCACCGGCACTGCCGTGGGTTGTTCGATGGTGCAGACAGAACGGAGACCGACGCTCTGCTTCCGTTGCCTTTTCCGCCGTCGTGAATTTCCTCTCCAGTTTTATTTACTTGCTTAAGCGTTAAGCATCGATAGTTTTTGTCTTCCCAAAGACAATGCACATACAGATATAGATATAGTATATGCAGTTCGGTGAGGAATGCTTGTGATTGAACCGCGTTTCATATTCGACAAAGCTTCAGAGCCGAGCACACTACGAAATGCCTTTTCCAGTGATTCGAACGCAAAACATGCAAAAAGGCCACGAAAGTCTGTTCACGGTTTTGCAAAAACCATCTACACCGACCTTACGGCCAATTTGAGATGGTGCGTCGTCCCGGTACGTTGCCGTGGACGGCTTGACGCGGCCGTAGTCGGGCGAAAATGTGCCACCGTCGTCGTGTCAGTCAGAGAGGCGCCACGCGACAGCCACCGAAAGTTCCAAGTTGAGAGCCCCTGCACCTGCACTGCATACGTACGAACCGGCTGGGCGTCGCATGTGGTGTGTCCTTGTGTCTTGTCGGCGTCGGCGCTGCTGGCCCGCGCAGCCTAGTTGGTACGCTAGTACGCGACTGTGGTGTGCTGAGCGCCATCGTCCCAACCCAAGCCCCGTCGCCGCGTGACATAAATCCTAGCTAGCTACTGTAGGCATGTTCGAGCCGGTGCCCAACTGGGCAACAGGGCAAGCTCCCCAGTCACCACTAGTACCGTGATATGTCAGTCAATCGTTTGGACTCTTGAGCTGGCCAGTACTCCACGTCCCATTTGAAGCACGCCATGCTCGCAGCAACATGAAACACCAAGGACAGTAGAACGTCCCAACCCCCGTCGTCGCGTGGCGTACTGATCCTAGGCATCTTGGAGATTTCGAGCCCGGCGGATCACCACTACCTTGATCTGTCAGTCCATCTTTTGGACTTTGGGTAGTGCGGCTCCGTGCGAGCGAAAGTATTTGGAGCCTGGTTCTGCTTGGGGAAAACAAGTGTCAAGACCGCTTTTATATTGCGGGACTGAGGGAGTAGTTTTGTGAAGCTGTTTAGTCTCTCACAATTCCCTCCCCATCTAGCAAAACAACCGGAAATGTTTGAAGATAATAGTAAGGGTACGAAAAACTCATGTCCTTCTTGAACCTCCGAAATTATATTGGAGGAGATAAAACATGTTTTGTTTGATATGAAGTACTATCAATCTGCTAGTGTAGTGGTTTGCTTACAAAAATTTGATCTAGAATTCTGAGAGGAAAACAAGAGGGATTCGGAGGTTTTTTTTTTTGATACTTTACTCACGTGTGATTTAAACATTTAAAGTGCAATCGTACCTAAAGTTTAGAATGCCACATTTTTCCAGAAGTTTAGGCCTATTTTGTCTCCTGAATTTAAGTTACAAAATACTTACAGAGGTAATCTCCTCATTGCTCGGGGTCACGGCGAGGTGGCTCCGCTATTGGGTGGAAAGGAAATATTCATTCTATGTGGACATAGTTGTTCTTATAACGGCTTCTACGATTAGCGTACCTTTGTGCATGTTGTCTTTTCTAGGAGCTCAAAAACGGGTTATAAAAAATGGAGCACCACAGATCTTCGATGCTTTGGTTTAAATGTAACAAAAAACTTGGTTAATTGATCTATTGCTTGTTATGCCTCAAGGTTGTTCTGGTTTGGCAACTATGGATGTGACAACCATAAATCATACTCCCTCTGTTTCATAATGTAGTGCATACAGATTTTCTGAAAAGTCAAACTTTATAAACTTTGATCTGGTTTATAGAGAAAATCATTTATATCTACAATACCAAATATACACGATATGAAAGTACGACTTATGATGTATCCAAGTACAACTTTGTTCATATATATATATATATTCTGATCACGAGATCAGAATAATATTCTGATCACAACATGAACTTTCCGAGTAATGCGCCTGACCTTCCCCGAGTACTAGGTTGAACTTCAGCTAAAAAGTGTCCAAATGAGGCTTGCGATATATCGTTGGATAGCTATGGACATCAGTATCATGACCCAAGTTAAAATTTTGGCAAAATGTAAGCGGTTTAAGAGCAGTTTTGAAAATCATTTTTTCTTCATACAAAAAACGTGAATCGTATTTTCGATCGCATTTTTAAACCGTTTATCGGAATGAGGCAAATAATATGGCGTTGGAAAGCTGCTGCAAAACCGCTCCTTCCACATGTTGAAAGTTTTCTCTAATTCGCTATGATTAAAGAGTAATTCGGAAAATCGGAAAATTTCGTAAACCGAACACCCGATTTCGTATTTTTGACGCCATTTCTAAACGGCTAATCCAATTGAGGCAAATAATATGGCGTTGGAAAGCTTATGAAAATGCGCTACTTTTTTATGTTAAAAGTTTTTTTCTAATTTTGAATGGTTTAAAATTAATTTAGAAAATGGTACAAGTTCCACCGAGTTCATATTTTTGAGCTAATTTTTTAACCGTACGTCCAAATGTAGCAAATGATATGGCGTTGCAAAGCTTGAAGAAATGCGAAACTTTTTTGTATATATTGTTTCTCCTAATTCACTACGGTTTTATGTCAGTTTTGAAAATGGATTAAAACGTATTTTTGCCGTAATTTCTACAAACTTTATCGGAATGGGGCAAATAATATACCGCTGAAAAGCTACGGAAATGCAAAACTTTTTCATGTTGATGGTTTTCTCCGATTCCTAGCCGTTTTCAAGTAATTTCGAAAACGGCGGGATCATGCGTTCTGCCTTTATCGCGAAACAGATTCTTCGAAAATGCATCGCGTGAAGAACCTGGACTTCTCGCCGCGTATTGTTGGGGAACGTAGTAATTTCAAAAAAATTCCTACGCACACGCAAGATCATGGTGATGCATAGCAACGAGAGGGAAGAGTGTGATCTACGTACCCTTGTAGATCGACAACAGAAGCGTTTGGTTGATGTAGTCGTACGTCTCCACGGCCCGACCGATCAAGCACCGAAACTACGGCACCTCCGAGTTTTAGCACACGTTCAGCTCGATGACGATCCCCGGACTCCGATCCAGCAAAGTGTCGGGGAAGAGTTCCGTCAGCACGACGGCGTGGTGACGATCTTGATGTACTACTGTCGCAGGGCTTCGCCTAAGCACCGCTACAATATTATCGAGGACTATGGTGGCAGGGGGCGCCGCACACGGCTAAGAATATGATCACGTGGATCAACTTGTGTGTCTCTGGGGTGCCCCTGCCTCCGTATATAAAGGCTCAAGGGGGGGTGCGGCCAGCCTAGAGGTGGCGCGCCAGGACGAGTCCTACTCCTTCCGGGAGTAGGATCCCCCCCCAATCCTAGTTGGAATAGGATTCACGGAGGGGGGGAAAGAGAAAGGGGGGCCGGCCCCTTCTCCTTGTCCTATTCGGACCAAGGGAGGGGAGGGGCGCGCGGCCCATCTCAGGCTGCCTTTTCTCTTTTCCACTAAGGCCCACTAAGGCCCATATAGCTCCCCGGGGGTTCTGGTAACCTCCCGGTACTCCGGTAAAATCCCGATTTCACCCGGAACACTTCCGATATCCAAACATAGGCTTCCAATATATCAATCTTTATGTCTCGACCATTTCAAGACTCCTCGTCATGTCCGTGATCACATCTGGGACTCCGAACAACCGTCGGTACATCAAAACGTATAAACTCATAATATTACTGTCATCGAAACCTTAAGCGTGCGGACCCTACGGGTTCGAGAATAATGTAGACATGACCGAGACATGTCTCCGGTCAATAACCAATAGCGGGACCTGGATGCCCATATTGGCTCCTACATATTCTACGAAGATCTTTATCGGTCAGACCGCATAACAACATACGTTGTTCCCTTTGTCATCGGTATGTTACTTGCCCGAGATTCGATCGTCGGTATCCAATACCTAGTTCAATCTCGTTACCGGCAAGTCTCTTTACTCGTTCCATAATACATCATCTCGCAACTAACTCATTAGTTGCATTGCTTGCAAGGCTTAAGTGATGTGCATTACCGAGAGGGCCCAGAGATACCTCTCCGACGACCGGAGTGACAAATCCTAATCTCGAAATATGCCAACCCAACATGTACCTTTGGAGACACCTGTAGAGCTCCTTTATAATCACCCAGTTACGTTGTGACGTTTGGTAGCACACAAAGTGTTCCTCCGGCAAATGGGAGTTGCATAATCTCATAGTCATAGGAACATGTATAAGTCATGAAGAAAGAAATAGCAACATACTAAACGATCGGGTGCTAAGCTAATGGAATGGGTCATGTCAATCAGATCATTCATCTAATGATGTGATCCCGTTAATCAAATAACAACTCTTTGTCCATGGTTAGGAAACATAACCATCTTTGATTAATGAGCTAGTCAAGTAGAGGCATACTAGTGACACTCTGTTTGTCTATGTATTCACACATGTATTATGTTTCCGGTTAATACAATTCTAGCATGAATAATAAACATTTATCATGAAATAAGGAAATAAATAATAACTTTATTATTGCCTCTAGGGCATATTTCCTTCAGTCTCCCACTTGCACTAGAGTCAATAATCTAGTTCACATCGCTATGTGATTAACACCAATAGTTCACATCTTATGTGATTGGTTCACATCTCCATGTGTCTAACACCCAAAGGGTTTACTAGATTCAATAATCTAGTTCACATCACTATGTGATTAACACCCAAAGAGTGATCATGTTTTGCTTGTGAGAGAAATTTAGTCAACGGGCCTGCCAAATTCAGATCCGTATGTATTTTGCAAAATTCTATGTCTACAACGCTCTGCACGGAGCTACTCTAGCTAATTGCTCCCACTTTCAATATGTATCCAGATTGAGACTTAGAATCATCTGGATCAGTGTCAAAAACTTGCATCGACGTAACCCTTTACGACGAACATTTTTGTCACGTCCATAATCGAGAAACATATCCTTATTTTACTAAGGATAATTCTGACCGCTGTCCAGTGATCTACTCCTAGATCACTATTGTACTCCCTTGCCAAATCAGTGCAGGGTATACAATAGATCTGGTACACAGCATGACATACTTTATAGAACCTATGGCCAAGGCATAGGGAATGACTTTCATTCTCTTTCTATCTTCTACCGTGGTCGGGCTTTGAGTCTTACCCAACTTCACACCTTGTAATATAGGCAAGAACTCTTTCTTTGACTGCTCTATTTTGAACTACTTCAAAATCTTGTCAAGGTATGTACTCATTGAAAAAACTTATCAAGCGTCTTGATCTATCTCTATAGATCTTGAAGCTCAATATGTAAGCAGCTTCACCGAAGTCTTTCTTTGAAAAACTCCTTTCAAACACTCCTTTATGCTTTACAGAATAATTCTACATTATTTCCGATCAACAATATGTCATTCACATATACTTATCAGAAATGCTGTAGTGCTCCCACTCACTTTCTTGTAAATACAGGCTTCACCGCAAGTCTGTATAAAACTATATGCTTTGATCAACTCATCAAAGCGTATATTCCAACTCCGAGATGCTTGCACCAGTCCACAGATGGATCGCTGGAGCTTGCACATTTTGTTAGCACCTTTCGTATTGACAAAACCTTCTGGTTGCATCATATACAACTCTTCTTTAATAAATCCATTAAGGAATGCAGTTTTGTTTATCCATTTGCCAGATTTCATAAAATGCGGCAATTACTAACATGATTCGGACAGACTCAAGCATAGATACGAGTGAGAAACTCTCATCGTAGTCAACACCTTGAACTTGTCGAAAAACTTTTGCGACAATTCTAGCTTTGTAGATAGTAACACTACTATCAGCATTCGTCTTCCTCTTGAAGATCCATTTATTTTCTATGGCTTGCCGATCATCGGGCAAGTCAACCAAAGTCCATACTTTGTTCTCATACATGGATCCCATCTCAGATTTCATGGCCTCAAGCCATTTCCCGGAATCTGGGCTCATCATCGCTTCCTCATAGTTCGCAAGTTCGTCATGGTCTAGTAACATGACTTCCAGAACAGGATTACCGTACCACTCTGGTGCGGATCTCACTCTGGTTTACCTACGAGATTCGTGAAGGAAATATGCCCTAGAGGCAATAATAAAGTTATTATTTATTTCCTTATATCATGATAAATGTTTATTATTCATGCTAGAATTGTATTAACCAGAAACATAATACATGTGTGAATACATAGACAAACAGAGTGTCACTAGTATGCCTCTACTTGACTAGCTCGTTAATCAAAGATGGTTATGTTTCCTAACCATAGACAAAGGAGTTGTTATTTGATTAACGGGATCACATCATTAGTTGAATGATCTGATTGACATGACCCATTCCATTAGCTTAGCACCCGATCGTTTAGTATGTTGCTATTGCTTTCTTCATGACTTATACATGTTCCTATGACTATGAGATTATGCAACTCCCGTTTGCCGGAGGAACACTTTGGGTGCTACCAAACATCACAACGTAACTGGGTGATTATAAAGGAGCATTACAGGTGTCTCCAAAGGTAGATGTTGGGTTGGCGTATTTCGAGATTAGGATTTGTCACTCCGATTGTCGGAGAGGTATCTCTGGGCCCTCTCGGTAATACACATCACATAAGCCTTGCAAGCATTACAACTAATACGTTAGTTGTGAGATGATGTATTACGGAACGAGTAAAGAGACTTGCCGGTAACGAGATTGAACTAGGTATTGGATACCGACGATCGAATCTCGGGCAAGTAACATACCGATGACAAAGGGAACAACGTATATTGTTATGCGGTCTAACCGATAAAGATCTTCGTAGAATATGTAGGAGCCAATATGGGCATCCAGGTCCCGCTATTGGTTATTGACCGGAGACGTGTCTCGGTCATGTCTACATTGTTCTCGAACCCGTAGGGTCCGCACGCTTAAGGTTACGATGACAGTTATATTATGAGTTTATGCATTTTGATGTACCGAAGGTTGTTCGGAGTCCCGGATGTGATCACGGACATGACGAGGAGTCTCGAAATGGTCGAGACATAAAGATTAATATATTGGAAGCCTATGTTTGGACATCGGAAGTGTTCCGGGTGAAATCGGGATTTTACCGGAGTACCGGGAGGTTACCGGAACCCCCCGAGAGACATATGGGACTTAATGGGCCTTAGTGGAAAGGTGAATGGGCTGCCCAGAAGGGCTGCACGCCTCCCCCCTTCCCTAGTCCTATTAGGACTAGGAGAAGGTGGCCGACCCCCCTCTCTCTCTTTCCCCTTCGGGGAATCCTAGTTGGAATAGGATTGGGGGGGGGGGGAGTCCTACTCCCGGAAGGAGTAGGACTCATCCTGCGCCCTCCTCCTGGTCGGCGCCCCCTCCCCCCTTGGCTCCTTTATATACTGAGGCAGAGGCACCCCAGAAACACACAAGTTGATCCACGTGATCTATTCCTTAGCCGTGTGCGGTGCCCCCTGCCACCATATTCCTCGATAATACTGTAGCGGAGTTTAGGCGAAGCCATGCTGCTGTAATTCATCAAGATCGTCACCACGCCGTCGTGCTGACGAAACTCTTCCCTGACACTTTGCTGGATCGGAGTCCGGGGATCATCATCGAGCTGAACGTGTGCTCGAACTCGGAGGTGCCATAGTTTCGGTACTTGATCGGTTGGATCGTGAAGACGTACGACTACTTCCTCTACGTCGTGTCAGCGCTTCCGCAGTTGGTCTGCGTTGGGTACGTAGACAACACTCTCCCCTCTCGTTGCTATGCATCACCATGATCTTGCGTGCGCGTAGGAATTTTTTTGAAATTACTGCGTTCCCCAACAGTGGTATCAGAGCCTAGGTTTTATGGTTTGATGTTATTTGCACGAGTAGAACACAAGTGAGTTGTGGACGATACAAGTCATACTGCCTACCAGCATGTCATACTTTGGTTCGGCGGTATTGTTGGACGAGACGACTCGGACCAACGTTACGCGTACGCTTACGCGAGACCGGTTCCCTCGACGTGCTTTGCACATAGATGGCTAGCGGGCGACTGTCTCTCCAACTTTAGTTGAACCGAGTGTGGCTACGCCCGGTCCTTGCGAAGGTTAAAACGGAGTCTATTTGACAAACTATCGTTGTGATTTTGATGCGTAGGTGAGATTGGTTCTTACTTAAGCCCGTAGCAGCCACGTAAAACTTGCAACAACAAAGTAGAGGACGTCTAACTTGTTTTTGTAGGGCATGTTGTGATGTGATATGGTCAAGGCATGATGCTGAATTTTATTGTATGAGATGATCATGTTTTGTAACCAAGTTATCGGCAATTGACAGGAGCCATATGGTTGTCGCTTTATTGTATGCAATGCAATCGCGATATAATGCTTTACTTTATTACTAAACGGTAGTGATAGTTGTGGAAGCATAAGATTGGCGAGACGACAACGATGCTACGATGGAGATCAAGGTGTCGCGCCGGTGACGATGGTGATCATGACGGTGCTTCGGAGATGGAGATCACAAGCACAAGATGATGATGGCCATATCATATCACTTATATTGATTGCATGTGATGTTTATCTTTTTATGCATCTTATCTTGCTTTGATTGACGGTAGCATTATAAGATGATCTCTCACTAAATTATCAAGAAGTGTTCTCCCTGAGTATGCACCGTTGCCAAAGTTCGTCGTGCCCAGACACCACGTGATGATCGGGTGTGATAAGCTCTACGTCCATCTACAACGGGTGCAAGCCAGTTTTGCACACGCAGAATACTCGGGTTATACTTGACGAGCCTAGCATATGCAGATATGGCCTCGGAACACGGAGACCGAAAGGTCGAGCGTGAATCATATAGTAGATATGATCAACATAATGATGTTCACCGATGAAACTACTCCATCTCACGTGATGATCGGACATGGTTTAGTTGATTTGGATCACGTGATCACTTAGAAGATTAGAGGGATGTCTATCTAAGTGGGAGTTCTTAAGTAATATGATTAATTGAACTTTAATTTATCATGAACTTAGTCCTGGTAGTATTAGCATATCTATGTTGTGAATCAATAGCTCGCATTGTTGCTTTCATGTATTTATTTTGATATGTTCCTAGAGAAAATTGTGTTGAAAGATGTTAGTAGCAAAGATGCGGATTGGATCCGTGATCTGAGGTTTATCCTCATTGCTGCACAGAAGAATTATGTCCTTGATGCACCGCTAGGTGACAGACCTATTGCAGGAGCAGATGCAGACGTTATGAACGTTTGGCTAGCTCAATATGATGACTACTTGATAGTTTAGTGCACCATGCTTAACGGCTTAGAATCGGGACTTCAAAGACGTTTTGAACGTCATGGACCATATGAGATGTTCCTGGAGTTGAAGTTAATATTTCAAGCAAATACCCGAGTTGAGAGATATGAAGTCTCCAACAAGTTCTATAGCTAAAAGATGGAGGAGAATCGCTCAACTAGTGAGCATGTGCCCAGATTGTCTGAGTACTACAATCGCTTGAATCAAGTGGGAGTTAATCTTCCAGATAAGATAGTGATTGACATAATTCTCTAGTCACCATCACCAAGTTAGTAGAACTTCGTGATGAACTATAATATACAAGGGATAACGGAAACAACTCCCAAGCTCTTCGTGATGCTGAAATCAACGAAGGTAGAAATCAAGAAAAACATCAAGTGTTGATGGTTGACAAGACCACTAGTTTCAAGAAAAGGGCAAAGGGAAGAAGGGGAACTTCAAGAAGAACGGCAAGAAAGTTGCTGCTCAAGTGAAGAAGCCCAAGTCTGATCCTAAGCCTGAGACTAAGTGCTTCTACTGCAAAGGGACTGGTCACTGGAAGCGGAACTACCCCAAGTGATTGGCAGATAAGAAGGATGGCAAAGTGAACATAAGCATATTTGATATACATGTTATTGATGTGTACTTTACTAGTGTTTATAGCAACCCCACAGTATTTGATACTGGATCAGTTGCTAAGATTAGTAACTCGAAACGGGAGTTGCAGAATAAACAGAGACTAGTTAAGGGTGAAGTGACGATGTGTGTTGGAAGTGGTTCCAAGATTGATATGATCATCATCGCACACTCCCTATACTTTCGGGATTAGTGTTGAACCTGAATAAGTGTTATTTGGTGTTTGCGTTAAGCATGAATATGATTTGATCATGTTTATTGTAATACGGTTATTCATTTAAGTAAGAGAATAAATTGTTGTTCTGTTTACATGAATAAAACCTTATATGGTTACACACCCAATGAAAATAGTTCGTTGGATCTCGATCGTAGTGATACACATAATCATAATATTGAAACCAAAAGATGCAAAGTTAATAATGATAGTGCAACTTATTTGTAGCACTGCCGTTTAGGTCATATTGGAGTAAAGCACATGAAGAAACTCCATGCTGATGGGATTTTGGAATCACTTGATTATGAATCACTTGATGCTTGCGAACCATGCCTCATGGGCAAGATGACTAAAACGCCGTTCTCCGGAACAATGAAGCAAGCAACAGATTTTTTGGAAATCATACATACTGATGTATGTGGTCCGATGAATATTGAGGCTCGCGATAGATATCATTATTTTCTGATCTTCACAGATGATTTGAGCAGATATGAGTATATCTACTTGATGAAACAAAGGTTTGAAACATTTGAAAAGTTCAAAGAATTTCAGAGTGAAGTGGAGAATCATCGTAACAAGAAAATAAAAGTTTCTACGATATGATCGCAGAGGTAAAATATTTGAGTTACGAGTTTGGCCTTCAGTTAAAACAATGTGAAATAGTTTCACTACTCACGCCACATGGAACACCACAATGTAATGGTGTGTCCGAACGTCATAACCGTACTTTTTTAGATATGGTGCGATCTATGATGTCTCTTACCGATCTACCATTATCGTTTTGGGGTTATGCATTAGAGACAGCTGCATTCACGTTAAATAGGGCACCATCTAAGTCCGTTGAGACGACACAATCTGAACTATGGTTTGGCAAGAAACCAAAGTTGTCGTTTCTTAAAGTTTGGGGTTGTGATGCTTATATGAAAAAGTTTCATCCTAATAAGCTCAAACCCAAATCGGAGAAATATGTCTTCATAGGATACCCAAAGGAGACTGTTGGGTACACCTTCTATCACAAATCCGAAGGCAAGACTTTTGTTGCTAAATTCGGAGTTTTTCTAGAGAAGGAGTTTCTCTCGAAAGAAGTGAGTGGGAGGAAAGTAGAACTTGATGAGGTAACTGTACCTGCTCCCTTATTGGAAAGTAGTTCATCACAGAAATCTGTTCCTGTGACTACTACACCAATTAGTGAGGAAGCTAATGATGATGATCATGTAACTTCAGATCAAGTTACTACCAAATCTCGTAGGTAAACCAGAGTGAGATCCGCACCAGAGTGGTACGGTAATCCTGTTCTGGAAGTCATGTTACTAGACCATGACGAACTTGCGAACTATGAGGAAGCGATGATGAGCCCAGATTCCGCGAAATGGTTTGAGGCCATGAAATCTGAGATATGATCCATGTATGAGAACAAAGTATGGACTTTGGTTGACTTGCCCGATGATCGGCAAGCCATAGAAAATAAATGGATCTTCAAGAGGAAGACGGACGCTGATAGTAGTGTTACTATCTACAAAGCTAGAATTGTCGCAAAAGGTTTTCGACAAGTTCAAGGTGTTGACTACGATGAGATTTTCTCACTCGTATCTATGCTTAAGTCTGTCCGAATCATGTTAGCAATTGCCGCATTTTATGAAATCTGGCAAATGGATAAACAAAACTGCATTCCTTAATGGATTTACTAAAGAAGAGTTGTATACGATGCAACTAGAAGGTTTTGTCGATCCTAAAGGTGTTAACTAAATATGCAAGCTCCAGCGATCCATCTATGGACTGGTGCAAGAATCTCGGAGTTGGAATATACGCTTTGATAAGTTGATCAAAGCATATAGTTTTATACAGACTTGCGGTGAAGCCTCTATTTACAAGAAAGTGAGTGGGAGCACTACATCATTTCTGATAAGTATATGTGTATGACATATTGTTGATCGGAAATAATGTAGAATTATTCTGCAAAGCATAAAGGAGTGTTTGAAAGGAGTTTTTCAAAGAAAGATCTCGGTAAAGCTGCTTACATATTGAGCTTCAAGATCTATAGAGATAGATCAAGACGCTTGATAAGTTTTTTCAATGAGTACATACCTTGAAAAGATTTTGAAGTAGTTCAAAATGGAGCAGTCAAAGAAAGAGTTCTTGCCTGTATTACAAGGTGTGAAGTTGAGTAAGACTCAAAGCCCGACCACGGCAGAAGATAGAAAGAGAATGAAAGTCATTCCCTATGCCTTGGCCATAGGTTCTATAAAGTATGTCATGCTGTATACCAGATCTATTGTATACCCTGCACTGATTTGGCAAGGGAGTACAATAGTGATCTAGGAGTAGATCACTGGACAGCGGTCAGAATTATCCTTAGTAAAATAAAGGATATGTTTCTCGATTATGGACGTGACAAAAAGGTTCGTCGTAAAGGGTTACGTCGATGAAAGTTTTTGACACTAATCCAGATGATTCTAAGTCTCAATCTGGATACATATTGAAAGTGGGAGCAATTAGCTAGAGTAGCTCCGTGCAGAGCATTGTAGACATAGAATTTTGCAAAATACATACGGATCTGAATTTGGCAGGCCCGCTGACTAAATTTCTCTCACAAGCAAAACATGATCACTCTTTGGGTGTTAATCACATAGCGATGTGAACTAGATTATTGAATCTAGTAAACCCTTTGGGTGTTAGTCACATGGAGATGTGAACCAATCACATAAAGATGTGAACTATTGGTGTTAATCACATAGCGATGTGAACTAGATTATTGACTCTAGTGCAAGTGGGAGACTGAAGGAAATATGCCCTAGAGGCAATAATAAAGTTATTATTTATTTCCTTATATCATGATAAATGTTTATTATTCATGCTAGAATTGTATTAACCGGAAACATAACACATGTGTGAATACCTAGACAAACAGAGTGTCAATAGTATGCCTCTACTTGACTAGCTCGTTAATCAAAGATGGTTATGTTTCCTAACCATAGACAAAGGAGTTGTTATTTGATTAACGGGATCACATCATTAGTTGAATGATCTGATTGACATGACCCATTCCATTAGCTTAGCACCCGATCGTTTAGTATGTTGCTATTGCTTTTCTTCATGACTTATACATGTTCCTATGACTATGAGATTATGCAACTCCCGTTTGCCGGAGGAACACTTTGTGTGCTACCAAACGTCACAACGTAACTGGGTGATTATAAAGGAGCTCTACAGGTGTCTCCAAAGGTACATGTTGGGTTGGCATATTTCGAGATTAGGATTTGTCACTCCGGTCGTCGGAGAGGTATCTCTGGGCCCTCTCGGTAATGCACATCACTTAAGCCTTGCAAGCAATGCAACTAATGAGTTAGTTGCGAGATGATGTATTACGGAACGAGTAAAGAGACTTGCCGGTAACGAGATTGAACTAGGTATTAGATACCGACGATCGAATCTCGGGCAAGTAACTTACCGATGACAAAGGGAACAACGTATGTTGTTACCCGGTCTGACCGGTAAAGATCTTCGTAGAATATGTAGGAGCCAATATGGGCATCCAGGTCCCGCTATTGGTTATTGACCGGAGACGTGTCTCGGTCATGTCTACATTGTTCTCGAACCCGTAGGGTCCGCACGCTTAAGGTTACGATGACAGTTATATTATGAGTTTATGCATTTTGAAGGTTGTTCGGAGTCCCGGATGTGATCACGGACATGACGAGGAGTCTCGAAATGGTCGAGACATAATGATTGATATATTGGAAGCCTATGTTTGGACATCGGAAGTGTTCCGGGTGAAATCGGGATTTTACCGGAGTACCGGGAGGTTACCGGAACCCCCCGGGAGACATATGGGACTTAATGGGCCTTAGTGGAAAGGTGAAAGGGCTGCCCACAAGGGCTGCGCACCTCCCCCCTTCCCTAGTCCTATTAGGACTAGGAGAAGGTGGCCGGGCCCCCTCTCTCTCTTTCCCCTTCGGGGAATCCTAGTTGGAATAGGATTGGGGGGGGGAGTCCTACTCCCGGAAGGAGTAGGACTCATCCTGCGCCCTCCTCCTGGCCGGCGCCCCCTCCCCCCTTGGCTCCTTTATATACTGAGGCAGAGGCACCCCAGAAACACACAAGTTGATCCACGTGATCTATTCCTTAGCTGTGTGCGGTGCCCCCTGCCACCATATTCCTCGATAATACTATAGCGGAGTTTAGGCGAAGCCCTGCTGCTGTAATTCATCAAGATCGTCACCACGCCGTCGTGCTGACGAAACTCTTCCCGACACTTTGCTGGATCGGAGTCCGGGGATCGTCATCGAGCTGAACGTGTTCTCGAACTCGGAGGTGCCGTAGTTTCGGTACTTGATCGGTTGGATCGTGAAGACGTACGACTACTTCCTCTACGTCGTGTCAGCGCTTCCGCAGTCGGTCTGCGTTGGGTACGTAGACAACACTCTCCCCTCTCGTTGCTATGCATCACCATGATCTTGCGTGTGCGTAGGAATTTTTTTGAAATTACTGCGTTCCCCAACAATTCGGTAGTAACTTGATCTGAAGTTACATGATCATCATCATTAGCTTCCTCACTAATTGGTGTAGTAGTCACAAGAACAGATTTTTGTGATGAACTACTTTCCAATAAGGGAGAAGGTACAATTACCTTATCATGTTTTCTACTTTCCTCCCACTCACTTCTTTCGAGAGAAACTCCTTCTCTAGAAAGGATCCATTCTCAGCAACGAATTTGCCTTCGGATCTGTGATAGAAGGTGTACCCAACAAATTCGTTTGGGTATCCTATGAAGACATATTTCTCCGATTTGGGTTTGAGCTTATCAGGATGAAACTTTTTTATAGAAGCATCACAATCCCAAACTTTAAGAAACGACAACTTTGGTTTCTTGCCAAACCACAGTTCAGATTGTGTCGTCTCAACGGATTTAGATGGTGCCCTTTTAAACGTGAATGCAGCTGTCTTTAATGCATAACCCCAAAACGATAGTGGTAGATCGGTAAGAGACATCATAGATCACACCATATCTAATAAAGTACGGTTATGATGTTCGGACACACCATTATGCTGTGGTGTTCCAGGTGGCGTGAGTAGTGAAACTATTTCACGTTGTTTTAACTGAAGACCAAACTCGTAACTCAAATATTTTACCTCTGCGATCATATCGTAGAAACTTTTATTTTCTTGTTACGATGATTCTCCACTTCACTCTGAAATTCTTTGAACTTTTCAAATATTTCAGACTTGTGTTTCATTAAGTAGATATACCCATATCTGCTCAAATCATCTGTGAAGTTAGGAAAATAATGATACCCGCCGCGAGCCTTAACACTCATCGGATCTCATACATCAGTATGTATTATTTCCAATAAGTCAGTTGCTCGCTCCATAGTTCCGGAGAACGGCGTTTTAGTCATCTTGCCCATGAGGCATGGTTCGCAAGCATCAACTGATTCATAATCAAGTGATTCCAAAAACCCATCAGCATGGAGTTTCTTCATGCGCTTTACACCAATATGACCTATACGGCAGTGCAACAAATAAGTTGCACTATCATTATTAACTTTGCATATTTTGGTTTCAGTATTATGATTATGTGTATCACTACGATCGAGATCCAACGAACTATTTTCATTGGGTGTGTAACCATATAAGGTTTTATTCATGTAAACAGAACAACAATTTATTCTCTTACTTAAATGAATAACCGTATTACAATAAACATGATCAAATCATATTCATGCTCAACGCAACCACCAAATAACACTTATTCAGGTTGAACACTAATCCCAAAAGTATAGGGAGTGTGCGATGATGATCATATCAATCTTGGAACTACTTCCAACACACATCGTCACCTCACCCTTAACTAGTCTTTGTTCATTCTGCAACTCCCGATTCAAGTTACTAATCATAGTAACTGAACTAGTATCAAATACTGAGGGGTTGCTATAAACACTAGTAAAGTACACATCAATAACATGTATATCAAATATACTTATGTTCACTTTGCCATCCTTCTTATTCGCTAAATACTTGGGGCAGTTCCACTTTCAGTGATCAGTCCCTTTGTAGTAGAAGCACTTAGTCTCAGGCTTAGGACCAGACTTGGGCTTCTTCACTTGAGCAGCAACTTGCTTGCCGTTCTTCTTGAAGTTCCCCTTCTTCCCTTTGCCGTTTTCTTGAAACTAGTGGTCTCGTCAACCATCAACACTTGATGTTTTTCTTGATTTCTACCTTCGTCGATTTTAGCATCACGAAGAGCTTGGGAATTGTAACCGTTATCCCTTGCATATTATAGTTCATCACGAAGTTTCACTAACTTGGTGATGGTGACTAGAGAATTCTGTCAATCACTGTATTATCTAGAAGATTAACTCCCACTTGATTCAAGCGATTGTAGTACTCAGACAATCTGAGCACATGCTCACTAGTTGAGCGATTCTCCTCCATCTTTTAGCTATAGAACTTGTTGGAGACTTCATATCTCTCAACTCAGGTATTTGCTTGAAATATTAACTTCAACTCCTGGAACATCTCATATGGTCCATGACGTTCAAAACGTCTTTGAAGTCCCGATTCTAAGCCATTAAGCATGGTGCACTAAACTATCAAGTAGTCATCATATTGAGCTAGCCAAACGTTCATAACGTCTGCATCTGCTCTTGCAATAGGTCTGTCACCTAGCGGTGCATCAAGGACATACTTCTTCTATGCAGCAATGAGGATAAACCTCAGATCACGGATCCAATCCGCATCATTACTACTAACATCTTTCAACACAATTTAGGAACATATCAAAATAAACAGAGGGAAGCAACAACGCGAGCTATTGATCTACAACATGATTTGCAAAATACTACCAGGACTAAGTTCATGATAAATTTAAGTTCAATTAATCATATTACTTAAGAACTCCCACTTAGATAGACATCCCTCTAATCCTCTAAGTGATCACGTGATCCAAATCAACTAAACCATGTCCGATCATCACGTGAGATGGAGTAGTTTCATTGGTGAACATCACTATGTTGATCATATCTACTATATGATTCACGCTCGACCTTTCGGTCTCCGTGTTCCGAGGCCATATCTGCATATGCTTGGCTCGTCAAGTATAACCTGAGTATTCCGCGTGTGCAACTGTTTTGCACCCGTTGTATTTGAACGTAGAGCCTATCACACCCGATCATCACGTGGTGTCTTAGCACGAAGAACTTTCGCAACGGTGCATACTCAGGGAGAACACTTCTTGATAATTTAGTGAGAGATCATCTTATAATGCTACCGTCAATCAAAGCAAGATAAGATGCATAAAAGATAAACATCACATGCAATCAATATAAGTGATATGATATGGCCATCATCATCTTGTGCCTGTGATCTCCATCTCTAAAGCACCGTCATGATCACCATCATCACCGGCGCGACACCTTGATCTCCATCGTAGCATCGCTGTCGTCTCGCCAATCTTATGCTTCCACGACTATCGCTACCGCTTAGTGATAAAGTAAAGCATTACATCGCGATTGCATTGCATACAATAAAGTGACAACCATATGGCTCCTGCCAGTTGCCGATAACTCGGTTACAAAACATGATCATCTCATACAATAAAATTCAGCATCATGTCTTGACCATAAGACATCACAACATGCCCTGCAAAAACAAGTTAGACGTCCTCTACTTTGTTGTTGCAAGTTTTACGTGGCTGCTACGGGCTTAAGCAAGAACCAATCTTACCTACGCATCAAAACCACAACGATAGTTTGTCAAGTTGGTGCTATTTTAACCTTCGCAAGGACCGGGCGTAGCCACACTCGGTTCAACTAAAGTTGGAGAGACTGTCACTCGCAAGCCACCTATGTGCAAAGCACGTTGGGAGAACCGGTCTCGCGTAAGCGTACGCGTGATGTCGGTCCGGGCCGCTTCATCCAACAATACCGCCGAACCAAAGTATGACATGCTGGTAAGCAGTATGACTTATATCGCCCACAACTCACTTGTGTTCTACTCGTGCATATAACATCAACACATAAAACCTAGGCTCGGATGCCACTGTTGGGGAACGTAGTAATTTCAAAAAAATTCCTACGCACACGCAAGATCATGGTGATGCATAGCAATGAGAGGGAAGAGTGTGATCTACGTACCCTTGTAGATCGACAACGGAAGCGTTTGGTTGATGTAGTCGTACGTCTCCACGGCCCGACCGATCAAGCACCGAAACTACGGCACCTCCGAGTTTTAGCACACGTTTAGCTCGATGACGATCCCCGGACTCTGATCCAGCAAAGTGTTGGGGAAGAGTTCCGTCAGCACGACGGCATGGTGACGATCTTGATGTACTACTGTCGCAGGGCTTCGCCTAAGCACCTCTACAATATTATCGAGGACTATGGTGGCAGGGGGCGCCGCACACGGCTAAGAATATGATCACGTGGATCAACCTCTGTGTCTCTGGGGTGCCCCTGCCTCCATATATAAAGGCTCAAGGGGGGGGTGCAGCCGGCCTAGAGGTGGCGCGCCAGGAGGAGTCCTACTCCCTTCGGGAGTAGGATCCCCCCCCCCCAATCCTAGTTGGAATAGGATTCGCGGAGGGGGGAAAAGAGAAAGGGGGCCGGCCCCTTCTCCTTGTCCTATTCGGACCAAGGGAGGGGAGGGGCACGCGGCCCATCTCAGGCTGCCTCTTCTCTTTTCCACTAAGGCCCACTAAGGCCCATATAGCTCCCGGGGGGTTCCGGTAACCTCCCGGTACTCCGGTAAAATCCCGATTTCACCCGGAACACTTCCGATATCCAAACATAGGCTTCCAATATATCAATCTTTATGTCTCGACCATTTCGAGACTCCTCGTCATGTCCGTGATCACATCTGGGACTCCGAACAACCTTCGGTACATTAAAACGTATAAACTCATAATATTACTATCATCGAAACCTTAAGCGTGCGGACCCTATGGGTTCGAGAACAATGTAGACATGACCGAGACATGTCTCCGGTCAATAACCAATAGCAGGACCTGGATGCCCATATTGGCTCCTACATATTCTACGAAGATCTTTATCGGTCAGACCGCATAACAACATACGTTGTTCCCTTTGTCATCGGTAAGTTACTTGCCCGAGATTCGATCGTCGGTATCCAATACCTAGTTCAATATCGTTACCGGCAAGTCTCTTTACTCGTTCCGTAATACATCATCTCGCAACTAACTCATTAGTTGCATTGCTTGCAAGGCTTAAGTGATGTGCATTACCGAGAGGGCCCAGAGATACCTCTCCGACGATCGGAGTGACAAATCCTAATCTCGAAATACGCCAACCCAACATGTACCTTTGGAGACACTTGTAGAGGTCCTTTATAATCACCCAGTTACGTTGTGACGTTTGGTAGCACACAAAGTGTTCCTCCGGCAAACGGGAGTTGCATAATCTCATTGTCATAGGAACATGTATAAGTCATGAAGAAAGCAATAGCAACATACTAAACGACCGGGTGCTAAGCTAATGGAATGGGTCATGTCAATCAGATCATTCATCTAATGATGTGATCCCGTTAATCAAATAACAACTCTTTGTCCATGGTTAGGAAACATAACCATCTTTGATTAACGAGCTAGTCAAGTAGAGGCATACTAGTGACACTCTGTTTGTCTATGTATTCACACATGTATTATGTTTCTGGTTAATACAATTCTAGCATGAATAATAAACATTTATCATGAAATAAGGAAATAAATATTAACTTTATTATTGCCTCTAGGGCATATTTCCTTCACGTGTACCTGAACTTCACTCTGTTTTTCACGTGATTTTTTTGCTCGTAGGTCTCCATCCACTGCTCGTAGCTCTCCATCCACTCACCAGAATTGAGCAAGTGATATACCGGTGGAAAGCTGCTGTAAGCACTTAACTTTCCTGTGTTGATCATTTTTTCATACTCGTGACGATTGTAAAAGTTTTTCATCTGAAATTCATTCAGTGTAGTAGGTGAATTTCCTGCTGTTTTCAGTTGAACTTCTGTGACATATTTTCGTTTGTAATTTTCTCATCCATTCATCAGTGTTACACAAATGTTATTTCCTTTTGTACAAATCTCTCTCACAATAATTTTTTTGACTTTCTTCGACGAAGGACTTGAACTTATAACAACAAAACTTTTTGCCTTTTTTGTTCTTTTTTTAATACAAAATGCACGCCGTGTATTACATGAACTTCTAGCAGTTATCAACCTGAACTTCTCTCGGTTACATGAAAATATTTGAGCTTTTTTATGAATTTTTAATCTTATTTTTTTCTTAATCTTTTTTTATGAATTTTGAAGCGCTCTATTTTTGATAGTTGAACTTCTTGTTATTTTATTTTTGAACTTCTTGTTTCCATTCTTTAATAACGAGGAAAATCTGAGTTTTCTATAATCATCGAACTTCTCCATCTTTTTAATATGGACTTCCTGGTTTTATTTCTTAATCCTTTTTATGAAATTTTGAAGCGCTCTATTTTTTTAAAGTTGGACTTCTTGTTAATTTATTTTTGAACTTCTTGTTATTTGATTTTTGAACTTCTTGTTTCCATTCTTTAATAACGAGGGAAATATGAGATTTTTCTATAATCATCGAACTTCTCCGTATTTTTAATATGGACTTCCTGGTTTTTTCTTAATCTTTTTTATGAAATTTGAAGCGCTCTATTTTTAAAAGTTGAACTTCTTGTTATTTTTTTTGAACTTCTTGTTTCCATTTTTTAATAACGAGGAAAATTTGAGTTTTTTATAATCATCAAACTTCTCCATCTTTTTAATATGGACTTCCTGGTTTTATTTCTTTATTCCTATTTTATGAATAAAAATATTTTAAGACACCAAAACAACATTTTTTGTGTGTGTTTTTGCATTGGTTTGCACATCAAACTTCGTCATCTTTAGAAATTGAATTTCTGCTTTTTCTTTTTGTTTTCTTTCAAAAAAAATTAGCACGTTGAACCACGTCATCTTTAAAAATTGAACTTCTCCTTTCTTTTTGTTTTCTTTCAACATTGGTTTACACGTTGTGTACCGCGTCATCTTTACAAATTGAACTTCTCCTTTTTCTTTTTGTTTTCTCTCAACATTGGTTTACACGTTGTGTACCGCGTCATCTTTAGAAATTGAACTTCTCCCTTTCTTTTTGTTTTCTTGCATGTTTCCTTGCATGTTTAAATTTATTTTGAACTTATTGATATAACACACTTGACCTTCTCGAACACAACATTTTGACCTTCGCAAAACATAAATTAAAGCCAAACTTTTGACCTACAGAGCATGTACAATTTTCTCGACTTTTTCAAGAATAAACGTTTAAATCGCCCGTTAGTTTGACATGAACTTTTGCTGCACATTTTCAAACGTCAGTTTGATTTTTCTATAGGAACACCATCTGTACAAAGAACCTCCTATCGATTTATCGAACATATGTGGCTTTCTTAATGAACAAACAAAGAATTACTCTCAAAAAACATCTTCAAGTAACGGGATATGTTCCATGGGACCGGAAAAGCACATCTTATCATTTCTTTTACGACGAACAACATCAAGTTCAAACAAAAAAACAAAGACAGCAGCAATGCCTAATATCTCGCAGAAATCTATCTCTCGCACTCAAGCGCACCAACAGCAAACAAACGACGCGGCAGGAGCAAGACGGAACGGCCGACGGTTCTACTCCACTATGCAATGTAGTTTTTTCATCCGAGAGGGGAGGACGGAACAGCAGAAGGAAGAAGTTCCGCACGTGGGCAGAGTGAAGGTCATCTTTGGTTGAAGACGAAGGTGGGTGTCGGTGTCAAAACCGGCGGATCTCGGGTAGGGGGTCTTGAACTGTGCGTCTAGGTGGATGGTAACAGGAGACAAGGGACACAATGTTTTACCTAGGTTCGGGCCCTCTTGCTGGAGGTAAAACCCTATGTCCTGCTCGATTAATATTGATGATATGGGTAGTACAAGAGTAGATCTACCACGAGATCAAGGAGGCTAAACCCTAGAAGCTATCCTATGGTATGATTGTTGTATATATTGTATATCTATCGACTAGCCTAGCCTCGGTTTATATAATGCACCGGAGGCCTAGGATAACAAGAGTCCTAGATGAATATGCCGGTGGGGAGAAGTCCTTGTCTTGATCGCCAAGTCTTGTGGAATCTTCCTTGTATGCGGCAGCCGTCCGAACTGGCCCATGAGTATATGGCCACGAGGGTCCTCGGCCCAATCTAATAGATCGGGAGACGACGTGGTGAGTACGCCCTAGTCCAGGACACCGTCAGTAGCCCCCTGAACCGGTCTTCAAGTTAGGGACGCTCCTCGATTCTTCCGAACTGTTCTTCATATTCGGTTGCCGGTCTTGAAAACTGGTTCAACAAATCTTCTTTATCTTCGATCTTGAGGATCGCCGAAATGCATTCGACGAGTTTACACGTCGGGTATCCGAGGAGCCCCTTTAAGTTTCCGGCCTTTATCAATGCCTTGTTTATTTTTATGCCACACCTCGGGTTTGAAGTTGTTCCCGGGAGGCAGGGTCCTCTTGCGTCCGAGCTCCAACGCCGGACTGCATTTGAGGTATCTTTTGCAGCCGAGCACCACCGTCGGACCGCTTCCCAGCTCTAGCGCCGGAATGTATCCGAGCTCCAACGCCGGACTATGTATCCGAGCTCCAATGCCGGACTGTATATCCGAGCTCCAACGCAGAAATATATCCGAGCTCCAACGCCGGACTGTGTCCAGGCTCCAATGCCGGACTATATCCGAGGTGTCATATCACCTTGGTTCAAAAAAGTTGAAGGAGTTTAGCCGAGCTTAATGCCGGAAATGCCCTCTATGGAGCCAGCCACTAGCGCCCGAGCTTTATGCCGGACTGCTTCCGAGGTGGTGCACCACCCCGACTATGGGCCGATTTTTGTCAATATTTTTTATTGGTGCAATTTATTCTCTGCCGAGATATATAGCCAGTAGCCCTCAAGGCGTGTATCGGTCTAAAATCCAAGATGCACATGAAGGATGACATAAGACCGCTGATCCCAGTAGCCGCTGAGACTCAGGTTGATTTGCAAAATCGGCCTGAGGATCAAGTCCAAGCTCGGCAGGGTACTTCGGGACACTAAAAGCGGCGTGCTCAGTCCTCGAGACTCAGGTTGGGTGCGGCCGACCAACCTGAGGATCAAAATCTCCTCGGAAACTATATTGCACATAAAATTTTCTGCATTGGACAAGCAATGCAGTAGCCCCCGAGACACTGGTCGGGTGGCAACACCAGATCAGGGGATCGATGTGCCCCTTTAATATTTGTAAATAATAAGCCCGAAGCCCAGTAGCCACCGAGCCTTAATGCGGGCACGGGTGGCCGAATTAAGGATCAATACCCATAGTAAAATCACAAATTATGTGTAATGACTCTATGTATCCAAGTACTTTACGTCATTAATGCTCGGATCCGCATTGTACAAAACTTTGTTGACCGACCATCGGCTTCCACCTCCTTGGCCAGTAGCCGAGGAGTGTTTGTCCTACTTTATAAAGCCTTTATGAGGGCAAAGATTTACGACAAACAAGGCAATCTGGCCACACGGTTTTATAAACAAAGGTACGCAGAGAGATATGTTATATTACTGTCTAACAGAAGAAATGTATTCCAAATAAAATAGTCCCGCTATCGGTTCCTTTCTTTGGGTTGTCATGCTAAGCATGATCATGAAACCTCAGCTCGAATGTAAGAGCAAAATATCGAGGATTTAGTTTGGGAGGCCAGTTAATAGCCCCCCAGTAGTGTTCGGCGACAGTCGAGGTCAAGCCGTAAACACTTTGGCCAATGTTATGAATGGCCCGTCATAGTCATCGGATCGCTGACCAGTTTAAGCTTATTGTGACAGTCAGTTTTCAGCTTTCTCCACTAAGGTGCTTAACCATGTGAGCTGGAAGCACAATCGCAGTGGTTCTCCCTTTGCACGCCTAGTCGAACAAAACGAAACGTAGGAAGCAAGTGCAGGAGCCGGGCAACCCAACTATTGACCGAAGACACAATTCGAAACCGATGCATATATAGCAATATCTGAGAATGTTTTTGCCGAATCCCTAAAGGTGTCCGGCGTTGCACTGCGAGACTAATGCTGGAAAAGCACAAATAGTTTAAAAGTGCCAAAAAGCTTGGAAAACCAAGAAATGTCAGTAAAAACATGACGTCCGAACAAGATCAAGTGTTCGGTGCCAATCCGAAAATTGGTCTTAGAAAAAAGAAGTGCTTCTGTCGTCCTTTAACATGACACATCCTATCTCAAGACTTCGAGCGGGTCAGCCTACGGCTTCAACCTCCTATCCCGAGGGCGGATTACTTCTCATTAGGCCAGTTTAGCAAACTAAACTCTAGCGGCTTTGAGAGAGAAATTAGGCTCCTCGGCTAGTGACCGCACACTCGCGTCGAAAAAAGGAGTGATAAATAATAATAATAGAACTTTGCAACGACTGAGAAGAAGAACACTTATTATAAAACGGCTCAAATAAACTTAAGAGCCCCCAAGTGACTTGGGTAGAAGAATGATTGAATGTACCGAAGTACTTATATCATATCTATGTTCAACCGAACTTTAAACGCGTCTTAACCGACTGTCGGCTTCTCCCTCTTCGGTTAAGGACCGAAAAGTGTTATGTACTCCATCGGTCGAGAATATCGACGGTATTTCCAATAACCAGGCAATCAGGCCATAAGGCTGTAACAGACAAAGCGCGCTCAGGGAACTTATGCTATATTACTGCGAAGAGTAAGAAGCATCTTCGAAGAAAATAGTACCCCCACCGATACCTTTCTTCGGTGCTCATTGTTATTATGAGACTTGTGCAATAGATTTTTTGTACTCATGAGTTCCGTTGTGTGTCGACCATCATTGAATAACTATAAGAGCGCTAGCTTTCGGCTTCACCCAGTCTGAGGTCCGACTCGGGTGACCCGATCGTGACAATCGCAGAGGTGCTCCCTTTACTCCCTAGCCGAACAATCGGGAACGTAGGGGTAAACACAGGAGCGAGGCAACCCAGCTTGCAAATCGCTTAAGTCAATATGGTGCATATTGTGGTGTAATACACGAACAAGGAACAAAGCCGTACAAGTATAATCATATGCAACAGGAAAAGCTTCATAAAGGAAGCCCCCAAGTAAACGGGGTATTTGAATTTATGCGTCACAAACAAAGTTTGGACAAGGAAATTTTTTAGAAGCAACTTTTTTCCAAAAAAGTATAATGCTTGGTCGAACCGAACGCAAGTTAGAAATTAAAGCTTTGAGCATGAAAGCGACTTAGCTGGTTAATGTGTTCGGTATTGATGACGCGGTCCGAGCTTGATGCGGGGCAAGGTTCCATCCCTCAAGCCGGTCCCGAGGTGGCGGAGCGGAGATCTTGACACGCCGAAGTGGTGACATAGTACGATCAATGCAGACCGGCAGAGTGACACCGAAGTCCCCGGATCATTTTCCTGTGCACAAAAAATAGTGCAATCCAGAGATAATACTAATAATGATAATTAAAAAAATCGTTGCATAATAAATAATTTATGCAAAGTGAGTAATAAAAGAAATATGGCCTAGCGCCGAAGTCAATGTCGATGCAGGGCGTCGGCGTGATGCGGTAAAGGCGTGGCAAAGGCTGAATTCGCAGGTCGGTCCGAGCTCCGAGTGCGGCGTTCGCCGGACTATATATGGAAACTGACCGAACCACCATGCGACTGTCGTTAATGCGGCCACCATTTGATAGACCTGTGTACATATGACGGACAAACCAGAGTAATAATTCCTTGGGAAAAATGAACCCAAACAAGCAAAAAATACTGGGATTAATAGCACCTGGTTTATTTGTTGTAGCAATCCGGAGGAAGGTGATTCCTAAAATTGGGACCCGCTCCGCACACCCATTGCCTAACAGGCGATAAAATGACGGCATGGCAATGCTGGTAAAGGTTGACTCGCCGAGGCAAAGCCCTCGGCCCAGCTAACGTGACGGAGCTGGTCAGCTAGTGACGCCGAAGTGTCCGGAGTAGGTTGATGAAGAGATGGCGAAGCCCCCGGTCCAGCCGAGGTGTCGAAGCCTCGATGTCAGCCGATTAGTCGAAGTAGGTCGGCGTGATGGACACCAGCTTGAAGAAGCAATAGTGCGGCCCTATCGATACAGGTCGTGACGTGGTCGATGCCGGCTTGATGAAGCGACCGTGCGGCGATGCCGGTATGCCCGCTCCGTGTAATCCGTGGGGCGGCGATGTTGGTGATGATTTATCCTTCGCGATACCGGGCTCTTGTTCGGCTTGCCGAGATGATGACCTGAAGAAGTTGAGCTCGGCTCAACAAAGTGACGCCGTGTCTAGCACAGGTCGGCAGCCGTGGAGTAATATTGCCGGACTGGTTTGACACCAGCATGATGTTGAAGATCATGTTCAAAAGATCTTACAGTTAGTGGGATGTGTTCGGGAACAAAACACAATACCCCATACAAAACTTCCTTCAAAAGGGATGTCCGAAATCCTGTTCATAAAAAAGATGAACTCGGGTCAGATTCGTTTTCGCGCAGAAAACAGATCCGAAAAGTGATGCACCAATCGGAAGGTTCCCGGAGTTTGGACGGTCCGATCGAGCCGAAATTTTGAGAGGTGGTAGATATAGGAATTGCGCAGACGATCAACGGTTGGATCTTCCAAAGGACGTCCGACCTAGAAGCTGGACACCACGACCTAAACTCATCCAAATTCCCATCCAGATTTGACAGGGCTCCGGTATATCGTGGATTGCCAGAGATTCCTCCATCGGAACTCGACAAAAATTTCCAGGGTTGTTGTAGACTCAATTCCGCACAATTCCACCAAAGCGATCGTCAAACCGATACTCAAGGAGGTGGTGGTGGCAGATACGAGTTCGCTGTCCAGAAAAACAGCACGGTCGCTTGAGGGCAATGTTGACGTTGAGCCCCCAAGCTCCATAGATGATTCCTCCGTGATCTTGATAGAGATCGGAGTTGATGTTTGATGAAGGCCCTCGTCCAGACATGGTGATCCGAACACGGGGCGTAATTCTTGGTCGAACCAAGGTGACCAGTCGAGCTGGTGACGAAGATGCCGAAGTCGCAGTTGATCTGTAGGCGAGCCATCGATCCTTTTGTCGATCACACAGCGGAACTCTCAATGAAAGCACCAATGTCGGTGTCAAAACCGGCGGATCTCGGGTAGGGGGTCCCGAACTGTGCGTCTAGGCGGATGGTAACAGGAGACAAGGGACACAACCAGGTTCGGGCCCTCTTGATGGAGGTAAAACCCTACGTCCTGCTCGATTAATATTGATGATATGGGTAGTACAAGAGTAGATTTACCACGAGATCAAGGAGGCTAAACCCTAGAAGCTAGCCTATGGTATGATTGTTGTATATATTGTATATTTATCGACTAGCCTGGCCTCGGTTTATATAATGCACCGGAAGCCTAGGATAACAAGAGTCCTAGCCGAATACGCCGGTGGGGAGAAGTCCTTGTCTTGATCGCCAAGTCTTGTGGAATCTTCCTTGTATGCGGCAGCCGTCCGAACTGGCCCATGAGTATACGGCCACGGGGGTCCTCGGCCCAATCTAATAGATCGGGAGACGACGTGGTGAGTACCCCCTAGTCCAGGACACCGTCAGTGGGGAAGAGGTTGGCCAGAGATGTGTGAGGAGGAGGAAGAAATTCGACATCTGGTGGCGGCTCTGACTCCCCTACTCCCGTAGGATGCGAAGTAGCAGGAGCTGCGTGTCGTGGCAACGGATGGAGGGTCATGCCGCGCCGACGAGCGTGAAATGGTGGCGATATGGCCTTGGCGGGATGATGGAGGGGGGCCGCGCCGGGGAGCACGACGACGGGATGGGTGGACGCCAGAAGATGCGCCGAAGACCGCGAGATTTTTTAAAAATTGGACTTCTTGGTTTGATTCTTTTGTAACATCAAAAATCCTAATTTTCAATAAACATTGAACTGCTCCTTTTTTTAAGTTGAACTTCTTGTATTTTTTGAAAACAAGGAGATACGTTTTTTAAAGAAAAACTTTTTTAAATGTTGGTTTTAATGTTGAGATGTGGAAAATCTTATTCCTTTTTAAAACATCGAACTACTATGTTACTTTAATTTGAACACGATTTTTTTAGAAACGTGAAAGTCTGTCTTTCTTTTTCTAAATTTTCTTTTTTTTTTCATCTCTGTACTATGTGTGTTCTCATGGCCGAACTTCAAAGTTTAGTTCCTAGTGAATGTTCTAAGATTGTTTCATGTAAACCATGTAGGGTATCCTTTATCTTCCAAGTTTATGATGAGTTTGACATTGTTTCTTAAAAAAAACAAATCCGAGAGCAATAGATGATATTTCCCAAATGCAATTTTTTATACATGAGCTCATTTTGAATTTACACGAACATTGTTTTGAGTGTCGACTTTCCATTTCTTTTTGCATTTAAATTTTCTCAGTATGCGAACAATATTTTTATGTAAACAAATCAAACCATTCCACAAAAGAGTAAATAAAAAATGAAACACATGGTTAGTGGTTTGTAAATGAAAAATAATTACAAAATATACGCATCAAACCATGAAAAACTAAGTACTTGCTCTTCTAATTACATATGTGATAATAATTTAAGCAATATATAAGCCGGTTGATGGTTTTGTGACAAAGCGGTGCATGTCTCTCCACCACACGTTGATTCTATAAAAAATACCTTATCTTCTCATCGTAGCATACACACACCTTTGTCTATAAAAAACCATATACCTTATCTTCTCATCGTAGCATACACACATCTCCATACCGGATGTTCACCCAAATCCGAAGCAGCAGTAGCTTCTTTCCGAGGTAGAAGAGCACATGCATCAGCAGCATCTCATGCTCACTAGAGTGAAAAACGGAAAGAGTAGACGTTGAATCGACTAGAACTTGGTGGAGAGCCGTGCTAGGACTTCACAGCTTCCAGCATATAGCCGTGGTAGAACTTCACACCTGCCAGCGTATAGCTTTTTGTAGAATTTCACGAAGCCTCTAAACGTCTTAAAAGTTAGCTCAATTGACGCACAAGGAAAAAAATAAACTTTTACAACAAATCTCGTTGAAGACACAGACATACAAGCATGCATTATTTTCCTTTACTGCGTTGTCACAGTGCTCACTCCACACATCTCATGCACAGTTCAATCAGTAAAAAGAGTTAAGTTCAGTTAAGAGAAATTTTAACAGCAGCAACAGTATCAATATGCAGGAGCACGTCAGGGTCGGCTGCGCCTGTAGATATAGTTGAACTTCAGACATGAAAAATAATTAGAAACACAGAACTAGACGGGGGAAGGAATCGATGCTTGATCTGGTTACAATACAACAGTAGGGAACAACAGAAAATAGAGATCGAGAAAGAATGCGAACTTGGAGTGTTGATGTGGTGCTCTGAGATGATGAACTCTCCCCTCGTAGAGGTCCATGCGTAGATGTGGCAAGGGACAGGGAGGCAGCCGGACACCAGTGGTGGAGGGAGCTGCATAGGGTGGACGTCTGTGGCGGGGCGGCGGCAAGGATTGCCAGGGGGCCGAGCGGATAGGGCGGCCATGGCATTGAGGAGCAGGGGCCCTCCGCCATCAGATTTTTTGGAGGAGATGCTGGCTTGACGGCGTTTGGGGAGGGTGACCAGCAGCGGTCGTGTGGAAGAACGGGATCAGTGCCTCAGGGCGCTTCTAGAGCTAGCAGCAGAACACCGTGGTCCGAGTCATGCCTAGTCGTCGGCGCGGGGCTGGCTCGCGGTGACGCACAAGAGGCAGAGGGGCGCCGCCCGTGGCAATGTGTGGTGGGGAATCGGGGGCGGCAGTGGCATGGCGGTCAACGGCGGTGACACAGCACCCGCGAAGGGCACCCCTGGCCCACTCCGGTCGGGTCCGGCTGGATCCGTGCATGCCGGCGCTCTCGGGGGCGGTAGTTGTGGCGGCTACTCACTGGATGGTGGCAGCGAAGGAGGCGCGCGGGGTGCCGGCGAGGTCCGGGGCGGCGCCGGCGCGCCGGGGAGACTAGCCGGGCACTGGCAGGATTCCGGTTGGGGGCGTGGGGGTTGCGGGAGAAGGGTGGGGCAGCGAGTCGGAGAAGGTGGAGGGGGATCAGGGAAGATCGCGGTCTGATAGCTTTTGGATCTCAGGAAAATCTTGCTCGTGTCCTATATATACAGCTACCGTGATCCAAATAGTTATTCTAATCCTGCGATAAGAATAGTGCTGTCCTATATATATATGGTATTCTAGACATATATGTTTTTCTCTACAGATTTGATCAAAGTTTAGAAAGTTTGTCTTTTCAAAAAATCTATATGCACTGTATTGTGGAATGGATGGAGTAGCATTTTGAGTAGGTGACTTGGGAAACTCAAGTTTGGCAAACTCTACTGACTAAGAAACTAAAAAATTTCTATCAAATTAAAAAAGACTAGAGGGTTACACTTTTGGTAGGTTTTGATGAATGTGAACCACAACTTTTAGAGTTACATTGAGAAAGTAGTTGCCCATGGAGCTAACCCAGTTCTAGGCGGATTGTTGGTGTAATGAAAGTCTTTTAGCAAACAGTTTTCTAGTTTGTACATCATATATTTCACAAAGCTAGCGACAGTACCAAAATATAAAGATGAAGGTCGGAGATATATTATATTCAAAAGTACCTTGTAGTTAGATATAGCAAAACCCTGGTGGATGCATTACACTAGGTTGTGGAAGATGACATGGTTAGATGGAAGATAAAAACGAAGAAACAATTTTTAGTTCGTTTTCAGGGTTTTCTTTTCGTTAGCCATAAGCCATCGTTGTCCGCACCCTCACGCCCCAACCTCTAGGGTGAGAGGACGACGGCTAACGGCGAACCCCGTTCTATGCGGTTTGGTGCCCCGTCGTAGGCCGGACGAGCCCGCTGGCGGCTGGGATCCACGGCTGGTTCTCCTCCTCGCTGGCGGCTGGGAAGCCCGTGGTGAACTGTGTCATGCCGACCTCCTCATGGCCATCCCCAACCTCTCGTAGGTACTGCGCTATCTCCCTAGGGGCACATCAAACGTTTGGTCCTTATTTTGGGCAGTGATCTTCGTCGGCGCGCCGGCCCCTAATTTGGGCCATTCGCACCCTGCACGTCAGATCTCCCCCCCCCCGAGCCGTCAGATCCCTTTCTCTATCGTTCCCAACCACCCATCTTCAACCTCCCACGTGGGAAAGGGATAGTACTGCCTCGCACGCGCCGACACCCCCGCACGCGCCGACCGCCTCGCCTCACCTCCTCATCTTCCCTCACCGCCGGTCGCCGCCCTTGCTACTGGTCGCCGCCCTCACCTATGTTGCCTTCGTGCATTTATCACCTCCGTGGATGCAGCAACGTGCGCCCATGGTTGCATCCTTGTAGCTCCGGTGGCATCGCTCATAATTCCAGTGCATGACGGCCACACTCTGGTGGCGACGGTTCACCGGACACAGCGCCCCGATGGCGAGCTCACAAAAAAGATGCATCTCTCCTTGGGTTGCCGTCGGTAGCAGCAAAATTATCCACCCGTCGAAGCAAAAACAAGTACCGGGTTGAAGCTTTTCACACATACGATTCAAGCTTTGTCAGGCAAACGGTTGCAACTTCTGTGATTCTGGAGAGTCCGGTTGTAGCTTTCTCTCTCAAAGGTTGAAGCTTTTTCCCTCTACGGTAGAAGCTTTTCTGTAAACGATTGAAACTTTTTTGTTTTGAGCAGCGCCTGGGTGAAAGCTTCCTCTATCGTTCAGTTGAAAATTTTTCATCGAAGGTTGTAGCATTTTCTGTAGACGGTTGTAGCTTTCCTCGATGGCGTTGAACGCTTGCAGCTTTCTGTATATCCGGTTGAAGCTTTTCATCTAGAGTTTGAAGCTTTTTTAGCTGTTGCAGCACACGGGGGTCTGAGGCGGGTTCTGCAATGCCTCGCATGGAGGTTCGCCGGGATACGGCGCCCCCGACAGCGGCGGCCATGGGTGCCAGGACCGCAACATCGTCGCGCACTCCCCAAACAACACTCGCTCGTAGCAAAAAAAAACGGTGTGCATGGCGCCACCGTGGTTGCTCCACAGCTACTAGGATCACCGACGCAAGTTCTGA
The DNA here is from genome assembly GCF_003073215.2 of Triticum urartu. Taxonomy (NCBI): domain Eukaryota; kingdom Viridiplantae; phylum Streptophyta; class Magnoliopsida; order Poales; family Poaceae; genus Triticum; species Triticum urartu. The sequence continues at coordinate 540,088,746 of NC_053027.1, read as the reverse complement.
TCAGATGTGTGACAGCGGCGGCCATGGTGGCCACGCGACAAGGGATGGAGCAGCTGCTCACGGCCGTAGCCGAGGCCTGCGAGGAGCTGGCGCCTGGGACGGAGACCGACTGCGACGAGCTCCGCCTCTTGGCCCTCGGCGACACCTGCCGTGAGATCAGGGAAAAGAGATGAATACAAGCGCGTGCGAGAAGATGACCGACCGAAGCGTTCGATCGGCGTGTAGATGCCAAACGTTTTTCAGGGCAGTGATCTCCGTCGGTCCATCGGCCCAAATTTGGGCCGGTCGCAGCTTGCCCGTCGGATCTAGCCCCCCCGAGCCATCATATCCCTTTCTCTATTATCCCCAACCTCCCATCTTCAACCTCCCGCACGGGAAAGGGAGAGGACCGCCTTGCACGTTCCAACACCCACACACGTGCCGACCGCCTCGCCTCCTCGTCTTCCCTCACCGCTGGTTACCTCTGGTCGCCACCCTCGCCGCTGGTCGCCTCCCTCACCTATGGCACCTTCATGCATTTGTCACCTCCGTGGATGCATCAACGTGCGCCCATGGTTGCAGCCTTGTAGCTCCGGTGGCACCGCTCGCAGTTCCAGTGCACGACGACCATGCTCTGGTGGCAACGGTTCACCGGACACAGCGCCTCGATGACGAGCTCAAAAAATAGATGCACCTCTCCTCGGGTTGCCGCCAGTAGCAGAAAAATTGTCCACCTGTCGAAGCAAAAGCAAGTACCGGGTTGAAGCTTTTTCGCACATACGATTCAAGCTTTCTCTGTCAAACAGTTGCAAGTTCTCTGATTCTATAGAGACTGGTTGTAGCTTTTTCTATCAATGGTTAAAGCTTTTTCCCTCTATGGTAGAAGCTTTTTCCCTCTATGGTAGAAGCTTTTTCCCTCTACAGTAGAAGCTTTTTCCCTCTACAGTAGAAACTTTTTCTTTTTGAGCAGCGCCTGGGTGAAAGCTTCCTCTATTGTTCGTTTGAAGCTTTTTTCATCGAAGGTTGTAGCATTTTCTATAGACGGTTGTAGCTTTCCTCGATAGCACTGAACGCTTGCAGCTTTGTGTATATCTGGTTGAAGCTTTTCATCTAGAGTTTGAAGCTTTTTTTAGCGATTGGGGCACACGGGTGTCTAAGGCAGGTTCTGCAATGCCTCGCCTGCAGGTTCGCCGGGATACGACACCCCTAGCAGGGGCGGCTATGGCTGCCAAGACCGCAACATCGTCGTGTGATACGTCCATTTTGCATCATGTTTACCTACTATTATTTACTATGTTTTTATGCATAATAATGCCTTTTGTAGTAATTCTAATACCTTTTCTCTCATAATATGCAAGGTTGACACAGAAGGGAGAATAACGATAGCTGGAATTCTGGACCTGAAAAAGCTACGTCAGGCCACCTGTTCTGCACAACTCCAAATGAGCTGAAAATTTCTGGAGAATTATTTTGCAATATATGATGAATAATGGAGCAAATAAGTACCAGAGAGGGCCCACCAGGTGGGCAAAACCCACCTGGGCGCGCCAGGGACCCCGTGCGCGCCCAGGTGGGTTGTGCTCTCCTCGGCCCACCTCCGGTGCCCCTCTTCTGGTATATAAGTCATTTTGACCTAGAAAAAAATAAGGAGAGGACTTTCGGTACGAAGTGCCACCGTCTCGAGGCGGAACTTGGGCAGGAGCACTTTTGCCCTCCGGCGGAGCGATTCCACCGGGGGAACTTCCTTCCCGGAGGGGGAAACCATCGTCATCATCATCACCAACAACTCTCTCATCTTGGGGAGGGAAATATCCATCAACATCTTCAGCATCACCATCTCCTCTCAAACCCTAGTTCATATCTTGTGTTCAATCTTTGTACCGGAATCTTAGATTGGTGCTTGTGGGTGACTAGTAGTGTTGATTACATCTTGTAGTTAATTACTATATGGTTTATTTTGTCGAAGATTATATGTTCAGATCCATTATGCTATTTAATACCCCCTGATCATGAGCATGATTATCATTTGTGAGTAGCTACTTTTGTTCTTGAGGTTGCGGGAGAAATCCTTTTGCAAGTAATCATGTGAACTTGATATGTGTTCTATATTTTTATGGCATGTATGTTGTGATTCCCTTAGTGGTGTCATGTGAACGTGGACTACATGACACTTCAACATATTTGGGTCTAAGGGAATGCATTGTGTAGTAGTTATTAGATGATGGGTGCCTAGAGTGACAGAATACTAAACCCTAGCTTATGCGCTACTTCTTAAGGGATCGATTTGGATCCAAAAGTTTAATGCTATGGTTAGATTTTATCTTAATACTTTTATCATAGTTGCCGATGCTTGCGAGGGGGTTAATCATAAGTAGGAGGTTTTTTCAAGTAAGAACAACACCTAAGCACCGGTCCACCCACATATCAAATTATCAAAGTAGCGAATATGAATCAAACCAACATGATGAAAGTGACTAGATGAAATTCCCGTGTACCCTGAAGAACACTTTGCTTATCATAAGAGACCGTTTTGGCCCGTCCTTTGCCACAAAAGGATTGGGTTACCTTGCTGCATATTATTGACCGTTACCGTTACTTGCTCGTTACAAATTACCTTGCTACCAAACTACTCGTTACTTGTAATTTCGGTGTTTGCAGAGAATACCTTGCTGAAAACCACGTGTCATTTCCTTCTGCTCCTCGTTGGGTTCGACACTCTTACTTATCAAAAGGACTATCATTGATCCCCTATACTTGTGGGTAATCAAGACTCTTTTCTAGCGCCGTTGCCGGGGAGCGAAGCGCGCTTGGTAAGTGGAAATTGGTAAGGAAAAATTATTACTACATGCTAAAATTTATTGTCACTTGTTACTATGGAGAACAATCCTTTGACGGGTTTGTTCGGGGTATCTTCACCTTGACCGAGCCACAATTAGTTGCCCCGCAACCTACTGCACCTATTGAAAATATTGGTTATGAAATTCCTTCAGGTATGATAGAACAACTGCTATCTAATCCTTATGCAGGAGATGGAACCGAACATCCTCATATGCACTTGATATATATCGATGAAATTTGTGGATTATTTAAGGTTGCAAGTTTACCCGGAGATGAAGCTAAGAAGAAGGTTTTCCGTTTATCTTTGATGGGAAAAGCATTGGCATAGTATAGGCTATGCGATGATATTGAACCTTGGAATTGGAATCGATTGAAATTGGAATTTCACCAAAAAATTTATCCTATGCATCTAGTTCACCGTGATCGGAATTATATATATAATTCTTGGCCTATTGAAGGAGAAAGTATCGCTATAGCTTGGGGGAGGCTCAATTCAATGTTATATTCATGCCCCAATATGAGATTTCAAGAGAAATTATCATTCAGAATTTTTATGCTCGGCTTTCTCGTTATGATCAATCTGTGCTCGATACTTCTTGTACTGGTTCTTTTATGAATAAGACTATTGAATTCAGGTGAGATATTTTTAGAAAGAATTGAATGCAACTCTGAAGATTGGGAACTTGACGAAGGTAAAGAGTCAGGTATTAAGCTTAAGTTTGATTGTGTTAAATCTTTTATGAATACCTATGCTTTTCACAAGTTTAGCACTAAATATGGACTTGACTCTGAGATAGTAGCATCTTTTTGTGGATAATTTGCTACCCATGTCAATCTCCCTAAAGAGAAGTGGTTTAAATATCATCCCCCTATTAAAGAAGAAATTAAAGAACCGGTCATAGCTAAAGATGAAACTATTATTTACAATGTTGATCCAATTGTTCCTACTGCTTATATTGAACGACCATCTTTCCTTGTTAAGATAAAAGAACATGTTAAGGTTTCAACCGTGGTCAATAAAAGTAATATTAGAGCACCTAAACCTACTGAACAAATCAAAGTAGAACCTAGTGTTGCTATGGTTAAAGATCTCTTGGTAGAAAACATTGATGGGCATGTTATTTACTTCTATGATGAAGCTGCTAGAATTGCCAAACCCGATGAAAAAGATAAACATGGACCTCTTGTTGGCATGCCTGTTGTCTCAGTTAAAATAGGAGATCACCGTTATCATGGTTTATGTGATTTAGGTGCTAGCGTGAGTGCTATTCCTTTTACTTTATACCAAGAAATTATGAATGATATATCACCTGCTGAAATAGAAGACATAGATGTTACTATTAAACTTGCTAATAGAGACACCATCACACCACTTGGGATTGTTAGAGATGTTGAAGTCTTGTGTAGGAAAATAAAACATCTTACTAATTTTCTTGTTCTTGGTTCCCCACAAGATGACTTTTGTCCCATTATCTTTGGTAGAAATTTCTTGAACACCGTTAATGCTAAAATAGTTGTCATAAACAAACCGTCGGTGTTAGTTTCGGTGATGAGTCTCATGAGTTTAACTTTTCTAAGTTTAGTAGAAAGCATCATAAGAAATAATTACCTAATAAGGATGAAATAATTGGTCTTGCTTCTATTGTCGTGACTCCTACTGATCCACTAGAACAATATTTGCTAGACCACGAAAACGATATGCATATGCATGAAATAGATAAAATATTCTTTGAATAACGGCATCTGCTTAAACACAATTTGCCTACTGAAACTCTAGGAGGTCCTGCTCCACCTAAGGGTGACCCTGTGTTTGAATTGAAACAATTGTCAGACACTTTGAAATATGCTTATCTTGATGGGAAAAAGATATATCCTGTTATTATTAGTGCTAAACTTTCAGAACATGAAGAAGAAAGATTATTGAAATTCTGAAGAAGCACTAAGGTGCTATTGGATATACTCTTGATGATCTTAAGGGCATTAGTCCCACTCTATGTCAGCACAAGATTAATATGGAACCTGATGCTAAACCCATTGTTGATCACCAAAGACGGCTGAATCCGAAAATGAAAGAAGTGGTAAGAACTGAAACATTAAAGCTTATTGAAGCAATTATAATCTATCCCATAGCTAATAGTAGATGGGCAAGTCCCGTTCATTGTGTCCCTAAGAAAGGGGGTATTACTGTTGTTCCTAATGATAAAATTTAACTTATTCCACTAAGAATTGTCACTTGCTATAGAATGCTAATTGATTTTAGAAAATTAAATAAAGAAACTAGACAAGATCAATACCCTTTTCCTTTTATTGATCAAATGTTAGAAAGATTATCAAAGCACACACACTTTTGTTTTCTTGATGGATATTCTGGTTTTTCTCAAATACCTGTTTCATAACCGGGTCAAGTGAAAACCACCTTTACTTGTCCTTTTGGAACTTATACTTATGGTCGTATGCCTTTTGGTTTATGCAATGCACCTGCTACCTTTCAAAGATGTGTGACTGCTATATTCTCTGATCTTTGTGAAAAGATTGTTGAGGTTTTCATGGATGACTTTTCCGTTTATGGAACTTCTTTTGATGATTGCTTAAGCAACCTTGATCGAGTTTTGTAGAGATGTGAGCAAACTAATCTTGTCTTGAATTGAGAGAAGTGCAACTTTATGGTCAATGAAGGTATTGTCTTGGGACATAAAATTTCTGAACGAGGTATTGAGGTGGATAAAGCTAAAGTTGATGCAATTGAGAAAATGTCATGTCCTAAAGATATTAAAGGTATTCGTAGTTTCCTTCATCATGCTGGTTTCTATAGGAGGTTTATTAAAGACCTCTAAAATTTCTAGGCCTCTTACAACTCTTTTACAAAAGGATATTCTATTTGTTTTTATGATGATTGTATAGAAGCCTTTGAAACACTTAAGAAAGCCTTAACTTCTACACTGCTACCTCTTTTAGCAATGCGTTGGTTTTCCCCGAAGAGGAAGGGATGATGCAGCAAAGTAGCGTAAGTATTTCCCTCAGTTTTTGAGAACCAAGGTATCAATCCAGTAGGAGGCTACGCGCGAGTCCCTCGTACCTGCACAAAACAAATAAATCCTCGCAACCAACGCAAATAGGGGTTGTCAATCCCTATAGGGCCACTTACGAGCGTGAGATCTGATAGATATGATAAGATAATATTTTTGGTATTTTTATGATAAAGATGCAAAGTAAAATAAAGGCAAAGTAAATAACTAAGTAGTAGGAGATTTATATGATAAAGATAGACCCGGGGGCCATAGGTTTCACTAGTGGCTTCTCTCGAGAGCATAAGTATTCTATGGTGGGTGAACAAATTACTGTTAAGCAATTGACAGAATTGAGCATAGTTATGAGAATATCTAGGTATGATCATGTATATAGGCATCACGTCCGAGACAAGTAGACCGACTCCTGCCTGCATCTACTACTATTACTCCACTCATCGACCGCTATCCAGCATGCATCTAGAGTATTAAGTTCCTGAAAACAGAGTAATGCCTTAAGCAAGATGACATGATGTAGAGGGATAAATTCATGCAATATGACAAAAACCCCATCTTGTTATCCTCGATGGAAACAATACAATGCGTGCCTTGCTGCCCTTACTGTCACCGGGAAAGGACACCGCAAGATTGTGTTGGGGAACGTAGCAGAAATTCAAAATTTTCCTACGTATCACCAAGATCTATCTATGGAGAAACCAGCAACGAGGGGAAGGAGAGTGCATCTACATACCCTTGTAGATCGCTGAGCGGAAGCGTTCAAGTGAACGGGGTTGATGGAGTCGTACTCGTCGTGATTCAAATCACCGATGATCAAGTGCCGAACGCACGGCACCTCCGCGTTCAACACACGTACAGCCCGGAGACGTCTCCCATGCCTTGATCCAGCAAGGAGGAGGGAGAGGTTGATGGAGATCCAGCAGCACGACGGCATGGTGGAAGTAGCGGGATTCCAACAGGGCTTCGCTAAGCGCTGCGGGAGGAGGAAGATGTGTCACGGGAGGGAGAGGGAGGCGCCAGGCCTTAGATTGGTTTGCTCCTCCTTTTTCCCCACTATATATAGGGCCAAGGGAGAGGGGGAGGCGCAGCCCTTGCCCCTTCCTCCAAGGAAGGGTGCGGCCAAGGGTGGGGAGGAGTCCATCCTCCCCAAGGCACCTCGGAGGTGCCTTCCCCTTTTAGGACTCTCCCCTTTTTTTTCTCTCTTGGCGCATGGGCCTCTTGGGGCTGGTGCCCTTGGCCCATATAGGCCAAGGCACACCCCCTACAGCCCATGTGCCCCCCCGGGGCAGGTGGCCCCACCCGGTGGACCCCCGGGACCCTTCCGGTGGTCCCGGTACAATACCGATGACCCCGAAACTTGTCCCGATGGCCGAAATAGCACTTCCTATATATAATTCTTTACCTCCGGACCATTCCGGAACTCCTCGTGACGTCCGGGATCTCATCCGGGACTCCGAAAAACTTTCGGGTTACCGCATACTAATATCTCTATAACCCTAGCGTCACCGAACCTTAAGTGTGTAGACCCTACGGGTTCGGGAGACATGCAGACATGACCGAGACGTTCTCCGGTCAATAACCAACAGCGGGATATGGATACCCATGATGGCTCCCACATGTTCCACGATGATCTCATCGGATGAACCACGATGTCAAGGACTTAATCAATCCCGTATACAATTCCCTTTGTCTAGCGGTATGTTACTTGCCCGAGATTCGATCGTCGGTATCCAATACCTAGTTCAATCTCGTTACCGGCAAGTCTCTTTACTCGTTCCGTAACACATCATCCCGTGATCAACTCCTTGGTCACATTGCGCATATGATGATGTCCTACCGAGTGGGCCTAGAGATACCTCTCCGCTTACACGGAGTGACAAATCCCAGTCTCGATTCGTGCCAACCCAACAGACACTTTCAGAGATACCTGTAATGCACCTTTATAGTCACCCAGTTACTTGTGACGTTTGATACACCCAAAGCATTCCTACGGTATCCGGGAGTTGCACAATCTCATGGTCTAAGGAAATGATACTTGACATTAGAAAAGCTATAGCATATGAACTACACGATCTAGTGCTATGCTTAGGATTGGGTCTTGTCCATCACATGATTCTCCTAATGATGTGATCCCGTTATCAACGACATCCAATGTCCATGGTCAGGAAACCGTAACCATCTATTCATCAACGAGCTAGTCAACTAGAGGCTTACTAGGGACATATTATGGTCTATGTATTCACACGTGTATTACGATTTCCGGATAATACAGTTATAGCATGAATAAAGACAATTATCATGAACAAGGAAATATAATAATAACCAATTTATTATTGCCTCTAGGGCATATTTCCAACAGATTGAACCCAAAGCTAAGCACTTCTCCCATTGCAAGAAAGATCAATCTAGTAGGCCAAACCAAACTGATAATTCGAAGAGACTTGCAAAGATAACCAATCATACATAAAAGAATTCAGAGAAGATTCAAATATTTTTCGTAGATAGACTTGATCATAAACCCACAATTCATCGGTCTCAACAAACACACCGCAAAAAGAAGATTACATTGAATAGATCTCCACAAGAGAGGGGGAGAACATTGTATTGAGATCCAAAAAGAGAGAAGAAGCCATCTAGCTACTAACTATGGACCCGTAGGTCTGAAGTAAACTACTCACACTTCATTGGAGAGGCTATGGTGTTGATGTAGATGCCCTCCGTGATCGATGCCCCCTCCGGCGGAGCTCCGGGACAGGCCCCAAGATGGGATCTCGTGGATACAAAAAGTTACGGCGGTGGAATTAGGGTTTTGGCTCCTGTTCTGATCGTTTGGGGGTACGTGGATATATATAGGAGGAAGAAGTACGTCGGTGGAGCAACAGGGGGCCCACGAGGGTGGAGGGCGTGCCTGGGGGGGGGGGGCAGGCGCGCCCCTACCTCGTGGTCTCCTGTTAGTTGGCTTGACGTAGGGTCCAAGTCTCCTGAGTTGTATTCGATGAGAAAACCACGTTGCCGAAGGTTTCATTCCATTTGGACTCCATTTGATTTTCCTTTTCTTCGAAACCCTAAAACAGGCAAAAAATAGCAATTTTGGGCTGGGCCTCCGGTTAATAGGTTAGTCCCAAAAATAATATAAAAGTGGATAATAAAACCCAATAATGTCCAAAACAGTAGATTATATAGCATGGAGCAATCCAAAATTATAGATACGTTGGAGACGTATCAAGCATCCCCAAGCTTAATTCCTGCTCGTCCTTGAGTAGGTAAATGATAAAAACAGAATTTTTGATGTCGAGTGCTGATACGTCTCCAACGTATCTATAATTTTTGATTGCTCCATGCTATATTATCTACTGTTTTGGACTACATTAGGATTTATTATACACTTTTATATCATTTTTTGGGACTAACCTATTAACCCAGAGCCCAGTGCCAGTTTCTGTTTTTACCCTGTTTTAGGGTTTCGAAGAAAAGGAAAGTCAAACAGAATCCAATTGACCTGAAACTTCACGAAACTCATTTTTGGAAGGAAAGAAGCCCGGAAGACTTGGAGTGCACGTCGGGGGATCTGCGAGGAGGTCACGAGGCAGGGGGGCGCGCCCACCCCCTGGGCGCGCCCTCCACCCTCGTGAGCCCCTCGTGGTCCCCCTGACGTACTTCTTTCGCCTATATATCTCCATATACCCTAAAAACATCCGAGAGCACAATAGATCGGGAGTTCCGCCGCCAGAAGCCACCGTAGCCACTGAAAGCCAATCTAGACCCGTTCCGGCACCCTGCCGGAGGGGGCAATCCCTCTCCGGTGGCAATCTTCATCATCCCGGTTCTCTCCATGACGAGGAGGGAGTAGTTCTCCCTCGGGCCTGAGGGTATGTACCAATAGCTATGTGTTTGATCTCTCTCTCTCTCTCTCGTGTTCTTGAGGTGATACGATCTTGATGTATCGCGAGCTTTGCTATTATAGTTGGATCTTATGTTTCTCCTCCCCCTCTTTTCTCTTGTAATGAATTGAGTTTCCCCTTTGAAGTAATCTTATCGGATTGAGTCTTTAAAGATTTGAGAACACTTGATGTATGTCTTGCCGTGCGTATCTGTCGTGACAATGGGATACCACGTGATTCACTTGATGTATGTTTTGGTGATCAACTTGCGGGTTCCGCCCATGAACCTATGCATAGGGGTTGGCACACGTTTTCGTCGTGATTCTCCGGTAGAAACTTTGGGGCACTCTTTGAGGTCCTTTGTGTTGGTTGAATAGATGAATCTGAGATTGTGTGATGCATATCGTATAATCATACCCACGGATACTTGAGGTGACATTGGAGTATCTAGGTTACATTAGGGTTTTGGTTGATTTGTGTCTTAAGGTGTTATTCTAGTACGAACTCTAGGGCTGTTTGTGACACTTATAGGAATAGCCCAACGGATTGATTGGAAAGAATAACTTTGAGGTGGTTTCGTACCCTACCATAATCTCTTCATTCATTCTCCGCTATTAGTGACTTTGGAGTGACTCTTTGTTGCATGTTGAGGGATAGTTATGTGATCCAATCATGTTAGTATTGTTGAGGGAACTTACACTAGCGAAAGTATGAACCCTAGGCCTTGATTACTATCATTGCAATACCGTTTACGCTCATTTTCATCATTAGTTACCTTGCTGTTTTTATATTTTCAGATTACAAAAACTATTATCTACTATCCATATTGCACTTGTATCACCATCTCTTCGCCGAACTAGTGCACCTATACAATTTACCATTGTATTGGGTGTGTTGGGGACACAAGAGACTCTTTGTTATTTGGTTGCAGGGTTGCATGAGAGAGACTATCTTCATCCTACGCCTCCTAAGGATTGATAAACCTTAGGTCATCCACTTTAGGGAAATTTGCTACTGTCCTACAAACCTCTGCACTTGGAGGCCCAACAACGTCTACAAGAAGAAGGTTGTGTAGTAGACATCAAGCTCTTTTCTGGCGCCGTTGCCGGGGAGGTGAGTGCTTGAAGGTATATCTTTAGATCTTGCAATTGAGTCTTTTAGTTTCTTGTTTTATCACTAGTTTAGTTTATAAAAGAAAACTATAAAAAATGGAATTGAGTTTGTCTCATATGCTCCACCTTTTTAATATCTTTCGTGAGTGTGATGGAAAGGACAATTGTGCTCAAATGCTAGAAGAAGAAATCTGTAAAATGTTTGGCACTAAAAATTTGAATGATGAGCATGAATGCAATGTCGTTAGTATGAATTCCTTGAATATCCATGATGCTAATGATATGCAAAGCCACAAGCTTGGGGAAGCTATGTTTGATGAAGATGATATTTTTTGTTCCCCAAGTTTTGATGAGCAAATTTATTATGATGAAAGCATGCCTCCTATCTATGATGATTACTGTGATGACACATATGCTTTAAATAATAATAATAACAATGAAACTTGTCATCTTGATCTTAATTTTCAAGCACATGATAGTTATTTTGTTGAGTTTGCTCCCACTATTATTCATGAGAAGAATTTTGCTTGTGTGGAGAGTAGTAAAATTTCTATGCTTATAGATCATGAAAAGAATGATTTAGGTGCTGGTTATATTGTTGAATTCATTCATGATGCTACTTAAAATTATTATGAGGGAGGAATATATGCTTGTAGGAATTGCAATAATATCAAGTTTCCTCTCTATGTGCTTAAAGTTTTGAAGTTATGCTTGTTTTACCTTCCTATGCAAGTTGATTCTTGTTCCCACAAGTTGTTTGCTCATAAAATCCCTATGCATAGGAAGTGGGTTATACTTAAATGTGCTAGTAATATTCTTCATTATGCTCTTTTTATGTTACAATTCTTATCTTTTATGTGACCATCGTTGAAATCATCATGCCTAGCTAGGGGCGTTAAACGATAGCGCTTGTTGGGAGGCAACCCAACTTTATTTTTGTTCCTTACTTTTTGTTCCTGTTTAGTAATAAATAATTAATCTAGCCTCTGTTATGATTGATTTTTTTATGTTTTAATTAGTGTTTGTGCCAAGTAGAACCTTTGGGAAGACTTGGGGAAAGTCTTTGCGATCATGCTGTAAAAAACAGAAACTTTAGCGCTCACGAGAATTGCTGCCATTTTTTATTTGGAGAGTGATAGTTAATTCTTTTTGCATATAATTAATAGATAAATTCATCAGGTCCAGCAATTTATTTTAGAATTTTTGGGGTTCCATAAGTATACGTTTGATTCAGATTACTACAGACTGTTCTGTTTTTGACAGATTCTGTTTTTGGTGTGTTGTTTGCTTATTTTGATGAATCTATGAGTAGTATCGGAGGGTATGAACCATAGATAAGTTGGAATACAGTAGGTTTAACACCAATATAAATTAATAATGAGTTCATTACAGTACCTTGAAGTGGTGATTTATTTTCTTATACTAACGGAGTTCACAAGTTTTCTACTTTAAGTTTTGTGTTGTGAAGTTTTCAAGTTTTGGGTAAAGATTCGATGGACTATGGAATAAGGAGTGGCAAGATCCTAATCTTGGGGATTCACAAGTCACCCCAAGGTAATATTCAAGGACAACCAAGAGCCTAAGCTTGGGGATGCCCCGGAAGGCATCCCCTCTTTCGTCTTCGTTCATCGGTAACTTTACTTGGAGCTATATTTTTATTCGCCACATGATATGTGTTTTGCTTGGAGCATCAATTTATTTTGTTAGGATTTGCTAGCTGTTATTTAGAACAATTTTTTGCATCTTTTATTTCAATAAAAGTGGCATTGATTTCCTTTACTATGCCTATGTTACAAGTATACATGTTGCTGTTTGAAAACAGAAAGTTTGCCGCTGTTGCAATAATTCCCTAGAAAAGTAAGAATGTGATAAAATGTTGAAACCTTTTGCATATTAAGATTTGGTAAATTTACTACAGTGGGAATTTTATTTCATAATTTTTGGAGCTAGGGAAGTATGGATGTTGCAGCATTCTTTACAGACTATCCTGTTTAGGCAGATTGCTGTTATGTTTGCATTGTTTGCATATGTTTGCTTCTTTAATGATTCTATTTGAGGATAGAACTATTAAATATGCAGAGGAATTTAGTACGAAATCTTTAATAATAATTTTAGTGATTTGCTACAGTAGAGTATGATAAGGTTTTTGCAATGGTTTATACTAACTTATCTCACGAGTCCTTGTTGAGTTTTGTGTGGATGAAGCTTTTGAGATTTAGGGAGACCATGATATGAGAGGAATTAAGGAGACACAAAAGATCAAGCTTGGGGATGCCCAAGGCATCCCAAGATAATATTTCAAGAAGTCTCAAGCATCTAAGCTTGGGGATGCCCCGGTTGGCATCCCACCTTTCTTCTTCAACAACTATCGGTTAGTATCGGTTGATCCTAAGTTTTTGCTTCTTCACATGATGTATGCTATTCTTAGATGTCATTTTATTTTGCTTTGCTTGCTGTTTGAATAGAATACCAAGATCTGAAATTATTAAATGTTAGAGAGTCTTCACATAGTTGCATAATTATTCGACTACTCATTGATCTTCACTTATATCTTTCAGAGTAGTTTGTCATTTGCTATAGTGCTTCACTTATACCTTTTAGAGCATGGTGGTAGTTTTATTTTGAAGAAATAGATGAACTCTCATGCTTCACTTATATTATTTTGAGAGTCTTAAATAGCATGGTAATTTTCTTAAAATCCTAATATGCTAGGTATTCAAGAATAATAAAATTCTCTTATGAGTGTGTTGAATACTATGAGAAGTTCGATACTTGATAATTGTTTTGAGATATGGAAATGGTGATATTAGAGTCATGCTAGTTGAGTAGTTATGAATTTGAGAGATACTTGTGTTGAAGTTTGTGATTCCCGTAGCATGCATGTATGGTGAACCGTTATGTGATGAAGTCGGATCGTGATTTATTTATTGATTGCCTTCCTTATGAGTGGCGGTCGGGGACGAGCGATGGTCTTTTCCTACCAATCTATCCCCCTAGGAGCATGCGCGTACTACTTTTCTTTGATAACTTGTAGATTTTTGCAATAAGTATGTGAGTTCTTTATGACTAATGTTGAGTCCATGGATTATACGCACTCTCACCCTTCCACCATTGCTAGCCTCTCTTGTACCGCGCAACTTTCGCCGGTATCATACATCCACCATATACCTTCCTAAAAACAGCCACCATACCTACCTATTATGGCATTTCCATAGACATTCCGAGATATATTGCCATGCAACTTTCCATCGTTCCGTTATTATGACACGCTTCATCATTGTCATATTGCTTAGCATGATCATGTAGTTGACATCGTATTTGTGGCAAAGCCACCATTCATAATTCTTTCATACATGTCACTCATGAGTCATTGCACATCCCGGTACACCACCAGAGGCATTCATATAGAGTCATATCTTGTTCTAAGTATCGAGTTGTAATTCTTGAGTTGTAAGTAAATAAAAGTGTGATGATCATCATTATTAGAGCATTGTCCCAGTGAGGAAAGGATGTTGGAGACTATGATTCCCCCATAAGTCGGGATGAGACTCCGGACAAAAAATAAAAAAAAGAGGCCAAAGAAGCCCAAATAAAAAAAGAGAAAAGAGGCCATAAAAAAGAAGAAAAGGCCCAAATAAAAAAATAAAAAAATAAAAAAAATGAGAGAAAAAGAGAGAAGGGACAATGCTACTATCCTTGTACCACACTTGTGCTTCAAAGTAGCACCATGATCTTCATGATAGAGAGTCTCCTATGTTGTCACTTTCATATACTAGTGGGAATCTTCCATTATAGAACTTGGCTTGTATATTCCAATGACGGGCTTCCTAAAAATGCCCTAGGTCTTCGTGAGCGAGCAAGTTGGATGCACACCCACTAGTTTCTTTTGTTGAGCTTTCATATACTTATAGCTCTAGTGCATCCGTTGCATGGCAATCCCTACTCACTCACATTGATATCTATTGATGGGCATCTCCATAGCCCGTTGATACACCTAGTCGATGTGAGACTATCTTCTCCCTTTTTGTCTTCTCCACAACCACCATTCTATTCCACCTATAGTGCTATGTCCATGGCTCACGCTCATGTATTGCGTGAAGATTGAAAAAGTTTGAGAACATCAAAAGTATGAAAAAATTGCTTGTCTTGTCACCGGGCTTGTGCATGATTTAAATATTTTGTGTGGTGAAGATAGAGCATAGCCAGACTATATGATTTTGTAGGGATAGCTTTCTTTGGCCATGTTATTTTGAGAAGACATAATTGCTTAGTTAAGTATGCTTGAAGTATTATCATTTTTATGTCAATATGAAATTTTGTATTGAATCTTATGGATCTGAATATTCATACCACAATTAAGAAGAATCACATTGAAATTATGCCAAGTAGCACTCCGCATCAAAAATTCTGTTTTTATCATTTACCTACTCGAGGACGAGCAGGAATTAAGCTTGGGGATGCTTGATACGTCTCCAACGTATCTATAATTTTTGATTGCTCCATGCTATATTATCTACTGTTTTGGACTATATTGGGCTTTATTATACACTTTCATATCATTTTTTGGGACTAACCTATTAACCCAGAGCCAGTGCCAGTTTCTGTTTTTACCCTGTTTTAGGGTTTCGAAGAAAAGGAAAATCAAACGGAGTCCAATTGACCTGAAACTTCACGGAACTCATTTTTGGAAGGAAAGAAGCCCAGAAGACTTGGAGTGCACGTCGGGGGATCTGCGAGGAGGTCACGAGGCAGGGGCGCGCCCACCCCCTGGGCGCGCCCTCCACCCTCGTGAGCCCCTCGTGGCCCCCCTGACGTACTTCTTCCACCTATATATCTCCATATACCCTAAAAACATCCGAGAGCACAATAGATGGGGAGTTTCGCCGCCAGAAGCCACCGTAGCCACTGAAAGCCAATCTAGACCCGTTCCGGCACCCTGCCGGAGGGGGCAATCGCTCTCCGGTGGCAATCTTCATCATCCCGGTGCTCTCCATGATGAGGAGGGAGTAGTTCTCCCTCGGGGATGAGGGTATGTACCTGTAGCTATGTGTTTGATCTCTCTCTCTCTCTCTCGTGTTCTTGAGGTGATATGATCTTGATGTATCGTGAGCTTTGATATTATAGTTGGATCTTATGTTTCTCCTCCCCCTCTTCTCTCTTGTAATGAATTGAGTTTCCCCTTTGAAGTAATCTTATCGGATTGAGTCTTTAAAGATTTGAGAACACTTGATGTATGTCTTGCCGTGCGTATCTGTGGTGACAATGGGATACCACGTGATTCACTTGATGTATGTTTTGGTGATCAACTTGCGGGTTCCGCCCATGAACCTATGCATAGGGTTGGCACACGTTTTCGTCGTGATTCTCCGGTAGAAACTTTGGGGCACTCTTTGAGGTCCTTTGTGTTGGTTGAATAGATGAATCTGAGATTGTGTGATGCATATCGTATAATCATACCCACGGATACTTGAGGTGACATTGGAGTATCTAGGTTACATTAGGGTTTTGGTTGATTTGTATCTTAAGGTGTTATTCTAGTATGAACTCTAGGGCTGTTTGTGACACTTATAGGAATAGCCCAACGGATTGATTGGAAAGAATAACTTTGAGGTGGTTTCGTACCCTACCATAATCTCTTCGTTCATTCTCCGCTATTAGTGACTTTGGAGTGACTCTTTGTTGCATGTTGAGGGATAGTTATGTGATCCAATCATGTTAGTATTGTTGAGGGAACTTACACTAGCGAAAGTATGAACCCTAGGCCTTGATTACTATCATTGCAATACCGTTTACGCTCATTTTCATCATTAGTTACCTTGCTGTTTTTATATTTTCAGATTACAAAAACTATTATCTACTATCCATATTGCACTTGTATCACCATCTCTTCGCCGAACTAGTGCACCTATACAATTTACCATTGTATTGGGTGTGTTGGGGACACAAGAGACTCTTTGTTATTTGGTTGCAGGGTTGGTTGAGAGAGACTATCTTCATCCTACGCCTCCTACGGATTGATAAACCTTAGGTCATCCACTTGAGGGAAATTTGCTACTGTCCTACAAACCTCTGCACTTGGAGGCCCAACAACGTCTACAAGAAGAAGGTTGTGTAGTAGACATCAAGTGCTACTTGGCACAATTTTAATGTAATTCTTCTTAATTGTGGTATGAATATTCAGATCCGAAAGATTCAAGACAAAAGTTCATATTGACATAAAAATGATAATACTTCAAGCATACTAACAAAGCAATTATGTCTTCTCAAAATAACATGGCTAAAGAAAGTTATCCCTACAAAATCATATAGTCTGGCTATGCTCTGTCTTCACCACAAAAAATATTTAAATCATGCACAACCCCGATGACAAGCCAAGCAACTGTTTCATACTTTTGACATTCTCAAAAAAATTTCAATCTTCACCCAGTACATGAGCGTGAGCCATGGATATAGCACTATAGGTGGAATAGAGTGGTGGTTGTGGAGAAGACAAAAAGGAGAAGATAGTCTCACATCAACTAGGCCTATCAACGGGCTATGGAGATGCCCATCAATAGATATCAATGTGAGTGAGTAGGGATTGTCATGCAACGGATGCAATAGAGCTATAAGTATATGAAAGCTCAAAAAGAACTAAGTGGGTGTGCATCCAACTTGCTTGCTCATGAAGACCTAGGGAAATTTTGAGGAAGCCCATCATTGGAATATACAAGCCAAGTTCTATAATGAAAAATTCCCACTAGTATATGAAAGTGATAACATGAGAGACTCTCTACTATGAAGATCATGGTGCTACTTTGAAGCACAAGTGTGGTAAAAGGATAGTAGCATTGTCCCTTCTCTCTTTTTCTCTCATTTTTTATTAGGGCCTTTTCTCTTTTTTTTGGCCTCTTTTTTTGTCCGGAGTCTCATCTCGAATTGTGGGGGAATCATAGTCTCCATCATCCTTTCCTCAGTGGGACAATGCTCTAATAATGATGATCATCACACTTTTATTTTTCTTACAACTCAATAATTACAACTCGATACTTAGAACAAAATATGACTCTATGTTGAATGCCTTCGGCGGTGTACCGGGATATGCAATGATGCATGAGTGACATGTATGAAAGAATTATGAATGGTGGTTTTGCCACAAATACTATGTCAACTACATGATCATGCTAAGCAATATGACTATGTCAAATACTATGTCAACTACATGATCAAGCATCAAACTTCGACTAGTATAAAAGGAGGCTTTGGTCCAGGACGGGTAAGCCCATTAGTCCCGGTTCAGTCCAGAACCGGGACCAATGGGTGCATTTATCCCGGTTCGTGAGGCTAAGGCATTAGTCCCGGTTCGTGGCGGTGCGATGCCCATTAGTCCCAGTTGGTGGCACCAACCGGTACTAAAGGTTAGAACTTTAGTCCCGGTTGGTGCCACCAACCGGGACTAATGGGCTTTGAGGCATTAGTACCGGTTCATGGCACGAACCGGTACTAAAGGTCCCATTTTCAAACTCCCCCCCCCCCCCCCCCCCCCCCCCCCCGTGGACCACATTTTCAGTTTTAGAAAAAACAAAAGAAAATGATGGAAATGTCAAAAAAATAAAATAAAATAAGTTTCCCATGTGATATGTGGTCTAGTTGTTGGGAAAATTTACAAATATGAATTTCGACTTTATTTACAAAATCTCTCTGGAATTTGTAAAATGGGCATAACTTTTGCATACGAACTCGTATTAAAAAGTTTTTTATATGAAAAATCATCTACTCAAAAAGTTACATCCGATGGAGACCACCTACGGCCTGTTTGCAAATTTGTAGAATCCTCATATTCCAAAAGGAAAAAAGTTATGCTCAAATTTCAGTTTTTTTAAATTTTCATTAAATCTGGTCAAACTATGGTCAAATTACTTATTCAAGAAGTATTAGTTTTACTAAATAATTGTTCAAGAATATTAGTGTTATTAAATAATTATTTCAGTTTTTTTGAATTTTGGTCAAATCTGGTCAAACTATGGTCAAACTGTGGTCAAACAATGGTCAAACTACTTAATCAAGAAATATTACTGTTACTAAAAAATTATTGTTTTTTAGAACAATAGTTTCAAACTCAAATAGTGAAATGTGTGACTTCATGCTCAAGCTAAACTCCTGAGGGTTAATAGGATTGACATCTTACTATTGTCAGGAAAACAACGAGTGCAAACTTGGAAACGAGGGAGAATAGAACCTGGAAGTTAAGCGTGCTCAGGCTGGGGGAGTGGGAGGATGGGTGACCGTCCGGGAAGTTAGATGATTTGGAATGATGAGGGGTGATTAGAGATTAAATTGAGCAGTGATGGGGGTGATTAGAGATTAGAGGTTAAAATAATTCAGAAATTTGAAAATAAAAAAAAATTCAAAAAAAGATTTCAAAAAAAAAATTCAATTTTTTTTCAAAAAAAGATCAGAAAATTTCCTTTAGTACCGGTTGGTGTTACCAACCGGGACTAAAGGTGGACCGGCCACGTGGAGGGCCTTTAGTCCCGGTTCTGGTTTGAACCGGGACTAAAGGGTCAGGGCATTAGTAACGACCCTTTAGTCCCGGTTCAAGAACCGGGACTAAAGGCCCTTATGAACCGGGACTAAAGGCCCTTTTTCTACTAGTGTTCTCTTAGTATTCAACACACTCATAAGAAAGTTTTATTATCAATCTTGTATACCAAGCATATTAGGATTTTAAGCAAATTACCATGCTATTAAGACTCTCAAAACAATCTAAGTGAAGCATGAGAGATCAATAGTTTCTATAAAACAAATCCACCACCGTGCTGTAAAATATATAAGTGAAGCACTAGAGCAAAATTATATAACTCAAAAGATATAAGCGAAGCACATAGAGTATTCTAACAAATTCCAAATCATGTATGGCTCTTTCAAAAGGTGTGTACAGCAAGGATGATTGTGGTAAACTAATAAGCAAAGACTCAAATTATACAAGACGCTCCAAGTAAAACACATATCATGTGGTAAATAAAAATATAGCTCCAAGTAAAGTTACCGATAGAAGTAGACGAAAGAGGGGATGCCTTCCGGGGCATCCCCAAGCTTTGGCTTTTAGGTGTCCTTAGATTATCTTGGGGGTTCCATGGGCATCCCCAAGCTTAGGCTCTTACCAGTCCTTGTTCCATAATCCATCAAATCTTTACCCAAAACTTGAAAACTTCACAACACAAAACTTAAAGTAGAAAATCTTGTGAGCTCCGTTAGCGAAAGAAAACAAAAGAACACTTCAAGGTACTGTAATGAACTCATTCTTTATTTATATGGGTGTTATACCTACTGTATTCCAACTTCTCTATGGTTCATAAACTAATTTACTAGCCATAGATACATCAAAATAAGCAAACAACACACGCAAAACAGAATCTGTCAAAAACAGAACATGCTGTAGTAATCTGTAGCTAGCGCAAGATCTGGAACCCCAAAAATTCTAAAATAAATGGCTGGACGTGAGGAATTTATCTATTAATCATCTGCAAAAAACTAAATAGCACTTTCCAAATAAAAATGATAGCAGTTCTCGTGAGCGCTAAAGTTTCTATTTTTTACAGCAAGTTCAACACGACTTTCCCCAAGTCTTCCCAACGGTTCTACTTGGCACAAACACTAATTAAACACAAAAAACACAACCAAAACAGAGGCTAAATAATTTACTTATTACTAAGCAGGAGCAAAAAGCAAGGAATAAAAATAAAATTGGGTTGCCTCCCAACAAGCGCTATCGTTTAACGCCCCTAGCTAGGCATAACAAGAAAGAATAGATCTAGGTATTGCCATGTTTGGTAGGCAATCCATAAGTTGCTCTCATAATAGATTCATAAGGTAATTTAATTTTCTTTCTAGGAAGGTGTTCCATGCCTTTCCTTAACGGAAATTGGAATCTAATATTTCCTTCCTTCATATCAATAATTGCACCAATTGTTCTAAGGAAAGGTCTACCAAGAATAATAGGACATGAAGGATTGCAATCTATGTCAAGAACAATAAAATCTACGGGAACATAATTCCTACTTGCAACAATAAGAACATCATTAATTCTTCCCATAGTGTTGGGGATATTACTACTGGGCGTAAACCGGCCTATCTGGGCCGGGTTAACTTCATCAGTAGTTAATTATGTTAAAGCCCAAGAAGGCAGATGAGGGCTCAAGGCCCATAGTCGGTTCAAGGCCTGTAGCCGTAAACCGGCGTTGGTATGTAACTTGTGTTGTAAGTTAGGAATAAGTAGAGACCAAACCGGACACATCTATGAGCCGGTATTGGGAATCTGTGAACCGACGGGCGTCACCCGTGTATATAAGGGGACGACCCGGCGGCGGTTCAGAGGACAGACAACAACTCGAGACTTAGGCGAAGCTTGTTTGCTCCCTAGTCATCGAAACCCCATCAATTCCATCACAACTAGACGTAGGC
Organism: Triticum urartu; assembly: GCF_003073215.2. Taxonomy (NCBI): domain Eukaryota; kingdom Viridiplantae; phylum Streptophyta; class Magnoliopsida; order Poales; family Poaceae; genus Triticum; species Triticum urartu. Next base: position 540,067,470 of record NC_053027.1, on the reverse strand, counting down.
TTTTACCTTCATTAAAGGGGCCGAACTAGTATAAACTCTCTTGCGTCCCTGTGTCCGCTTTAACCCCTTCAAGATAACCCGTTGCGATGGCTCCACGACTAAGTCCTTTCTCTAGGACATCTGCCGTGACAAAACCAAGACAGTTGGCGCCCACCGTGGGGCTATCGCACGATGGTTTCAAGTTCTTGGAGGGCCGCTTTGAAGGACTCGAGGGCTACATCGTGGGCCGGATGACTAAGAGTCATCGCGGCAAGCTCGACATCGATGATGCAGGCCGGGGCCCCGAGGCCGGCTCAGTTGAGTACGGGTATCGGGTCCCCTTTGGTGGCATACATGTTTTCGTCGGCAAGATCGGTGAACCGGGCCCTGAGCCGGGCATCTGCACCGACCTCGTCGAAACGGCTCAGCGTGCGCAGTCCGCCCGGGTTAAACCGGCCGTGAGGCGTGCCTTCGTGGGAGTCATCCACGGAGGAAGTTATGAGGATGGATCGGAATCCCGCGGCGAGACCGTCGTTTGTTCCGACGATGAGTCATCAACCGAAGAAACCGAATCTCTATATCAGCTACAAGACGACCGGATTGGGGGCTGTTCCGATGGCGACATTATTCCGGACCCCTCTGATCTACCCAACCGAGTTGGAATATTCATGGCTGGCACACAAGCAGCACTTCATTCTTCGACCGCTGCGCCAATAACCTCCGGTTCAGCAGCGGCGACAGCTGCCGGGGCAGGGAGCTCTGCGCGCTCGCCGGCTCAAGTTCTATCAGATCTATTTGATGCATTGGCTGTGCTTATGGCAGAAGCTAATCCGGCGGATCAGGAAGTCCACAATGCGGAGATTGCAAAAGTGAAGGAACAGATCACCCAGGCCAAGGCGGACCTGGCAGCTAAGGATGCCAGGATGACCGCAGAGCGGGCCGCTTTAAACGCACAAGCCTACAGGCTCATGTTGGACCAGAACGCGTCGCATGAAGTCATGAAGAGGAAGTACCGATCCCGTTTGCCTTCGGTTTTCAAGGCCAGAGACCTTTTCAACACCCCAGGAGCAGGAACCAGTAATACGCTGGAGGTAAACCAGGCGGAAGCCCCAGCGACCGGCGCGCCGGTTCAGCCCCGTCGGATGGATCTGCCTCGTCAAAATACTGTTATACCTCAGGCTATTTCGACACCTATGGGTCACTACTCCAACCCGATGGACAATCTCATTGCCCCTGCTGCACGGCCGGACGCCATTCCAATTGAAGGTGACTCGCCGCAGGCAGTAGAGACGTGACGGGTCAAGGAGCTTCTGAGGACAGCTTTGGTCCAACAGGAAGCATACTCGTACAGCCGTGACCGGATCCACTCGACCCCCCGTCCAAGCCGGAGCTATAGCAGACATATGGATGAACGGGCAGTGTCGAGTAATGAACGACGTGGAGCACCCCGTGGCAACAACCCGGCGGGTGGTGCTGATAACGCTCAGGAAGTGGTGGACCGGGCCCGAGCGCGCAGGGAGGCCGATTTAGCCGCACAGTATCAGGCTCGGCAGCTTACACCAGTTCGTCCAACTATCTCAATCGAACCTGGTGTTACTTCTAGTTCTTTGGGGGTGCCTTGCCTTGTCCCCGCTTTACGCAATGTGCGCCTGCCCAAGGATTTCAAAGGCCCGCGCAAAGTACCAAATTACACGGCGGATCAACCTCCAGAGACATGGGTGGAGAGCTATGAGATGGCCATGGAGATGCTTGATGTGGATGACGCGGCGTGTGCGAAATACTTCACCATGATGCTTGAAGGAACGGCCCGTACTTGGTTAAAAAGCTTGCCGGCTAATTCTATCAGTTCATGGGCCCAATTACGAGCCCGGTTTATCAGCAATTTCAAGGATACATGTAAAGAGCCTATGCCGATAGTGGACTTAGCTGCCTGCATCCAGGAGGAAGGAGAATCGACGACTCATTGGGTGCGCCGGGTTTCACAAGTGTTGCATTCATCAGACCGCATCAACACTGACACCGCAGTATTAACCCTAGAAGGCAACTGCCGGTTTGGGCCCCTAAAGCTGAAGTTGGGATGGATGAAGAGTCATTGCACTAACATGGGGACCCTCATGGCTGCTTTGGTAAAGTATGCTGATTCTGATAGTACCAAGGATCCCGAATCTGATGATCACAAGGCAGGAAAGGGAAAGAGGAACAACAACTCCAAAGGGCAGCAGCATCACTTGGCAGGCAATGGTGGTGGAGGCAAGCGTAAAGTGGATGGTAACATGGACTTTGTGGCTAATACCAACGCGCAGGACAAGGGCCAGCGACGCAGCGGTAAACCGCCAAATCGCAGTGGGGCACCCAACCCTAACCCGGACCGCCTAAACTATCTACTGAGCCAGCCCTGTCAGAGACATGGGACGAAGGAGGCGCCAGCAAACCACCTTTGGAAGGATTGCTTCATTATGCAGGAGTTCAAGAATTCTAATGCTTTCCGGTATGATCACGGCTCCGGCGGTGGCTCAGGATCCGGGCCGGGTTACGGTGGAGGAAATTCCGGTTCAGGATTTAATGGTAATCCGGGCGGACGTAACAATCAAAATAATCAGAACAACCAGGGTGGTTACAACCAACAGCAGCAACAGTCAGGTTACCAGAGCAACCCAAAGCAGTTGAGTAGTGGGCAGTACCATGTCTTCACCACTAGCTTGGACAAGCGAGACCGGAAGGTTCAGAGGCGGGCAGTCAACTCTGTTGAACCGGCCGTGCCCCATTATCTACGCTGGTCTGAACAGCCAATCATATGGAGCAGAGAGGATCACCCTCCCCAGGTTGATAATCCGGGTCAGTTGGCTCTGGTGGTGGCGCCTCAGGTGGGAGGTTACAAGTTCACCAAAGTGCTCATGGATGGAGGGAGCAGCATTAATATCTTCTACTATGAGACCTTCCGTCGTATGGGACTAACAGATAAAAATCTCAAATCGTCTAATACGGTGTTCCACGGTGTGGTACCTGGCAAATCAGCATATCCTGTTGGTAAGATAGCTCTGGAAGTGGCCTTTGGAGATGATCATGATTCCAGGTCAGAGACATTGACGTTTGAAGTGGTGAAAATCCAAAGTCCATATCACGCCCTGTTTGGGTGACCGGCCTACGCCAAGTTTATGGCACGGCCCTGTTATGTGTATTTGCAGCTCAAGATGCCGGGTCACAAGGGGACAATAACGGTTCACGGAAGCCGTAAAATCGCTTTGGAGTGCGAGGAAGGAGATGCGGCCTACGCAGAGTCGGTTTGTGCCACCGAGGAGCTGAAGTATTATAAGGACAATGTTGATCCGACGGACATGACTCCATTAAAGAAGCCAACTACGGAGCATGATCCGGCCCTGAAGTTCAAATCGGCAGCAGAAACTAAGCTTGTTGACTTCGTACCTGGTGATTCGTCCAAGCAGTTCAGCATCAGTGCCAACCTGGATCCGAAATAGGAAAGCGCGCTCATCGAGTTCATCCGTGAGAATCGGGACATTTTTGCATGGAAGCCCTCTGACATGCCAGGTGTACCGAGGCAACTCACTGAGCACACCCTTAATGTGGATCCTAAATACAAACCGGTGAAACAGTTCCTCTGCCGGTTTAACGAAGAAAGACGCAAGGCGATAGGAGAAGAGGTAGCCAGGCTCTTAGCAGCTGGTTTTATTGTTGAAGTTTTTCACCCTGAGTGGCTTGCCAATCTGGTGCTAGTCCTTAAGAAAAACGGCACCTGGCGCATGTGTGTGGATTACACAAATCTTAATAAAGCTTGTCCAGCAGATCCTTTTGCTCTCCCCCGTATTGATCAAATTATTGATGCTACGGCGGGTTGTGAGCGTTTAAGTTTTTTGGATGCATATTCTGGCTATCATCAGATCAAAATGGCAGTTAAGGACCAGGAGAAGACGGCATTCATAACTCCTTTTGGAGCCTTTTGCTATGTGTCTATGCCCTTTGGGCTCAAGAGTGCCCAGGCAACTTATCAACGGTGTGTACAAAATTGCCTTCACAAGAAGATTGGCCGTAATGTACATGCTTACGTGGATGATATCAGGGTCAAGTCCAGGGAGAAGGAGACTCTGGTTGACGATTCGAAGGAAACCTTTGATAACCTGAGGACGTACAAGATGATGCTTAATCCGGACAAGTGTGTCTTTGGTGTACCGGCGGGAAAGTTATTGGGTTTTCTGGTGTCCAACAGGGGAATTGAGGCTAATCCGGAGAAGATCACAGCCATCACCACCCTGGCTAAACCGAAGTGTATCAATGATGTTCAACGCCTGGCAGGCCGGATTGCCGCGTTAAGCCGGTTTATCAGCCGTCTTGGTGAGAAGGCAATCCCTTTGTATCAGATGTTGAAGAAGACGGATCAGTTCGTCTGGAGTTCCGCTGCTGATGAAGCATTTGAGAACTTAAAACGGCAATTGGCCAATCCGCCTATGCTCGCCGCTCCCATTGACAAGGAGCCGTTACTGCTATATGTTGCTGCTAATGCTCGTGCGGTCAGCGTGGCTATTGTGGTGGAGCGAAAGGAGCCAGGTAAGGAACATCCGGTTCAACGTTCGGTCTATTATATCAGCGAGGTACTCATTGAGTCCAAGCAAAGGTATCCACATTGGCAGAAGCTGGTGTATGGAGTTTTTATGGCAAGCCGGAAGCTTAAGCAATACTTCCAAGGGCACCCAATGACGTTGGTCAGTTCTGCTCCTTTGGGGGACATCATCTAGAACTGGGAAGCGACTGGCCGGATTTCCAAGTGGGCTATAGAGCTTGGGCCGCACGGTTTAAAGTATATGCCTCGGACGACGGTTAAGTCTCAAGCACTTGTTGATTTCATCAATGATTGGACGGAAATGCAAGCACCTGAAGAAAAGCTGGATCACACATATTGGACCATCCATTTTGACGGATCCAGGCAATTGGAAGGCTCGGGGGCTGGAGTCGTATTAACTTCCCCACGAGGTGATAAGTTTTGTTACGTTCTCCGCTTAATGTTCCCTTGTACTAACAATGCAGCTGAGTATGAAGCCTTGCTCCACGGTCTCCAGATGGCTAAGGAGATGAATCTAAGTCGAGTTAAGTGCTTCGGTGACTCGGACCTTGTGGCTCAGCAAGTATCGGGCACTTGGGACTCCAAGGACCCACTCATGGCAGCATATCATCGTGAGGTGGATATTGTTGCAGGTCACTTTAAAGGCTATCAGGTGGACCACATGGACCGGCGGAAGAATGAAGCGGCGGACGCTTTAAGCCGGCTGGGCTCTCAGCGCAAACCGGTCCCGCTCAATGTTTTTCTGGATGTGCTGCACAACCCATCGGGCAAGATCCCTGGTGAAGCGGATTTGGCTATTCCTGATCCGGAGGCTCAATTGGTGGCAGCGCTTCATGTTATTCCGGATTGGACGCTTCCTTACCTGGCGTACAAGAACCGGGGCGAGTTACCAGAGGATGAGACTCTGGCCCGACAGATAATCCGGCGATCCAAGTCCATGACTATTATCGACGGCGAGTTGCATCATTTCAGTGTGTCAGGGGCGTTTCAACGCTGTGTGTCACCTGAAGAAGGCCATGAAATTTTATGCGAGATCCACGAAGGAGATTGTGGTCACCACGCCGGTTCAAAATCTCTAGTGGCTAAAGCATTTCGCCATGGCTTCTATTGGTTAACTGCTCATGCTGATGCGGAGGATCTGGTCAGACGATGTGATGGTTGCCAAAAGTTTTCAAGACGTGCTCATGTGCTGGCTCAAGAATTTAGAATGATTCCAATTACTTGGCCATTTGCGACTTGGGGGCTGGATATGGTTGGGCCTTTCAAAAGGTCCAAAGATAAGAAGACCCACCTCCTGGCGGCGGTTGACAAGTTTACAAAGTGTGTGGAGGCAGAACCTGTTAGCATGTGTGATGCGGCCACGGCGGTTCAGTTCATCAAAAAAGTGATTTTCTGGTTTGGCTTTCCACACAGTATCATCATAGATAATGGTACCAATTTGTCCAAAGGTTCCATGAAGGAGCTCTGCGAACGGGAGCAGATCCGGCTTGATGTTTCATCGGTGGCACACCCACAGTCCAATGGTCAAGCAGAAAGAGCTAATCAAGAGATCTTGAGAGGCATCAAGCCCCGACTTATGGTTCCTTTCCAGAGAACACCGGGTTGTTGGGTAGAAGAGTTACCATCTGTGTTATGGAGCATCAATACTACACCCAACAGATCAACAGGATACACACCGTTCTTCATGGTTTACGGAGCGGAGGCGGTTCTCCCCAGTGATATCCGTCATGACTCACCCCGTGCGGCGGCTTATGTTGAAGCAGACAATGAGACAGCACGGCAAGATGCTTTGGACCTGTTGGATGAAGAACGTGACATAGCAGCCGCCCGCTCGGCGATTTACCAACAGGATCTTCATCGTTATCACAATCGCCGAGTCAGGACCAGAACCTTTCAGGAAGGAGATTTGGTGCTTCGGCTCATCCAAGATCACACTGATATGCATAAGCTATCCCCACCTTGGGAGGGACCTTTCGTGGTCAGCAAGAATCTGCACAACGGGTCATACTATCTGATCGATATTCGAGAGCATAAAGACTCACGCACATCAGAGGATGAGACCAACCGACCGTGGAACATAGCTCATCTTCGGCCTTACTATACCTGAGCCATTGGCTCTACTTGTGTACGTATTATGACGATGTATATATTATGATTAAATATAATAAACCGGAACCTCAGCTAAAGCGGGGTATCTATCCTTTTACATCATGTGTGGTTACACGAGTTGTTCTAAAGCGGCCTCCGGTTTACCCCTTGAGTTAGCTTTTCAAAAAGCATCATGTTATATCACTTGGGGGCTTGTTCGTGTCCGAACCAATGCAACACCTCTTGATAGGCGAGAGCCACCAGATCACTTGGGGACTTGGTCACGCCTGAACCAGTCACGCCTCTTGATCGGCCTAAGGCCACAAAATCACTTGGGGGCTTGGTCGAACCCGAACCATTGCCATGCCACTTGATCGGCATAAATACCATGGTTTCATTTGGGAACCTGGCTGACTTGAACCATAGCTACACCTATCGGGAGCTTGGTCGTGTCCGACCATGGTAACGCCATCTGATCGGCTCAAATAAGCCTCTTTTTGCAAATGGTTTTATCATTGCCTTTGCTTCACAATTTTCTTTGATAGATATTTCTTTCCTTTTGTTGTGTTTTCTAAACCGACAAAATTTTAAAACCGGTTCACACTGTCAATTGACGGAACACGGTTCATTTTTAATCCGGAGACTATTTGCCCGGTTTGAATTTTTGTTAACATCCTAGTACGGAGTAACACGGTGCTTTATTATAACCCAGCACAGTTTACATGGTAAACCGGCATTATATATATACAGGAGCTGCTATCTCCTCCAACAGTGTGGGTTTATGAAACCTCCGCTTCAAGATTGGCTAAACCAGCTTCACGCCCAACGATGGCAGACATCATACTCCGCCTGACGGTACAACCGCGGTGGCACTTTAAGATTTCTATGTTGCAGAAAATACTTTGGAAAGTTCATAACCCAAAGAAAGCACAAGTTGCAGTGGTTATGCACGAAGGCATATTAAGATCAAGAGTATCAGCTAGCCTATTATAAGGCAACACGGTACCCAAAACAAGATCATTGTTTTTCAAAGGGGAAGCAGTTTAAACCGGCTGCTGGTTCAAGCTTGGTCACCAGCCTGGCCTGATGGTTGTGGGTCATCCCGCGCCGCTTCAACTACAGTTTCTCTACCCAGCGGCTGGAAATCAATAGTTGTCCAGTCGATTCCCATTAATGCTTGAAAAACAGCTTCATCATGGATCAGCAATGACGGTTCAATATCGGGAGCGTAAGTATGCTTACGGATTGGAGGGATAAGATTTTCCGCTTCATGAATTGGTGCAGCTACTCGCTTGTTTTGATTGTCATAGTGGGCTTGATAATGAGATAAGTCTGCTTCTTCAGCCAATTGACAAGCTAGCAGATGCACCTCCCAGTTTATTGCTCGCAGATCCGCTTCACTAAACTCTAACCCGTCTTCCTTCAAGCTGGGATAGCCCTGAGCCGCTTCAATAGGATCAAAATCCGGCACCCAAGCTTTTTGCTGGATTAAGGGATTGATCGCACTGGTTCGAGCAGCAGATTTCTTCAGCTCTTCCACCCGGGCAGGAAGCACTGACAGTTTCTGCAGAGTGTCCTGAATCAAAGTGGGCGCCGGCTTGTTGTGGGATGCAGTACAGATGATCCCCTATGCACCAGTGTACAGTTGTTCGATCAACGTATATGCGGCTTTTAATTTCTTCCGCACATCTGACCCCAAATGACCAATGCGTGTCCCTGAAATATCACAAAGGGTTAACAAACCGGCAGCTCTGTAAGACGGCAGAATCAATTCAGAAATCAAACCGGCTTACCAAAGATAGCAGCAGTCATGGCATGCACGTGCCGCTTTATGCTGGTCAGTTCATCCACCACCGGTTTTAGTGCAGCCTCGGCGTCTTTTGCTCGTTTGGCTAAAGCGGATTTTTCAGTAGCCCAATCCGCCCGTTCCTTCTTGAAATCCTTCTTAAGCTGTTCCATGACGCTTAAGGCGCTGGTCAACTCCTCTTTTGCTTTTGAGGTTTCAGTCTGTTGGGACTTCAGATTTTCTTGGAGATCGTCGATTTGGGTCTCTTTTGTCTTCAGCTCAGCCTGCATACAGACAATTATATGATTCAGCAAGCAGTGCAAGAATTGAAGCACCAACCACATAACAAGTTATGCACTTGGCGCTTGGGGGCTAATGCCTACTTGATCTTCATATTTCACTTGATTATAAAGTCCCAAGCTCAATACAAGTATTCAACTTGGCACTTGGGGGCTAATGGCTATTTGTTCAAATAAGTTCTGATGCGGCGATATTAATTACTTAAGTCCCGGTTTAACTACACTAAGTTGAACCAGCCCTTGGGGGCTACATCAGCGAATTTCGAGGCATTAAGATTTATATTAGTAAGTCCCGGTTTGAAAGAAGATTACAAACCGGTCCTTGGGGGCTAGGCGAGTCAGCAAGAATTGACGCATACAAGCAGGAAAGAGCATATGGAAGTTACCTCATATTTATCTTTCATCATGTTAACCAGACCGGCTTCATAGTCACGACTGGTGTACAACCGGTTCAGATAGCCGGAATGGATGTCTTGGGCGTTCAGAGCAGCGTAGGTCGCCAGATCAACATTCCACTTGCCCTTGCCAAAGGCAGCAAATTCTTCCTTGGCAGTATGTTTAGACAAAGTGACAGGATTGCTTGGCTCTGTATGGCCAATGCCAGTAATAACAACTTCATCATCCTTGGCGTCGCCGGTTTGCACTGGGGCCGTTGGCTTATCAGTAAGCTTTGTTGGACCGGTGGATTTCTCAATACGGATGGGGCTTGTGGGCTGGTTGGCAGGACTTGAGGTATCAATAGGCCTCTCTTCAGCAATAAGATCGTCATCTTGCTGCGGTGGATCATTGGGTATGTCTTCAGGAATAGCCGCTTCAAGATATGGTGTTTTGCCCAGTTCAGGGATGGCATCCTCCTCGGCCGCTTTATCCAGGCGAGCCTTTTTGCTCGGCCTAGGCTTGGCCCTGAAAGGAATAACAAAGTCAAATACAACATATGTTCCAAGGTGATGTACCGGAAATATTATGATAAGTATAGCTTACCCAAGCACCGTTTTGAGCGGTGGCAGCTGAGTAGCCGATGACTTGGAAGTAACCTGATAATCGGAGTCAGATGGATTAAGAGGTTGACGAAAACAACCCGCTTTAGGACAAGCAATGACAAGCAAATTAGAGACCTCTGAACGGCGTTTCCGAACCGGACTGTTCGGTAAACCGGCGGAGGTAACTACCTGGCCGCTGTGCCGGGTTGTGCGGCGAGCTTCGTGCTGTTGGGTCTTCATAAGAAATTTGGGATCCAAGTAAGCAAGGGGATGAGAAAATTTAACTTTCTGGTTTGCCTAACGGATTTTTAGTGAAGGTAAAGGTTCTGAATCGGAAGAGAGAATAATTACCTCTGCAGCATCAGCATGGCTGGCTTCGGCATCATCCTGACAAATATCATCATCAATAAGACGCATGAAAAATAAGCCAAGTGAGTCAAGCTCTACCTCAAGGTCTGGATTATCCACGTCGTCATCAGCGGCCGGATTAGAGGATGAAGTGGTTCTTTTCCCGTGGGTAGTCTTCTTCACATCTTTAGTCTTTTGCCAGATTGGTCTTTCCGATTTATTTGGTTTTTCTGGTTTCTCCTGTGGCAGTTTCTTGCTCCAAAATGGATCATTGCCCTGTTCAAACAGGTATTGATATTAAACAATGACCAGGTACATCAATAACAGGTTCAGAAAAAAAGAACAATCAAACTCTTACAGCTGGCGGTTTGTTGGTGGCACAGAAGGGAAGCAGGCCGGTTCGAGCACAGACGTGTTCCGGTTCATTCAACATTTTATTCACAGCCTCTGTGATTTCTTCGTCGGTAAGCAGGATGTTAGCATGTCGCAATGGGTCATCAACATTGCCAGTATACTCGCACATCAAACCGGAGCACTGACTAAGGGGCAGTATGCTCCACGATATCCAACAGTGAGCAAGATCAACTCCTGTTAAACCATTGGCCATGAAGGCTCTGAGCTTGGACAGTTGAGGAGCGTATTTGCTTCTCTCCTTGGCAGTCAACCTTCGCAGAAAGGGGTGTGTATTGCTAAGCCGCTCCGGACGAAAGCCAGGCAAAGGATTTTCACCAGCAGGGGAGGTATCTCTGCAATAGAACCATGTTTGATTCCACTCGTTGGGGTGGCTGTGCAGCTTGGCATGAGGGTATGTGACCTCTTTCCTTTTCTGAATCGCCACACCGCCCAACTCCGTATTGGAACCATCAGAAAACTCAGTACGGCGGTTTAGATGGAAACAGTCTCTGAACAATTCCACTGTGGGTTATTCTTGAAAGAACACCTCACAGAGCACTTGGAAGTGACACATGTTTGTAACAGAGTTGGGACCAGTGTCTTGTGGGTGGAGTTGAAAATCGGCTAAAACGTCCCGGTAAAATTTAGAACCGGGCGGCTTAAAGCCCCAGGCTAAGTGATCTACGAAAACGACGACCTCTCCTTCTTGAGGTGTGGGAGGGAATTCTTTGCCAGGAGCTCTCCAATGGATGGTGTTTTTGCTGCCTAAAGCCCTATCAGGACTAAATTATTCAGCTGAGTCTCTGTGACACGAGAAGGAACCCAGTTGCACTCATATACTTGCCTGGCCATGATGAAATCTACAAGATAGGTAATTCCGGTTCAAGAATGCATTTATTAAAGTGCACCAGTATGTACAATGTTAAACCGGAGACAGCTCTATCTAAACCGGAGTTCTATGAAGCAACAGCATCTGGCGGTTCAACAAGGGGACTAATGGTATATACCGGTTTGGCAATTTTTCTACAAAGTTAAACCGCCGGATCTAAGCATTGAAACAGTTGAGATTGCAGATAGATAAGTGTACAGAAACAGATTTCACAAGATCTCTCTACAGCGACGGATCCGAAGCAAGTTCAGAAAAGAAGGAAAATATTCAAAGTTCAAAAAAGAACAGTACCGAATCGATGGGTAGAGATACAGGTAGATCTATGGTCTTGAGGCATATAAGTAAAGGCGGATGCTAAGAAATACCGCTACACATAGCAAAGGTTCACAGGTTCATGCAGGATCTATCATATGAATACGAAGAAGACGATGAACTCTGAAGAACTTGGAAACCCTAGAACGGATCTACGGAGGAAAAGATGAAGAACTCACCAGAGCCGAGGAAGAAACAGAAGGTCGCCGTGATGCTCTGGTACAGATCAGGGTGATGCAATGGCCAAGGTTGGAGCAGAGGTCGTCGACGGCGGCGGAGCTCCGAAGCTGGACGACGCAGGGAAGACGAAGTAGAAGGGCACGAAGGGGAGAAAAGGAAATGACCCTTCGGTCCTATTTATAAGGTAAGGGACAGGAGTCAGGCGCAAAAATCAAGGAACCGTGGCTCTGGAAACGGAGCTGTCGCCTCGATTGTCACAGACCTATTAAACAAAGAAGGTATCATGGATAAGTTTCTTTATAACAGGTGACGTCACGCCGGTTTACAACGACCAGAGAAGATGACATCACAGCGGTTTAACGAACTACAAGAAGATGTTAAAGGTGAAGATTTTTGCTAAGGATTGACATAAACCTGTTCAAATCAATCTGGGGCCTAATGTTGGGGATATTACTACTGGGCGTAAACCGGCCTATCTGGGCCGGGTTAACTTCATTAGTAGTTAATTATGTTAAAGCCCAAGAAGGCAGATGAGGGCTCAAGGCCCATAGTCGGTTCAAGGCCTGTAGCCGTAAACCGGCGTTGGTATGTAACTTGTGTTGTAAGTTAGGAATAAGTAGAGACCAAACCGGACACATCTATGAGCCGGTATTGGGAATCTGTGAATCGACGGGCGTCACCCGTGTATATAAGGGGACGACCCGGCGGCGGTTCAGAGGACAGACAACAACTCGAGACTTAGGCGAAGCTTGTTTGCTCCCTAGTCATCGAAACCCCATCAATTCCATCACAACTAGACGTAGGCTTTTACCTTCATTAAAGGGGCCGAACTAGTATAAACTCGATTGCGTCCCTATGTCCGCTTTAACCCCTTCAAGCTAACCCGTTGCGATGGCTCCACGATTAAGTCCTTTCTCTAGGACATCTCCGTGACAAAACCACGACACATAGGTTTCTTAATGGTGGAATCCGCAAGGTGCAAGTTTAGAGAGAAATCATCAAAATCACGGAAACCTAACAAATCACACAAAGTCTTTGGAATCATGGAAACACTAGCACCCAAATCACATAAAGCATAGCATTCATGATCTTTAATTTTAATTTTAATAGTTGGTTCCCACTCATCATAATGTTTTCTAGGGATAGAAACTTCCAATTCAAGTTTTTCTTCATAAGATTGCATCAAGGCATCAACGATATGTTTAGTAAACGCTTTATTTTGACTATAAGCATGAGGAGAATTTAGCACGGATTGCAACAAGGAAATACAATCAATCAAAGAGCAATTTTCATAGTTAAATTCCTTGAAATCCATAATAGTGGGTTTAGCAACATCTAGGGTTTTAATTTCTTCAATCCCACTTTTATCAAATTTAGCATCAAGATCAACAAATTCCGAATTCTTAGAACGCCTTCTAGGTAAAGGTGGATCATATTCAGTCCCATAATTATCAAGATTTATATTGCAAAACAAAGATTTAATAGGGGACACATCAATAACTTTTAGATCTTCATCTTTATTTTCATAGGAACTAGAAGAACACGCTCTTATAGAGGCATCTTTCTTAGCACGCATCCTAGCGGTTCTTTCTTTGCACTCGTCAATGGAAATTCTCATGGCTTTGAGAGACTCATTGATATCATGCTTAGGTGGAATAGATCTAAGTTTCAAATAATCAACATCAAGAGCAATTCTATCAACGTTCCTAGCCAAATCATCAATCTTAAGCAATTTTTCTTCAATCATAGCATTAATTTTTTTTGCAAAGTAATAAATTCTTTAATATTAGAATCAAAATTAGAGGGCATCTTATTATAAATTCCATAAGAATTGTTGTAGGAATTACCATAATTATTAGAGGGATTACTAGGATAAGGCCTAGGATTGAAATTTCCTCTATACGCGTTGTTACCAAAATTGTTCCTACCAACAAAATTCACATCCATAGATTCATTATTATTATAAATAAAAGTAGACAAGGGCATATCATTAGTATCAGAAGAAACACTCTTATTAGCAAATAATTTCATAAGTTCATCCATCTTTCCACTCAAAACATCAATTTCTTCTATCGCATGCACCTTTTTATTAGTAGATATTTCAGTATGCCATTGAGAATAATTAACCATAATATTATCTAGGAGTTTAGTAGCTTCTCTTAAAGTAATTTCCATAAAAGTGCCTCCCACGGCCGAATCTAAAAGATTTCTAGAAGCAAAATTCAATCCGGCATAAAATTTTTGTATGATCATCCACAAATTTAAACCATGAGCAGGGCAATTACGTATCATTAATTTCATTCTCTCCCAAGCTTGTGCAACATGTTCGTGAGAAAGTTGCTTAAAGTTCATAATATCGTTTCTAAGAGAGATGATCTTAGCGGGAGGAAAATACTTAGAGATAAAAGTATCTTTGCAGTTATTCCATGAATCAATACTATTTTTAGGCAAAGACGAAAACCAAGCTTTAGCACGATCTCTAAGCGAAAAAGGAAATAGCTTAAATTTAACAATATCATTATCCACATCTTTCTTCTTTTGCATGTCACACAAATCAACGAAGCTATTTAGATGGGTAGCGGCATCTTCACTAGGAAGGCCGGAGAACGGATCTTTCATGACAAGATTCAGCAAAGCAGTATTAATTTCACAAGATTCAGCATCAGTAAGAGGAGCAATCGGAGTGCTCATAAAATCATTGTTGTTGGTATTGGTGAAGTCACACAATTTAGTATTATCTTGAGCCATCGCGACAAACAAGCAAACTAACACACAGGCAAACAAAAGCAAGCAGACAAAAAGAGGCAAATAGAGAAAGAGAGGGGGGGATAGATAGAGAGAGCGAATAAAACGACAATGGTGTATTTGGGGGAGAGGAAAACGAGAGGCAAATGGCAAATAATGTAATGCGGAAGATAAGGGTATGTGATGGGTACTTGGTATGTTGACTTTTGCGTTGGTTTTCTCCGAAGAGGAAGGGATGATGCAGCAAAGTAGCGTAAGTATTTCCCTCAGTTTTGAGAACCAAGGTATAAATCCAGTAGGAGGCTACGTGCGAGTCCCTCGTACCTGCACAAAACAAATAAATCCTCGCAACCAACACAAATAGGGGTTGTCAATCCCTATAGGGCCACTTACGAGAGTGAGATCTGATAGATATGATAAGATAATATTTTTGGTATTTTTATGATAAAGATGCAAAGTAAAATAAAGGCAAAGTAAATACCAAAGTAAATAACTAAGTAGTAGGAGATTTATAAGATAAAGATAGACTCGAGGGCCATAGGTTTCACTAGTGGCTTCTCTCGAGAGCATAAGTATTCTACGGTGGGTGAACAAATTACTGGTGAGCAATTGACAGAATTGAGCATAGTTATGAGAATATCTAGGTATGATCATGTATATAGGCATCACATCCGAGACAAGTAGACCGACTCCTGCCTGCATCTACTACTATTACTCCACTCATCGACCGCTATCCAGCATGCATCTAGAGTATTAAGTTAAAAATAGAGTAACGCCTTAAGCAAGATGACATGATGTAGAGGGATAGACTCATGCAATATGTAGAAAACCCCATCTTGTTATCCTCGATGGCAACAATACAATACGTGCCTTGCTGCCCTTACTGTCACCGGGAAAGGACACCGCAAGATTGAACCCAAAGCTAAGCACTTCTCCCATTGCAAGAAAGATCAATCTAGTAGGCCAAACCAAACTGATAATTCGAAGAGACTTGCAAAGATAACCAATCATACATAAAAGAATTGAGAGAATATTCAAATATTATTCATAGATAGACTTGATCATAAACCCACAATTCATCGGTCTCAACAAACACACCGCAAAAATAAGATTACATCGAATAGATCTCCACAAGAGAGGGGGAGAACATTGTATTAAGATCCAAAAAGAGAGAAGAAGCCATCTAGATACTAACTATGGACCCATAGGTCTGAAGTAAACTACTCACACTTCATTGGAGAGGCTATGGTGTTGATGTAGAAGCCCTCCGTGATCGATGCCCCCTCCGGCGGAGCTCCGGAACAAGCCCCAAGATGGGATCTCATGGATACAGAAAGTTACGGCGGTGGAATTAGGGTTTTGGCTCCTGTTCTGATCTTTTGGGGGTACATGGATATATATAGGAGGAAGAAGTACATCGGTGGAGCAACAGGGGGCCCATAAGGGTGGAGGGCGCGCCTGGGGGGGGGGGCAGGCGCGCCCCCTACCTCGTGGCCTCCTGTTAGTTGGCTTGACGTAGGGTCCAAGTCTCCTGAGTTGTATTCGATGAGAAAATCACATTCCCGAAGGTTTCATTCCGTTTGGACTCCGTTTGATATTCCTTTTCTTGGAAACCCTAAAACAGGCAAAAAACAACAATTCTGGGCTGGGCCTCCGGTTAATAGGTTAGTCCCAAAAATAATATAAAAGTGGATAATAAAGCCCAATAATGTCCAAAACAGTAGATAATATAGCATGGGGCAATCAAAAATTATAGATACGTTGGAGACGTATCATACACCTATAGTACAACCACCTGATTGGAACTTGCCTTTTGAAAATTATGTGTGATGCTAGTGATAATGCTGTTGGTGCTATTCTAGGACAAAGAGTTGATAAAAACTAAATGTTATCCATTATTCTAGTAAAACTCTAGACAGTGCTCAATGAAATTATGCTACGACTGAAAAAGAATTTCTAGCAGTTGTATTTGCGTGTGATAAATTCAGATCTTATATTGTTGATTCTAAAGTGGTTGTTCACACTGATCATGCTGTTACAAAAAATCTTATGAAAAAAGGATGCTAAACCTAGACTCATTAGGTGGGTTCTCTTGTTACAAGAATTCGATTTACATATCACTGATAGGAAAGGAGGTGAGAACCCCGTAGTTGATATCTTGTCTAGGTTAGAAAATATTCTTTATGACCCACAACCTATTAATGATATGTCCCCTGATGAACAAATAGCTGCAATAAATGTTTCTCATAACACTCCTTGGTATGTTGACTATGCTAATTATATTGTTGCAAAATATATACCACCTAGTTTCACATACCAACAAAAGAAAAAAACTTCTATGATTTAAGACATTACTTTTGGGATGACCCACATCTTTATAAAGAAGGAGGAGATGGTATTATTAGACATTGTGTACCTGAGCATGAACAGGGACAAATCTTAAAGAAATGTCACTCCGAAGCTTATGGAGGACATCATGCGGGAGATAGAACTGCTCACAAGGTATTGCAATCTGGTTTTATTGGCCTACTCTCTTCAAGGATGCCCATAAGCTTGTTTTATCTTGTGACGAATGTCAAAGAATTGGTAATATCGGTAAGCGTCAAGAAATGCCTATGAATTATTCACTTGCCGTTGAACCATTTGATGTTTTTGGTTTTGATTATATGGGACCTTTTCGTTCCTCTAATGGGTCTTCACATATTTTGGTTGCTGTTGATTATGTTACTAAGTGGGTAGAAGCTAATCCAACTAGTAGTGTTGATCACAACACCTCTATTAAAATTCTCAAGGAAGTTATTTTCCCAAGGCTTGGAGTCCCTAGATATTTAATGACTGATGGTGGTTCTGAAGGAAATATGCCCTAGAGGCAATAATAAAGTTATTATTTACTTCCTCATATCATGATAAATGTTTATTATTCATGCTAGAATTGTATTAACCGGAAACATAATACATGTGTGAATACATAGACAAACAGTATGTCACTAGTATACCTCTACTTGACTAGCTCATTGATCAGAGATGGTTAAGTTTCCTAACCATAGACAAAGAGTTGTCATTTGATTAATGAGACCACATCATTAGGAGAATGATGTTATTGACTTGACCCATTCCGTTGGCTTAGCACACGATCGTTTAGTATGTTGCTATTGCTTTCTTCATGACTTATACATGTTCCTATGACTATGAGATTATGCAACTCCCATTTATCGGAGGAATACTTTGTGTGCTACTAAACATCACAACATAACTGGGTGATTATAAAGGTGCTCTACAGGTGTCTCCGAAGGTACTTGTTGGGTTGGCGTATTTTGAGATTAGGATTTGTCACTCCGATTGTCGAAGAGGTATCTCTGGGCCCACTCGGTAATGCACATCACTATAAGCCTTGCAAGCATTGCAACTTGAGTTACTTGCGGGACGATGTGTTACGGAACGAGTAAAGAGACTTGCCGGTAATGAGATTGAACTAGGTATTGAGATACCGACGATCGAATCTCGGGCAAGTAACATACCGATGACAAAGGGAACAACGTATGTTGTTATGCGGTTTGACCGATAAAGATCTTCGTAGAATATCTAGGAGCCAATATGACCATCCAGGTTCCGCTATTGGTTATTTACCGGAGATTTGTCTCGGTCATGTCTACATAGTTCTCGAACCCGTAGGGTCCGCACGCTTAAAGTTCGATGACGGTTATATTATGAGTTTATGTGTTTTGATGTACCGAAGGAGTTCGGAGTCCAGGATGAGATCGGGGACATGACAAGGAGTCTCAAAATGGTCGAGACGTAAAGATCGATATATTGGACGACTATATTCGGACATCGGAAAGGTTCCGAGTGATTCGGGTATTTTCGGGAGTACCGGGGAGTTACGGGAATTCGTATTGGGCCTTAATGGGCCATACGGGAAAGGAGAGAAAGGCCTCAAAGGGTGGCCGCACCCCTCCCCATGGGCTGGTCCAAATTGGACTAGGGAGTGGGGGGCGCCCCCTTCCTTCCTTCTCCTTTTCCCTTCCCTTCCCTTCTCTCCTACTCCTACTACTTGGAAGAGATCCTAGTTCTACTAGGAAAGGGGGAATCCTACTCCCGGTGGGAGTAGGACTCCCCTAGGGCGTGCCATAGAGAGGGCCGGCCCCTCCCCTCCTCCACTCCTTTATATACATGGCCAGGGGGCACCCCATAGACACAACAATTGATCTCTTGATCTCTTAGCCATGTGCGGTGCCCCCCTCCACCATAATGCACCTCGGTCATATTGTAGCGGTGCTTAGGCGAAGCCCTGCGTCGGTAGAACATCATCATCATCACCACGCCGTCGTGTTGACGGAACTCTCCCTCAAAACTCGGCTGGATCGGAGTTCGAGGGACGCCATCTAGTGGAACGTGTGCAGAACTCGGAGGTGCCGTCCGTTTGGTACTTGATCGGTCGGATCGTGAAGACGTACGACTACATCAACCGCGTTGTCCTAACACTTCCGCTTTCGGTCTACGAGGGTACGTAGACAACACTCTACCCTCTCGTTTCTATGCATCACCATGATCTTGCGTGTGCGTAGGAATTTTTTTGAAATTACTACTTTCTCCAACAGTGGTATCAGAGCCAGGGTTTATGCGTTGATGTAATATGCACGAGTAGAACACAAGTGAGTTGTGGGCGATCTAAGTCATACTGCTTACCAGCATGTCACACTTTGGTTCGGCGGTATTGTTGGATGAAGCGGCCCGGACCAACATTACGCGTACGCTTACGCGAGACTAGTTTTACCGCCGTGCTATGCATACAGGTGACTAGCGGGTGTCAGTTTTTCCAACTTTAGTTGAACCGAGTGTGGCTATGCCCGGTCCTTGCGAAGGTTAGAACAACACCAACTTGACAAACTATCGTTTTGGTTTTGATGCGTAGGTAAGAACAGTTCTTGCTAAGCCTAGTAGCAGCCATGTAAAACTTGCAACAACAAAGTAGAGGACGTCTAACTTGTTTTTGCAGGGCATGTTGTGATGTGATATGGTCAAGACGTGATGAGTTATAAGTTGTTGTATGAGATGATCATGTTTTATTGAAGTTATCGGCTACTGGAAAAAGCCTTATGGTTGTCTCTCTATTGCATAAGATGCAAGCGCCAAATAATTGCTTTACTTTATCGCTATGCGATAGCAATGGTTGCAAGAGCAATAGTTGGCGAGACGACCATGTGACGACACATTGATATAGATCAAGATGATGGAGATCATGGTGTCATGCCGGTGACGATGGAGATCATGATGATGCTTTGGAGATAGAGATCAAAGGCACAAGATGATGATGGCCATATCATGTCACATATTTTGATTGCATGAGATGTTTATCTTTTATACATCTTACTTTGCTTAGTTATGACGGTAGCATTATAAGATGATCTCTCACTAAATTTCAACATAAAAGTGTTCTCCCTGAGTATGCACCGTTGCCAAAGTTCGTCGTGCCCAGACACCACGTGATGATCGGGTGTGATAAGCTCTACGTCCATCTACAGCGGGTGCAAGCCAGTTTTGCACACGCAGCATACTCAGGTTAAACTTGACGAGCCTAGCATATGCAGATATGGCCTCAGAACACTGAGACCGAAAGGTCGAGCGTGAATCATATAGTAGATATGATCAACATAGTGATGTTCACCATTGAAAACTACTCCATTTCACGTGATGATCGGTTATGGTTTAGTTGATTTGGATCATGTGATCACTTAGAAGATTAGAGGGATGTCTTTCTAAGTGGGAGTTCTTAAGTAATATGATTAATTGAACTTTAATTTATCATGAACTTAGTCCTGATAGTATTTGCATATCTATGTTGTAGATCAATAGCTCGCGTTATTGCTTCCCTATGTTTTATATGTGTTCCTAGAGAAAACTAAGTTGAAAGATGATAGTAGCAATGATGCGGACTGGGTCCGTGATCTGAGGTTTATCCTCATTGCTACACAGAAGAATTATGTCCTTGATGCACCGCTAGGTGTCTGACCTATTGCAGGAGCAGATGCAGACGTTATGAACGTTTGGCTAGCTCAATATGATGACTACTTGATAGTTTAGTGCACCATGCTTAACAGCTTAGAATCGGGATTTCAAAGACGTTTTGAACGTCATGGACCATATGAGATGTTCCAGGAGTTGAAATTAATATTTCAAGCAATTACCCGAGTTGAGAGATATGAAGTCTCCAACAAGTTCTATAGCTAAAAGATGGAGGAGAATAGCTCAAGCAGTGAGCATGTGCTCAAATTGTCTGGGTACTACAATCGCTTGAATCAAGTGGGAGTTAATCTTCCAAATAAGACAGTGATTGGCAGAGTTCTCTAGTCACTATCACCAAGTTACTAGAACTTCATGATGAATTATAATATGCAAGGGATAACGGAAACGATTCCCAAGCTCTTTGTGATGCTGAATCGACGAAGGTAGAAATCAAGAAAAACATCAAGTGTTGATGGTTGGCAATACCATTAGTTTCAAGTAAAGGGCAAAGGGAAGAAGGGGAACTTCAAGTAGAATGACAAGCGAGTTGCTACTCAAGTGAAGAAGCCCAAGTCTGGACCTAAGCCTGAGACTAAGTGCTTCTATTGCAAAGGGACTGGTCACTGGAAGCGGAACTGCCCCAAGTATTTGGTGGATAAGAAGGATGGCAAAGTGAACAAAGCTATATTTGATATACATGTTATTGATGTGTACTTTACTAGTGTTTATAGCAACCCCTCGGTATTTGATACTGGCTCAGTTGCTAAGAGTAGTAACTCGAAACGGGAGTTGCAGAATGAACAGAGACTAGTTAAGGGTGAAGTGACGATGTGTATTGGAAGTGGTTCCAAGATTGATATGATCATCATCGCACACTCCCTATACTTTCGGGATTAGTGTTAAACCTAAAATAAATGTTATTTAGTGTTTGCATTGAGCATAAATATGGTTGGATCATGTTTATTGCAATACGGTTATTCATGTAAGTTAGAGAATAATTGTTGTTCTGTTTACATGAATAAAACCTTCTATGGTCATACACCCAATGAAAATGGTTTGTTGGATCTTGATCGTGGTGATACACATTTTCATAATATTGAAGCCAAAAGATGCAAAGTTAATAATGATAGTGCAACTTATTTGTGGCACTGCCGTTTAGGTCATATTTGTGTAAAGCGCATGAAGAAAATCCATGTTGATGGGCTTTTTGGAATCACTTGATTATGAATCAGTTGAAGCTTGCGAACCATGCCTCATGGGCAAAGATGACTAGGACTCCATACTCCGGAACAATGGAGCGAGCAACAGATTTGTTGGAAATCATACATACTGATATATGTGGTCCGATGAATATTGAGGCTTGCGGCAGGTATCATTATTTTCTGATCTTCACAGATGATTTCAACGGATATGAGTATATCTACCTGATGAAACACAAGTCTGAAACATTTGAAAAGTTCAAAGAATTTTAGAGTGAAGTGGAGAATCATCGTAACAAAAATAAAAGTTTCTACGATATGATCGCAGAAGTAAAATATTTAAGTTACGAGTTTTGCCTTCAATTAAAACAATGTGAAATAGTTTCACTACTCACGCCACCTGGAACACCACAGTGTAATGGTGTGTCCGAACGTCGTAACCGTACTTTATTAGATATGGCGCGATCTATGATGTCTCTTACCGATCTACCACTATCGTTTTGGGGTTATGCATTAGAGAGAACTACATTCACGTTAAATAGGGCACCATCTAAATCCGTTGAGACGACACTGTATGAACTATGGTTTGGCAAGAAACCTAAGCTGTCGTTTCTTAAAGTTTGAGGTTGCAATGCTTATGTGAAAAAGTTTCAACCTGATAAGCTCAAACCCAAATCGGAGAAGTGCGTCATCATAGGATACCCAAAAGAAAACGTTGGGTACACCTTCTATCACATATCCGAAGGCAAGATATTCATTGCTGAGAATGGATCCTTTCTTGAGAAGGAGTTTCTCTCGAAAGAAGTGAGTGGGAGGAAAGTAGAACTTGATGAGGTAACTGTACCTGCTCCCTTATTGGAAAGTAGTTCATCACAGAAATCTGTTCCTATGACTACTACACCAATTAGTGAGGAAGCTAATGATGAAGATCATGTAACTTCAGATCAAGTTACTACCGAAACCTCGTAGGAAAACCAGAGTGAGATCCGCACCAGAGTGGTACGGTAATCCTGTTCTGGAGGTCATGTTACTTGACCATGACGAGCCTACGAACTACGAGGAAGCAATGATGTGCCCAGATTCCGTGAGATGGCTTGAGGACATGAAATCTGAGATGAGATCCATGTATGAGAACAAAGTATGGACTTTGATTGACTTGCTGAATGATCGGTGAGCCATTGAGATTAAATGGATCTTCAAGAGGAAGACGGACGCTGATAGTAGTGTTACTATCTACAAAGCTAGAATTGTCGCAAAAAGGTTTTCGACAAGTTCAAGGTGTTGACTACGATGAGAGTTTCTCACTCGTATCTATGCTTAAGTCTGTCCGAATCATGTTAGCAATTGTCGCATTTTATGAAATCTGGCAAATGGATAAACAAAATTGCATTCTTTAATGGATTTATTAAATAAAAGTTGTATATGATGCAACCAGAAGGTTTTGTCAATCCTAAAGGTACTAACAAAATATGCAAGCTCTAGCGATCCATCTATGGACTGGTGCAAGCATCTCGGAGTTGGAATATACGCTTTGATAAGTTGATCAAAGCATATAGTTTTATATAGACTTGCGGTGAAGCATGTATTTACAAGAAAGTGAGTGGGAGCACTACAACATTTCTGATAAGTATATGTGAATGACATATTGTTGATCGGAGATAATGTAGAATTATTCTGCAAAGCATAAAGGAATATTTGAAAGGAGTTTTTCAAAGAAAGACCTCGGTGAAGCTGCTTACATATTGAGCATCAAGATCTATAGAGATAGATCAAGACGCTTGATAAGTTTTTCAATGAGTACATACCTTGACAAGATTTTGAAGTAGTTCAAAATGGAACAATCAAAGAAAGAGTTCTTGCCTGTGTTACAAGGTGTGAAACTGAGTAAGACTCAAAACCCGACCACGGCAGAAGATAGAGAGAGAATGAAAGTCATTCCCTATGCCTCAGCCATAGGTTCTATAAAGTATGCCATGTTGTGTACCAGACCTATTGTATACCCTGCCTTGTGTCTGGCAAGGGAGTACAATAGGGATATAGGATTGGATCACTGGACATTGGTCAAAATTATCCTTAGTGGAATAAGGATTTGTTTCTCGATCGTGGAGGTGACAAAAGGTTCGTCGTAAAGGTTACGTCGATGCAAATTTTGACATTGATCCAGATGACTCTAAATCTCAATCTGGATACATATTGAAAGCGGGAGCAATTAGCTAGAGCAGCTCAGTGTAGAGCATTGTTGACTTAGAAATTTGCAAAATACTTACGGATCTGAATTGGCAGACCCGTTGACTAAACTTCTCTCACAAGCAAAACATGATCACACCTTAGTACTCTTTGGGTGTTAATCACATAGCGATGTGAACTAGATTATTGACTCTAGTAAACCCTTTGGATGTTGGTCACATGTCGATGTGAACTATGGGTGTTAATCACATGGTGATGTGAACTATTGGTATTAAATCACATGGCGATGTGAACTAGATTATTGACTCTAGTGCAAGTGGGAGACTGAAGGAAATATGCCCTAGAGGCAATAATAAAGTTATTATTTATTTCCTTATATCATGATAAATGTTTATTATTCATGCTAGAATTTTATTAACCGGAAACATAATACATGTGTGAATACATAGACAAACAGTATGTCACTAGTATACCTCTACTTGACTAGCTCATTGATCAGAGATGGTTAAGTTTCCTAACCATAGACAAAGAGTTGTCATTTGATTAATGAGAACACATCATTAGGAGAATGGTGTGATTGACTTGACCCATTCCGTTAGCTTAGCACACGATCGTTTAGTATGTTGCTATTGCTTGCTTCATGACTTATACATGTTCCTATGACTATGAGATTATGCAACTCCCGTTTACCGGAGGAACACTTTGTGTGCTACCAAACGTCACAACGTAACTGGGTGATTATAAAGGTGCTCTACAGGTGTCTCCGAAGGTACTTGTTGGGTTGGCGTATTTTGAGATTAGGATTTGTCACTCCGATTGTCGGAGAGGTATCTCTGGGCCCACTCGGTAATGCACATCACTATAAGCCTTGCAAGCATTGCAATTAATGAGTTAGTTGCGGGACGATGTGTTACGGAACGAGTAAAGAGACTTGCCGGTAACGAGATTGAACTAGGTATTGAGATACTGACGATCGAATCTCGGGCAAGTAACATACCGATGACAAAGGGAACAACGTATGTTGTTATGCGGTTTGACCGATAAAGATCTTCGTAGAATATGTAGGAGCCAATATGAGCATCCTGGTTCCGCTATTGGTTATTGACCGGAGACGTGTCTCGGTCACGTCTACATAGTTCTCAAACCCGTAGGGTCCGCACGCTTAAAGTTCGATGACGGTTATATTATGAGTTTATGTGTTTTGATGTACCGAAGGAGTTCGGAGTCCTGGATGAGATCGGGGACATGACGAGGAGTCTCGAAATGGTCGACACGTAAAGATCGATATATTGGACGACTATATTCGGACATCGGAAAGGTTCCGAGTGATTCGGGTATTTTCGGGAGTACCGGGGAGTTACGGGAATTCGTATTGGGCCTTAATGGGCCATACGGGATAGGAGAGAAAGGCCTCAAAGGGTGGCCGCACCCCTCCCCATGGGCTGGTCCGAATTGGACTAGGGAGGGGGGGGGCGCCCCCTTCCTTCTCCTTTTCCCTTCCCTTTCCTTCTCTCCTACTCCTACTACTTGAAAGGGATCCTAGTTCTACTAGGAAAGGGGGAATCCTACTCCCAGTGGGAGTAGGACTCCCCTAGGGCGTGCCATAGAGAGGGCCGGCCCCTCCCCTCCTCCACTCCTTTATATACGTGGCCAGGGGGCACCCCATAGACACAACAATTGATCTCTTAGCCGTGTGCGGTGCCCCCCTCCACCACAATCCACCTCGGTCATATCATAGCGGTGCTTAGGCAAAGCCCTGCGTCGGTAGAACATCATCATCATCACCACGCCGTCGTGTTGACGGAACTCTCCCTCAAAACTCGGCTGGATCAGAGTTCGAGGGACGTCATCGAGTTGAACGTGTGCAGAACTCGGAGGTGCCGTGCGTTCGGTACTTGATCGGTCGGATTGTGAAGACGTACGACTACATCAACCGTGTTGTGCTAACGCTTCCGCTTTCGGTCTACGAGGGTACGTAGACAACACTCTACCCTCTCGTTGCTATGCATCACCATGATCTTGCGTGTGCGTAGGAATTTTTTTGAAATTACTACGTTCTCCAACAGGTTCACCCTTTATTCATGGTGCTTTCCATAAAATGCTTGCTAAGGATGGTTTTAACCATAGAATTGCATCAGCTTATCACCCTCAGTCTAGTAGTCAAGTTGAACTTAGCAATATAGAAATAAAATTAATTTTACAAAAAATATCAATAGGTCCCGAAAGAATTGGTCTAAGAAATTAGATGATGCACTTTGGGCTTATATAATAGCTTATAAAAATCCTATGGGTATGTCTCCTTATAAAATGGTTTATGAAAAGCTTGTCATTTGCCTCTTGAGTTAGAACATAAAGCATATTGGGGAATTAAAGAACTCAACTATGATTTCAAACTTGCCGCTGAAAAGAGGTTATTTGATATTAGCTCATTAGATGAATGGAGAACCCAAGCTTATGAAAATGCCAAGTTATTTAAAGAAAAAGTTAAAAGGTGGCATGACAAAAGAATCCAAAAGCGTGAGTTCAAAGTTGGAGAATATGCCCTTTTGTACAACTCTCGTTTCAGATTCTTTGCAGGAAAACTTCTCTCCAAATGGGAAGGACTTTATGTTATCGAACAAGTTTACCATCCTGGAGCTACCAAAATAAATAATGTCGAAGGTACTAACTCAAAGGTTGTCAATGGGCAAAGAATAAAACATTATATCGCTGGTACGCCTATTAATGTTGAAAGCAATATTATCCAAACTATGACACTGGAGGAACATATAAAAGAAACCTTTCGAACACTCCAGAATCGTGAAAAAGAGGAGGCACGTGATACGGTAAGTAAACGAACTCCGGAAAATCCGCAAAAATATTTTTTGTCAGTTTTGGAATAATACAAAAATTAGGAAAATAAGAAACAGCCAGGAAGGCAGCCTTGGTGAGCACAAGACACCAGGGCGCGCCTGGGTTGCGCCCACGTCGGTTACCTTCCGCACTCCATTTTTCTCCCGTTTGCTTGTTTCCCAAGATAAAAAAATCTTTATATACCCCCCGAATCTGTTGACTGTGTTCTTCTTTCTCGCTGTTTTCCTGACATATCTAAAAATATGTCGTCTCAAGATTTAGAGGAGGATTTCCCAGTTTCTTATCAGCCTTTGGATAAAAATATCTTTAAGGACACATATCCCTATATATGGTTCACCGATGAGGAAGATGAAGATGAACTAGTACCTCCTCATTTCAAGCAAGAAAGCAAGGAGGTATTATGCAAGAGGATAATAAAGCTTGAGACAGAGAACGATGAGTTGAGGATGGATAATTTTACCTTCCCACGCAAGCTGGAGAAAAGGGAGGATGAAATTGCTACTACCTCATCACCGCTGATACGTCTCCAACGTATCTATAATTTATTAAGTATTCATGCTATTATTTTATCATTCTTGGGTGTTTTAAAACCATTTTATAGCAGCTTTATATCATTTTTGGCACTAATGTATTGACCCAGTGCCCACTGCTGGTTGCTGTTTTTTGCTTGTGTTTTTACATCACAGGAAATCGATATCAAACGGAGTCCAAACACCGCGAAACTCCATGGAGATTTTTTATGGGCCACGAGACACCCATTGGGCCAGAGCAGCCGCACCTAGGAGTGCCCCGAGGGGGGCACAACCCACCAGGGCGCGCCAGGCCCCCTTGGCGTGCCCAGGTGTGTTGTGCCCACCTCGGTGGCCTCCTGCACCCCCTCTTTGCACTATAAATTCCCAAATTTTCCGAAACCCTTCGAGGTTAACCTAGATGAGAAGTTCCGACGCCGCAAGGTCTCTGTATCCGCAAAAACCAATCTAGACCCGTTTCAGCACCCTGCCGGAGGGGGGAATCATCTCCGATGGCCATGTTAATCATCCCGGCGGCCACCATGATGAGGAGGGAGTAGTCCACCCTCAGGGTTGAGGGTTTGTACCAGTAGCTATGTGTTTAATCTCTCTCTCTCTCTCTTGTGATCTATATCATGGGCTTTGTTAATATAGTCGGATCATATGATGTTTCTCCCCTCTATACTCTTGTTATGATGAGTATCTTTACCCTTTGAAGTTTTGTCTTGTTGGATTGAATATTCAGAGATGAGAACACATGATATATATCTTGTGGTATGAATACTTGAGGTGACAATTGGGGTATCATATTGATTCACTTGATATGTGTCTTGGCATTCAACTCGCGGATTCCCGCGGTGATATTGGGGTAACCTATGCATAGGGGTTGATGCATGTTTTTCTCCAACGGAAACTTTGGGGTCTCTTTATAGTTCTTTGTGTCGATTGAGTATTATGAATATGAATATGCTTTGGTGTTATTCTAGTACGAACTCTAGGATAGATCAAACGGAAAAATAGCTTTGCGTTATTTTAGTACTAACTCTTGAATAGATCGAGCGGGAAGAATAGCTTTGAGATGGTTTCGTACCCTACAAACAATTCCTATCTTTTGTTCTTCGCTAATAGGAACTCGGGAGTGATTCTTCGTTGCACTTTGAGGGATAATCATATGATCCAACTATGTTAGCATTGTTGAGAGATTGCACTAGCGAAAGTACGGACTCTAGGCCTTTTTTTAAGCATTGCAATACCGTTTTTGTGCCCGTTTACTATTTACTACCTTGTTGTTTTTATTTATTCAGATATTAAAAATATATTTCTACTGTCAATATTACACTTTTATCACCATCTCTTCGCCGAACTAGTGCTCCTATACAATTTGCCATTGTATTGGGTGTGTTGGGGACACAAGAGATTTCTTGTATTAGGTTGCACGGTCGTTTGAGAGAGAGCACCTTCATCCTACACCTCTCACGGATTGATAAACCTTAGGTCATCCACTTGAGAGAAAAATGTTACTGTCCTACAAAACTCTGCGCTTGCAGCCCCAACACGTGTCTACAAGAATAAAGTTGCATAGTAGACATCAACCGCCACCACCATCTTCTTCACCACCAATGGATACTTGAGTATCGGGTATGGCCACTCCCCTTGGCTTGTGCCAAACTTGGGGGAGGTGTCCCAATATCGTATCACCACCACCACTATCTGTTGCCTTTATTTATCTTAGTTCGATCTTTAGTTATCTTTTGATCCAGTTGAATAAAAATTTAGTTCGATCTTTCTTTGAGTGTTTTCTTGCTTTTTTAATAAATTACTTAGATCTGAAAGTTTTTAATAAGAGAGAGTCCTCAAATAGCTACCTATTTATTTAGCTACTCGCATGATCTTCACTTACATCTTTTTGGAGTAGTTTGTCATTTACTCTTACTAGATGACTGGTTGCGCCAATGGCGCAAAGGCCGAGAGTATGCCATGTATTGAAAGAGTGTACATTAATATTATTCGGGCACATATCGAAACATATGAAAATAAGTACCTATTGCTGGTAGATAGATGCTTAGTGATGGTACTTAGTGTTCTAAGAAGCTTACGATTAATTATTTACAATGTTATTAGTAAAGAAAGTATATAGTCACATATAGGCGCTATGAAGTGATAAACATTAGACAGAGTCATCGCTCCATGTTTGACCATGTCACAAAAAGCAAGAGCGAGCCAAGCATTCAAAACATGTGTATGATATTGATTTAGAATCAACTTAAAGATACTTATATTCCATTACATGAAAGCTTGATGCTTGAAACAAAATATTCAGATCACTTGGTGATAGCATACATTGGCTTTAAAAGACAGATTATATTAGCATAGATGAATGGTGTATATAGTGCTTGCCCGTTAACCATTGCTCGAGTCTTGTACCTGCCATCGGCAGAAAGGAAAGAAGCTACGACCCAAGCGGAGGAACAACCTAGCCGCACACTACAGACAGGATCAGCGGCCTATAGAGGAACAAAAAGAATCAAGCGACTGTGTATAAAACAATAAGATGGTACACTTTATTAATTATTTTTATATCTGTTTTTCCTTTATCAACAAGCAGCACGTATTAGTTGGGTAAGCAATAACCAGGTGGTACACTTGATATTGGAACCCCCATACATTTATTATCTCTATTCATTCAAAGAACTAACCCGAGCAGGCATTGCAAGACTATTAAGAATCCGTATGAAACTAAGAAAAGTGGGCATCCTCTATAAACATGGATATCGACCAATGGCATATGAGCACACAATCACCCAGGAAGAAAACCACCAGGACAAGCATAAGTAAACAAGAACACATTTTTTCTAACAAGATATGAAGGAAAACCCATACAAAGCACGGCAAACATAATAGGTGAACCGTGAAACACATAGACATGCAACCTAGCCGCACCAATGCAGGAGTTCATGGCCTATATTATCAAGAAGTAATAAGCCAAGGCAATCTGAGCAGATCTAACCTTGTTGGTTAACGGCATGGTCGAATGAACCAACAAAGAACCTGCACAGGCAGAGAAACATGCAACACAAAATGTTTCAGCTCACAGGCATTTCATCGAACAGGAGACGGTAGGAAAGATCTTACCATATCTTGCAAGAATAAAAGGGAAAGAAACCCCATATTAGCTTATGAAAACCAAATGTGGCCAAGACTGCTGCATCCTCTGCTTAGGCGACATCCAGCAAAGCATAGTGTAGAACTGCAGATTCAGAACATGCAGATCATGTTATGTTAAATACCCGTATATATGTGCAAATATATCACTTCTAAATTTCACCAGTAAGTCATGACAACAGTTTGGCGTTAACAATAGTGTAAAAAATAGCAGAAAGCATACTTAGGCGACATCCAATCACGTAAGATTAGGTCACACTATGATTTATTCGAGAAGGCTTACTGTGAATTGTAAGAAAATGAAATAAAAACCAGATACCAAATTGCTGCAGATGCACTCATGGTATAAACTCTAAAACATCAAAGTACTCAATTGATGAAATTAGAAAAGCAATACAGGCCCATGGTAAGCAACTTCAATTGTAAACTCAGTAGCATCATGAAATTAGAAGTCTACTATAGGAATAGAGGCCCATGGCAAGCAACTTCACACAAGGTAATAGTCTAGTAGGTCAATATGATTAAATGGTTTAATACACAATTTTGTATATCCGAATCAGATGGTTACCCCTTCCTCATAACGAATGAAAACAATAACATAGAAAGTCATAAATAGAGTGATTGCCAAGATATCGGTTGTTTGACCCCTGCTCCTCCCCTTGTGTTGGTTCTTTCTCTCATTTAGGGCATGCCCTTGCACCATATCAAACAACCTAAAATTGAATTCCACATGAGCTTGTACAACATAATGACAAGAGATGTGCATTCTCCTTCCAGTTGCCTGCACATTTGGAAACAACTAAACAAATCATCTGATTAGAAATTCCAAGCTGCTAGTCTACATTATGAAATAAGCATACATATAGTTAACTGACGACGCTTTTCTAAGAAATGGACCCCCTGCAAGTTGCTTGCGCGTTTGGAACAGAACAAAACATCTAATGAACATTCTCAGCTACTGGTCTGCACTACAAAATAGGTAAATATCGACTTGGGCTATACTCAGTTCGATTTCTGGTCACAAAAAGCCAGAGTCGACTTGGGCTATACTCACTTCAGTTTCTAGTCACAACAAGGCATTTGCTTTCATTTAGTGCATGGAATATATTTAGATGGCCTCAGAAGCTTTGTGCAAGCTAACACGATGACCTTGTCAACTCGCTAAATGAAAGGTTAAAAGTACCAATGCAGGTGTTAAACTGCAGAGAATGCACCAATCTCCAAAATAGTGAAATGACTCTCATTATAAGGCAAAAATGGTCAAACTGTTATTGTAACACCTAAGTATTGCAGGCAGAGTTTTAGAGGGGTCATGAGTTACTTTGGAAGCACGCGAATGGCTAAATAACCTGCAAAATCGGTAACAGACGCAAAACAATATAACTCCAGAAGAAATTTTGCTCTTGTCCATGTGATAAATTTAAATGTAAAACATTTACAATAAAGTCGACAGAAATGAGCAGGAATTTAAAATCTTTTATAAAAACTATACAGAACAAATCAAATCCCCAGTTCAGTTCTACTCAAAGACAAAGATGATGATACAGATTCTAAGCTAGCTGGCACATCTACACAAAGAACCAACATGACAAATGCAAGTAAACCGGAGATAAATCTCCGGCTAAGATTGAAGAAAGGAAATATGATGAGCTCACCTTTGATCTGCATAGCACATCCAGGAATAACCAATTTCTTCCTTAATCGTGTGAGTGCCCAGGAAAAAACAATCTTCTAGTTCATTGGTGAGCAACCCTTATGAAGCTCCTACAAAGAGAAAATTTAGAATTTTAACCTAGAGCACATAGTCGCAGTGATTAAGCAAACTAGAACACTCTCAAATGCTTAGCAAGCTCTACTTCCAAGAACCATATACAAAATCAATGAATAGAAGGCTGAGTGAACTAAGCAGACTTTGGTTAAAGCTGTCACACTACAATTAGAAAAGCATATCCATAGCAGGTGAACCTCAAAATTTATATACAGCCAAGCTGACCGCACAAACGCACCAGTTCATGGAATATGTACCAAGACCTAATCAAGCAAGCCAATAGGAAACCTAACCTTGTTGGTAAACAACACACACATCCAACAAAATCAACAAAGAACCTGCACATAGAAAGGAACATGGAAGAAAAAAATGTCTCAGCTCAGACACATTTTATCGAACAGGATTCAGGAGACGAGAAGAAAAGATCTTAGCTACCGAGTGTTGGGGAACGTTGCAGAAAACAAAAAATTTCCTACGGTTTCACCAAGATCCATCTATGAGTTCATCTAGCAACGAGTGATCGGATGCATCTACATACCTTTGTAGATCGCGAGCGGAAGCGTTCAAAGAACGGGGATGAGGAAGTCGTACTCGACGTGATCCAAATCACCGGAGATCCTAGCACCGAACGGACGGCACCTCCGCGTTCAACACACGTTCGGTCAGCGTGTCGTCTCCTCCTTCTTGATCCAGCAAGGGGGAAGGAGAGGTTGAGGAAGATGGCTCCAGCAGCAGCACGACGGCGTGGTAGTGGTGGAGAAGCAGTACTCCGACAGGGCTTCGCCGAGCTCTACGGAGGAGGAGGAGGTGTTGGAGGGGAGAGGGAGGCGCCAGGGGCATGGGTGCGGTTGCCCTCCGTCCCCCCTCTATACACAGGGCCCCCAAGGGGGGGGGGCGGCCCAGGAGATCCAATCTCCCAAGGGGGCGGCGGCCAAGGGGGTGGAGTGCCCCCGAAGGCAAGTGGGGCGCCCCCCACCCTAGGGTTCCCAACCCTAGGCGCAGGGGGAAGGCCCAAGGGGGGCGCACCAGCCCACTAGGGGCTGGTTCCCCTCCCACTTCAGCCCATGGGGGCCTCCGGGATAGGTGGCCCCACCCGGTGGACCCCCGGGACCCTTCCGGTGGTCCCGGTACAATACCGGTGACCCCGAAACTTGTCCCGATGGCCGAAACAACACTTCCTATATATAATTCTTTACCTCCGGACCATTCCGGAACTCCTCGTGATGTCCGGGATCTCATCCGGGACTCCGAACAACTTTCAGGTTACTGCATATTCATATCCCTACAACCCTAGTGTCACCGAACCTTAAGTGTGTAGACCCTACGGGTTCGGGAGACATGTAGACATGACCGAGATGGCTCTCCGGTCAATAACCAACAGCGGGATCTGGATACCCATGTGGGCTCCCACATGCTCCTCGATGATCTCATCGGATGAACCACGATGTCGAGGATTCAAGAAACCCCGTATACAATTCCCTTTGTCAATCGGTACGTTACTTTCCCGAGATTCGATCGTCGGTATCCCAATACCTCGTTCACTCTCGTTACCAGCAAGTCACTTTACTCGTACCGTAATGCATGATCCCGTGACCAGACACTTGGTCACATTGAGCTCATTATGATGATGCATTACCAAGTGGGCCCAGAGGTACCTCTCCGTTATACGGAGTGACAAATCCCAGTCTTGATCCGTGTCAACCCAACAGACACTTTCGGAGATACCCGTAGTATACCTTTATAGTCACCCAGTTATGTTGTGATGTTTGGTACACCCAAAGCACTCCTATGGTATCCGGGAGTTACATGATCTCATGGTCTAAGGAAAAGATACTTGACATTGGAAAAACTCTAGCAAACGAACTATACGATCTTGTGCTATGTTTAGGATTGGGTCTTGTGCATCAAATCATTCTCCTAATGATGTTATCTCGTTATCAATGACATCCAATGTCCATAGTCAGGAAACCATGACTATCTGTTGATCAACGAGCTAGTCAACTAGAGGCTTAATAGGGACATGTTGGTGTCTATGTATTCACACATGTATTATGATTTCCGGATAACACAATTATAGCATGAATAAAAAACAATTATCATGAACAAGGAAATATAATAATAATCCTTTTATTATTGCCTCTAGGGCATATTTCCAACAGTCTCCCACTTGCACTAGAGTCAATAATCTAGTTACATTGTGATGAATCGAACACCCATGGAATTCTGGTGTTGATCATGTTTTGCTCTAGGGAGAGGTTTAGTCAACGGATCTGCTACATTCAGGTCCGTATGTACTTTACAAATATCTATGTCTCCATCTTGAACATTTTCACGAATGGAGTTGAAGCGACGCTTGATGTGCCTGGTCTTCTTGTGAAACCTGGGCTCCTTGGCAAGTGCAATAGCTCCAGTGTTGTCACAGAAGAGTTTGATTGGCCCTGACGCATTGGGTATGACTCCTAGGTCGGTGATGAACTCCTTCACCCAAATTGCTTCATGCGCTGCCTCTGAGGCTGCCATGTACTCCGCTTCACATGTAGATCCCGCCACGACGCTCTGCTTGCAACTGCACCAGCTTACTGCCCCACCATTCAAAATATACATGTATCCGGTTTGTGACTTAGAGTCATCCAGATCTGTGTCGAAGCTAGCGTCGATGTAACCCTTTACGACGAGCTCTTCGTCACCTCCATAAACGAGAAACATTTCCTTAGTCCTTTTCAGGTACTTCAGGATATTCTTGACCGCTGTCCAGTGTTCCTTGCCGGGATTACTTTGGTACCTACCTACCAAACTTACGGCAAGGTTTACATCAGGTCTGGTACACAGCATGGCATACATAATAGAACCTATGGCTGAGGCATAGGGGATGACACTCATCTCTTCTATATCTTCTGCCGTGGTCGGACATTGAGCTGAGCTCAATTTCACACCTTGCAACACAGGCAAGAACCCCTTCTTAGACTGATCCATATTGAACTTCTTCAATATCTTATCAAGGTATGTGCTTTGTGAAAGACCTATGAGGCGTCTTGATCTATCTCTATAGATCTTGATGCCTAATATATAAGCAGCTTCTCCAAGGTCCTTCATTGAAAAACTCTTATTCAAGTAGGCCTTAATGTTGTCCAAGAGTTCTATATCATTTCCCATCAAAAGTATGTCATCTACATATAATATGAGAAATGCTACAGAGTTCCCACTCACTTTCTTGTAAACGCAGGCTTCTCCATAAGTCTGGGTAAACCCAAACGCTTTGATCATCTCATCAAAGCGAATGTTCCAACTCCGAGATGCTTGCACCAGCCCATAAATCGAGCGTTGGAGCATGCACACCTTGTCAGCATTCTTAGGATCGACAAAACCTTCCGGCTGCATCATATACAATTCTTCCTTAAGGAAACCATTAAGGAATGTCGTTTTGACGTCCATTTGCCATATCTCATAATCATAGAATGCGGCAATTGCTAACATGATTCAGACGGACTTCAGCTTCGCTACTGGTGAGAAAGTCTCATCATAGTCAACCCCTTGAACTTGTCGATAACCCTTAGCGACAAGCCGAGCTTTATAGATGGTCACATTACCATCCGCGTCTGTCTTCTTCTTAAAGATCCATTTATTTTCTATGGCTCGCTGCTCAACGGGCAAGTCAGTCAAAGTCCATACTTTGTTTTCATACATGGATCCTATCTCGGATTTCATGGCTTCTAGCCATTTGTCGAAATCCGGGCCCGCCATCGCTTCTTCATAGTTCGAAGGTTCACCGTTGTCTAACAACATGATTTCCAAGACAGGGTTGCCGTACCACTCTGGTGCGGAACGTGTCCTTGTGGACCTACGAAGTTCAGTAGCAACTTGATCTGAAGTTTCATGATCATCATCATTAACTTCCTCTCTAGTCGGTCCAGGCACCTCAGGAACATTTTCTTGAGTTGTGCCATTTTCCGGTTCAAGAGGTAATACTTCATCAAATTCTACTTTCCTCCCACTTACTTCTTTCGAGAGAAACTCTTTCTCTAGAAAGGATCCATTCTTGGCAACAAAGATCTTGCCTTCGGATCTGAGGTAGAAGGTATACCCGATAGTTTCTTTAGGGTATCCTATGAAGACGCATTTTTCCGACTAGGGTTCGAGCTTTTCAGGTTGAAGTTTCTTGACATAAGCATCGCATCCCCAAAATTTTAGAAATGACAGCTTAGGTTTCTTCCCAAACAATAATTCATAGGGTGTCGTCTCAACGGATTTCGACGGAGCCCTATTTAAAGTGAATGCGGCAGTCTCTAAAGCATAGCCCAAAAAGATAGCGGTAAATCGGTAAGAGACATCATAGATCGCACCATATCTAATAGAGTGCGATTACGACGTTCGGACACACCATTACGCTGAGGTGTTCCAGGCGGCGTGAGTTGTGAAACTATTCCGCATTTTCTTAAGTGTGCGCCAAATTCGTGACTCAAGTATTCTCCTCCACGATCTGATCGCAGGAACTTGATTTTCCTGTCACGTTGATTCTCAACCTCACTCTGAAATTCCTTGAACTTTTCAAAGGTCTCAAACTTGTGTTTCATTAAATATATATACCCATATCTACTCAAGTCATCAGTGAGGGTGAGAACATAACGATAGCCACCGCGAGCCTCAACACTCATTGGACCGCACACATCAGCATGTACGATTTCCTATAAGTTGGTTGCTCCCTCCATTGTTCCTGAGAATGGAGTCTTGGTCATTTTACCCATGAGGCATGGTTCGCACGTGTCAAATGATTCGTAATCAAGAGACTCTAAAAGTCCATCTGCATGGAGCTTCTTCATGCGTTTGACACCTATGTGACCAAGGCGGCAGTGCCACAAGTATGTGGGACTATCATTATCAATCTTACATCTTTTGGTATTCACACTATGAATATGTGTAGCATTACGCTCGAGATTCATTAAGAATAAACCATTCACCATCGGAGCATGACCGTAAAACATATCTCTCATATAAATAGAACAACCATTATTCTCGGATTTAAATGAGTAGCCATCTCGAATTAAACGAGATCCTGATACAATGTTCATGCTCAAACTTGGCACTAAATAACAATTATTGAGGTTCAAAACTAATCCTGTAGGTAAATGTAGAGGTAGCGTGCCGACGGCGATCACATCGACCATGGAACCATTCCCGACGCACATCGTCACCTCGTCCTTCGCCAGTCTCCGCTTATTCCGCAGCTCCTGCTTTGAGTTACAAATGTGAGCATCTGCACCGGTATCAAATACCCAGGAGCTACTACGAGTACTGGTAAGGTACACATCAATTACATGTATATCACATATACCTTTCGTTTTGCCGGCCTTCTTGTCTGCTAAGTATTTGGGGCAGTTCCGCTTCCAGTGACCACTTTCCTTGCAATAAAAGCACTCAGTCTCGGGCTTGGGTCCATTCTTTGGCTTCTTCCCGGCAGCTTGCTTGCCGGGCGCGGCAACTCCCTTGCCGTCCTTCTTGAAGTTCTTCTTACCCTTGACTTTCTTGAACTTAGTGGTTTTATTCACCATCAATACTTGATGTTCCTTTTTGACTTCTACCTCTGCTGATTCCAGCATTGCAAATACTTCAGGAATGGTCTTTTCCATCCCCTGCATATTGAAGTTCATCACAAAGCTCTTGTAGCTGGGTGGAAGCGACTGAAGGATTCTGTCAATGATCGCGTCATCCGGGAGATTAACTCCCAGTTGAGTCAAGCGGTTATGTAACCCAGACATTGTGAGTATGTGCTCACTGACAGAACTGTTTTCCTCCATCTTACAGCTGAAGAACTTGTCGGAGACATCATATCTCTCGACCCGGGCATGAGCTTGAAAAACCATTTTCAGCTCTTCGAACATCTCATATTCTCCGTGTCTCTCAAAACGCTATTAGAGCCCCGGCTCTAAGCTGTAAAGCATGCCGCACTGAACGAGGGAGTAATCATCGGAACGTGTCTGCCAAGCGTTCATAACGTCTTGTTCTGTAGGGAGAACAGGTGCTTCATCTAGCGGTGCTTTTAGGACATAATCTTTCTTGGCAGCTATGAGGATGATCCTCAGGTTCCGGACCCAGTCCGTATAGTTGCTACCATCGTATTTCAGCTTGGTTTTCTCTAGGAACGCGTTGAAGTTGAGGACAACGTTGGCCATTTGATCTACAAGACATATTGTAAATATTTTAGACTAAGTTCATGATAATTAAGTTCATCTAATCAAATTATTCAATGAACTCCCACTCAGATAGACATCCCTCCAGTCATCTAAGTATAACATGATCCGAGTTAACTAGGCCGTGTCCGATCATCACGTGAGACGGACTAGCCAACATGGGTGAACATCTTCATGTTGATCGTATCTTCTATACGACTCATGCTCGATCTTTCGGTCTTCTGTGTTCCGAGGCCATGTCTGTACATGCTAGGCTCGTCAAGTCAACCTAAGTGTTTGCATGTGTAAATCTGTCTTACACCCGTTGTATGTGAACGTTGGAATCTATCACACCCGATCATCACGTGGTGCTTCGAAACAATGAACTGTCGCAACGGTGCACAGTTAGGGGGAACACTTTCTTGAAATTTTTATGAGGGATCATCTTATTTACTACCGTCGTTCTAAGTAAACAAGATGTAAAAACATGATAAACATCTCATGCAATCAAATAATAATAGTGACATGATATGGCCAATATCATATGGCTCCTGTGATCTCCATCTTGGGGCTCCATGATCATCTTGTCACCGGCATGACACCATGATCTCCATCATCATGATCTCCATCATCGTGTCTCCATGAAGTTGCTCGCCAACTATTACTTATACTACTATGGCTAACACGTTTAGCAATAAAGTAAAGTAATTTACATGGCGTTTCTCAATGACACACAGGTCATACAAAAAATAAAGACAACTCCTATGGCTCCTGTCGGTTTTCATACTCATCGACATGCAAGTCGTGATTCCTATTACAATGGCATGAAC
Source organism: Triticum urartu (assembly GCF_003073215.2). NCBI lineage: Eukaryota > Viridiplantae > Streptophyta > Magnoliopsida > Poales > Poaceae > Triticum > Triticum urartu. The sequence goes on along the minus strand of NC_053027.1, from coordinate 540,028,223 downwards.
ATCTCATACATCACATATATATCATTCATCATTCATCACAACTTTGTCTATATCACATCACAAAACACTTGCTGCAAAAACAAGTTAGACGTCCTCTAATTGTTGTTGCAAGTTTTACGTGGCTGCAATAGGGTTCTAACAAGAACGTTTTCTTACCTACGTGAAATCCACAACATGATTTGTCAACTTCTATTTACCCTTCACAAGGACCCTTTTCATCGAATCCGCTCCAACTAAAGTGGGAGAGACAGACACCCGCCAGCCACCTTATGCAACTAGTGCATGTTAGTCGGTGGAACCGGTCTCACGTAAGTGTATGTGTAAGGTTGGTCCGGGCCGCTTCATCCCACAATACTGCTGAAGCAAAATAAGATTAGTAGCGGCAAGAAAGTTGACAACATCTACGCCCACAAGAAATTGTGTTCTACTCGTGCAAAGAGAACTACGCATAGAACTAGCTCATGATGCCACTGTTGGGGAACGTTGCAGAAAACAAAAAATTTCCTACGGTTTCACCAAGATCCATCTATGAGTTCATCTAGCAATGAGTGATCGGATGCATCTACATACCTTTGCAGATCGCGAGTGGAAGCGTTCAAAGAACGGGGATGAGGAAGTCATACTCGACGTGATCCAAATCACCGGAGATCCTAGCGCCGAACGGATGTCACCTCCGCGTTCAACACACGTACGGTTAGTGTGTCGTCTCCTCCTTCTTGATCCAGCAAGGGGGAAGGAGAGGTTGAGGAAGATGGCTCTAGCAGCAGCACGAGGCGTGGTGGTGGTGGAGAAGCAGTACTCCGACAGGGCTTCGCCGAGCTCTACGGAGGAGGAGGAGGTGTTGGAGGGGAGAGGGAGGCGCCAGGGGCATGGGTGCGGCTGCCCTCCCTCCCCCCTCTATACATAGGGCCCCCAAGGGGGGGCGCCGGCCCTAGAGATCCAATCTCCCAAGGGGGCGGCGGCCAAGGGGGTGGAGTGCCCCCCAAGGCAAGTGGGGCGCCCCCCACCCTAGGGTTCCCAACCCTAGGCGCAGGGGGAAGGCCCAATGGGGGCGCACCAGCCCACTAGGGGCTGGTTCCCCTCCCACTTCAGCCCATGGGGCCCTCCGAGATAGGTGGCCCCACCCGGTGGACCCCCGGGACCCTTCTGGTAGTCCCGGTACAATACCGGTGACCCCGAAACTTGTCCCGATGGCCGAAGCAGCACTTCCTATATATAATTCTTTACCTCCGGACCATTCCGGAAATCCTCGTGACGTCCGGGATCTCATCCGGGACTCCGAACAACTTTCGGGTTACTGCATATTCATATACCTACAACCCTAGTGTCACCGAACCTTAAGTGTGTAGACCCTACGGGTTCGGGAGACATGTAGACATGACCGAGATGGCTCTCCGGTCAATAACCAACAGCGGGATCTGGATACCCATGTTGGCTCCCACATGCTCCTCGATGATCTCATCGGATGAACCACGATGTCGAGGATTCAAGAAACCCCGTATACAATTCCCTTTGTCAATCGGTACGTTACTTTCCCGAGATTCGATCGTCGGTATCCCAATACCTCGTTCACTCTCGTTACCAGCAAGTCACTTTACTCGTACCGTAATGCATGATCCCGTGACCAGACACTTGGTCACATTGAGCTCATTATGATGATGCATTACCAAGTGGGCCCAGAGGTACCTCTCCGTTATACGGAGTGACAAATCCCAGTCTTGATCCGTGTCAACCCAACAGACACTTTCGGAGATACCCGTAGTATACCTTTATAGTCACCCAGTTACGTTGTGACGTTTGGTACACCCAAAGCACTCCTAAGGAAAAGATACTTGACATTGGAAAAACTCTAGCAAACGAACTATACGATCTTGTGCTATGTTTAGGATTGGGTCTTATCCATCACATCATTCTCCTAATGATGTGATCTCGTTATCAATGACATCCAATGTCCATAGTCAGGAAACCATGACTATCTGTTGATCAACGAGCTAGTCAACTAGAGGCATACTAGGGACATGTTGGTGTCTATGTATTCACAGATGTATTACGATTTCCGGATAACACAATTCTAGCATGAATAAAAGACAATTATCATGAACAAGGAAATATAATAATAATCCTTTTATTATTGCCTCTAGGGCATATTTCCAACACCGAGTGCAAATAACCAACTGATGTGATCGCATACCCGAGTAGCAAGCCACCAATGAAACAAACAAGCCTGTAAATCCATCAGATTGCTGAAGAGGTAGGGCAGCAGGAAAGCTTCTGCTGTTGCTGGTTCCGACGACAAGCACAATGAGAGGCAACTTACCAAATACAATTAACAGCAGCAAAACCTGAAAAACCTGAAAAATAATATATGCTTGGATTAGGAAGGCACCATAGCTACCAGTTGTTTGTACCAAGCATAATGAAACATCACCTTTCTAAAGTCAGGAAAAGGTAAACAAAAAATAGATTGGTAATGATATATATGTGTAGTACAGCACAGTATCAAGCAGCATAAAGTTACTGTCACAATTGCCATTCTTTCAAATATGATACTAAGCTGGTAACTGAAAGCCAACCGCTGTCTAGTAATGCAGTTAAAATGTAACTTGAGGATACTAACTCTAAAGTTCATTGCCGGGTTTTACCTATAATAAACCAACAATATAAACATGACTATCCAAAATAAATTTAGATATTCAGAAAATAAATGGAGCAAAAGAAAGTGACTAACCTGAACCCAACAAAACCATCGCAAGGCCTCCGTTTAGAGGAACGACCAGTCCAACACTTGCAGCAAGCTGTAAGAACACAACACTGTAATGGATCAAATCGAAGAGCAGCAATGCATAAATTGAAAAGGGAAAAAGGAAAAGCATAAGGGATAGGCCAAACCACCCAGAATCCTTCTCGACCTTCTCTGTTGTGGGGCGACGGCACCGTGGATGGCCTTCTCTGCAGCCAGCGCTCCCCGTACTTCGAGGACAATGGTGACAGCGCCGCGCTCCACATGCCCAGTCTAGAGGCGGAGGGAGAAACGACAGGTGCAGCAGTGGCGCGGGGTGGCCGAGCACAGAGAAGAAGGGGCGCAGGGGTCACCGGCGGCGGCAGGGGCGGGGAGACGCGAAGAGGCTGCTGCGGCGTAGGGAGAGCACGGAGCGTCGACCCGCTGGTCCAGGCAGCTCCACACGCGCGGCAAGCTCCTGCTACTTCCCGTTACTCGCCGCCCTGCCACGCTGCCGCATCCTCGCCAGCCCCGCACGCTCGCGGTCGCCGCTGCCAGCTGCTACCCGCTGTTGCCGCTGCCGCCCGCAGACGCGCCAGCCGCCCGCGCCCGCGCCGCCTCGCCAGCCCCGTGCGCTTGCTTCTCGCCCGCTCTTGGCCTCGCCTCCGGCTGCCGCTATTCGCCTGCCGCACCGGCCCCCGCTCGGCGCGCCCAGCCGTCCCCGCTCGCCCGCTGCCGCCGGCCGCCCCGCGGTCAGACGCGCTCGGGGTTCGAGGGGAGGAGGAGAGTAGGAGGCGGAGCCGCGCGACGGGCGGCGTGCGGGGCTAGGGTTTGGAGGGAGGAGAGAGCTGAGGTGGGAGGAGTGAGCCAAGGCGACAGGAAGAGGAGAGCGGCGGCCAGGTCCTCTCCACGGGAGCGGTTGGCTTTTATACGCCCGGATGCGAAATGATAAAAATGCCCTCGGCGGGGCACAAAAATAACAGGCGGTGGCATGAGCGATTTAAAGGCGACGTGGCTGCCTTCGTTGTGACTACCACTCTAGCAGGGTTTATATGTTCAATGCTTCACTTATATCCTATGAGTAAAATTGTTGAATGAATTGAATATTACGAAGTTGAAATCATATCATGCCTAGTGGTAGCTTCACATTGGGTTTAGAAACTGAAATCTTTTCAGGCTTGACAATCACAATATTGGTCATACAAGCAATTCACAAATAATTAGTATAAGGAAGAGAACTTTCACATGAAAATACACTATCCTAGAAATCTTTTGTGATTGTTAGCCCCCATCAAAATATCATATGCCAAAATTGTTGATGTTGGACAAGGAAGACAAAGTAATGGTTTATGTTTGTTCATATTCGCATAGAAGTCATATTGTCATAGATCCTTCAACATGTGGTGCTTTCCCCCTATCTTTGCTAGCCAAAAAATCCATACTAAGCAGAGATACTACTTGTGCATCATGATGTCTACTACACAACCTTCTTCTTGTAGATGTTGCTGGGCCTCCAAGTGCAGAGGTTTGTAGGACAGCAGCAAATTTCCCTCAAGTGGATGACCTAAGGTTTATCAATCCGTGGGAGGCGTAGGATGAAGATGGTCTCTCTCAAGCAACCCTGCAACCAAATAGAAAAGAGTCTCTTGTGTCCCCAACACACCCAATACAATGGTAAATTGTATAGGTGCACTAGTTTGGTGAAGAGATGGTGATACAAATGCAATATGGATGGTAGATATAGGTTTTTTTAATCTGAAAATATAAAAACAGCAAGGTAACTAATGATAAAAGTGAGCACAAACAGTATTGCAATGCTAGTAAACAAGGCCTAGAGTTCATACTTTCACTAGTGCAAGTTCTCTCAACAATAATAACATAACTGGATCATATAACTATCCCTCAACATGCAACAAAGAGTCACCCCAAAGTCACTAATAGCGGAGAACAAACGAAGAGATTATGGTAGGGTACGAAACCACCTCAAAGTTATCCTTTCTGATCGATTTATTGAAGAGACCGTAGTAAAATAACATGAAGCCATTCTCTATCATAGAGTTCATACTAGAATAACACCTTAAGACACAAATCAACCAAAACCCTAATGTCACCTAGATACTCCAATGTCACCTCAAGTATCCGTAGGTATGATTATACGATATGCATCACACAATCTCAGATTCATCTATTCAACCAACACAAAGAACATCAAAGAGTGCTCCAAAGTTTCTACCGGAGAATCAAGATGAAAACGTGTGCCAACCCCTATGCATGAGTTCACGAGGGAACTCGCAAGTTGATCACCAAAACATACATCAAGTGGATCACGTGAGATCCCATTGTCACCACAGATAAGCACATACAAGACATACATCAAGTGTTCTCAAATCCTTAAAGACTCAATCCGATAAGACAACTTCAAAGGGAAAACTCAATTCATCAGAAGAGAGTAGAGGGGGAGAAACATCATAAGATCCAACTATAATAGAAAAGCTCGCGATACATCAAGATCGTACCACCTCAAGAACACGAGAGAGAGAGAGAGATCAAACACATAGCTACTAGTACATACCCTCTTCCCCGAGGGAGAACTACTCCCTCCTCGTGATGGAGAGTGCCGGGATGATGAAGATGGCCACCGGAGAGGGATCCCCCCTCCGGCAGGGTGCCGGAACGGGTCTATATTGGTTTTTGGTGGCTACGGAGGCTTCTGGCAGCGGAACTCCCGATCTATTCTGTTCTGCGATGTTTCTAGGGTATATTGATATATATAGGCGAAATAAGTTGGTCAGGGGGCACGAGGCAGCCACGAGGCAGGGGGCGCGCCCAGGGGGGTAGGGCGCGCCCCCACCCTCGTGGTGGCCTCAGGACTCTTTTGGCCCACCTCCGGTACTCCGTGGGCTTCTTCTGATCCAAAAATGATCTCCGTGAAGTTTCAGGTAAATTGGACTCCGTTTGATTTTCCTTTCTGCGATACTTGAAAACAAGGAAAAAACAGAAACTGGCACTGGGCTCTAGGTTAATAGGTTAGTCCCAAAAATAATATAAAAGTGTATAATAAAGCCCATAAACATCCAGAACAGATAATATAATAGCATGGAACAATCAAAAATTATAGATATGTTGGAGACGTATGAGCATCCCCAAGCTTAATTCCTGCTTGTCCTCGAGTAGGTAAATGATAAAACCAGAATTTTTGATGTGGAATGCTACCTAACATATTTATCCATGTAATTTTTCTTTATTGTGGCATGAATGTTCAGATCCATAAGATTCAAGACAAAAGTTTAATATTGACATAAAAATAATAATACTTCAAGCATACTAACAAATTAATCATGTCTTCTCAAAATAACATGGCCAAAGAAAGCTATCCCTACAAAATCATATAGTCTGGCTATGCTCCATCTTCACCACACAAAGTATTTAAATCATGCACAACCCCGATGACAAGCCAAGCAATTGTTTCATACTTTTGGTGTTCTCAAACCTTTTCATTCTTCACGCAATACATGAGCGTGAGCCATGGATATAGCACTATAGGTGGAATAGAATGGTGGTTGTGGAGAAGACAAAAAGGAGGAAGATAGTCTCACATCAACTAGGCGTATCAACGGGCTATGGATATGCCCATCAATAGATATCAATGTGAGTGAGTAGGGATTGCCATGCAACGGATGCACTAGAGCTATAAGTGTATGAAAGCTCAAAAAGAAACTAAGTGGGTGTGCATCCAACTTGCTTGCTCATGAACACCTAGGGCATTTTGAGGAAGCCCATCATTGGAATATACAAGCCAAGTTCTATAATGAAAGATTCCCACTATTATATGAAAGTGACAACATAGGAGACTCTCTATCATGAAGATCATGGTGCTACTTTGAAGCACAAGTGTGGTAAAAGGATAGTAGCATTGCCCCTTCTCTCTTTTTCTCTCATTTTTTCATTTTTTCATTTTTTTATTTGGGCCTTTTCTCTTCTTTTTATGGCATCTTTTTTTTATTTTTCGTCCGGAGTCTCATCCCGACTTGTGGGGAAATCATAGTCTCCATCATCCTTTCTTCACTGGGACAATGCTCTAATAATGATGATCATCACACTTTTATTTACTTACAACTCAAGAATTACAACTCGATACTTACAAAAAAAATATGACTCTATATGAATGCCTCCGGCAGTGTACCGAGATGTGGGATGACTCATGAGTGACATGTATGAAAGTATTATTAACGGTGGCTTTGCCACAAATACGATGTCAACTACATGATCATGCAAAGCAATATGACAATAATGGAGTGTGTCATAATAAACGGAGCAGTGGAAAGTTGCATGGCAATATATCTCGGAATGGCTATGGAAATGCCATAATAGGTAGGTATGGTGGCTGTTTTGAGGAAGATAAATTGTGGGTTTTATGGTACCGGAGAAAGTTGCACGGTACTAGAGAGGCTAGCAATGGTGGAAGGTTGAGAGTGCGTATAATCCATGGACTCAACATTAGTCATAAAGAACTCACATACTTATTGCAAAAATATATTAGTTATCGAAACAAAGTACTACGCGCATGCTCCTATTGGGATAGAATGGTAGGAAAAGACCATCGCTCGTCCCCGACCACCACTCATAAGGAAGACAATCAATACATAAATCATGCTCCAACTTCATCACATAATGGTTCACCATACGTGCATGCTACAGGAATCACAAACTTTAACACAAGTATTTCTCAAATTCACAACTACTCCACTGGCATGACTCTAATATCACCATCTTCATATCTCAAAACAATCATCAAGTATCAAACTTCATATAGTATTCAACGCACTTTATATGAATGTTTTTATTATACCCATCTTGGATGCCCATCATATTAGGACTAGTTTCATAACCAGAGCAAATTACCATGCTGTTCTAAAGACTCTCAAAATAAAATAAGTGAAGCATGAGAGTTCATCTATTTCTTCAAAATAAAACAACCGCCATGCTCTAAAAGGATATAAGTGAAGCACTAGAGCAAATGACAAACTACTCCGAAAGATATAAGTGAAGATCAATGAGTAGTCGAAAAATTATGCAACTGTGTGAAGACTCTCTAACATTTAAGAATTTCAGATCTTGGTATTTTATTCAAACAGCAAGAAAAACAAAAGAAAATAAAATGACACTCCAAGAAAAACACATATCATGTGTTGGATAAAATTATAGCTCCAAGTAAAGTTACCGATGAACAAAGACGAAAGAGGGGATGCCTTCTGGGGCATCCCCAAGCTTAGGCTCTTGGTTGTCCTTGAATATCACCTTGGGGTGCCTTGGGAATCCCCAAGCTTAGGCTCTTGCCACTCCTTATTCCATAGTCCATCGAACCATTACCCAAAACTTGAAAACTTCACAACACAAAACTCAACAGAAAACTCGTAAGCTCTGTTAGTATTAGAAAATAAATCACCACTTAGGTACTGTAATGAACTCATTATAAATTCATATTTGTGTAATATCTACTGTATTTCAACTTCTCTATGGTTCGTACCCTCCGATACTACTCATAGATTCATCAAAATAAGCGAACAATGTGATGAAAACAGAATCTGTCAAAAACAGAACAGTTTGTAGTAATCTGTGTCAAACGTATACTTCTGGAACTCATAAAATTCTCAAATAAATTGGTGGACCTGAGGAATTTATCTATTAATCATCTTAAAAAATAATTAACTAAATAGTACTTTCCAATAAAAAATGGCAGAAATTCTCGTGAGCGCTAAAGTTTCTATTTTTTTACAGCATGATTGCAAAGACTTTCCCCAAGTCTTCCCAAAGGTTCTACTTGGCACAAACACTAATTAAAAGCAAAAAAAACTCAATAATATCAGAGGCTAGATGAATTATTTATTTCTAAACAGGAACAAAAAGCAAGGAATAAAAGAAAATTTTGGTTGCCTCCCAACAAGCGCTAACGTTTAACGCCCCTAGCTAGGCATGATGATTTCAATGATGCTCACATAAAAGATAAGAATTGAAACATAAAGAGAGCATCATGAAGAATATGACTAGCACATTTAAGCCTAACCCTCTTCCTATGCATAGGTACTTTGTGAGCAAACAACTTGTGGGAACAATTATCAACTAGCATAGGAAGGCAAAACAAGCATAACTTCAAAACTTTAAGCGCATAGAGAGGAAACTTGATATTATTGCAATTCCTACAAGCATATGTTCCTCCCTCATAATAATTTTCATTAGCATCATGAATCAATTCAACAACATAACCATCACATAAAGCATTCTTTTCATGATCTATAAGCATAGAAAATTTACTACTCTCCACATAAGCAAGATTCTTCTCAATCAGAATAGTGGGAGTATCATAAGAAACTCAAATACTATAAATTGTTTCCACATTAAAGGAGTAATGTTCAGAAAAAAGGTAATCATAATCATGACAAGTTTTATAAATATAATCATCTCTACTTTTTATAGCATAAGTGTCATCACAATAATCATCATAAGTAGCAACTTTGTTCTCATCATAATCGATTGAAACCTCTTCCAAGATAGTGGAATCATTACTAAATAAAGTCATGACCTCTCCAAATCCACTTTCATAATTATCACAATAAGATTCAACATCCTCCAAAATAGTGGGATCATTACTTCCTAAAGTTGACACTCTTCCAAACCCACTTTCATCAATATAATCATCATAAGTAGGAGGCATGCTATCATCATAACAAATTTGCATATCAAAACATGGGAGACTAGAAATATCATCTTCATTAAACATAGCATCCCCAAGCTTGGGAAAAACATTAATTGCAGCAAATATATTCTCAAAAACATCATCTTCATCAAACATAGCATCCCCAAGCTTGGGCATTTTCATATCATAAGCATAATCACTCTCATCATTAATAGTATGGATAGCACCAATAGGATAGCAATCATCATCATCACAATGAGAAATAGGAGCAACATCATTTGGGAGAGATACCTTTCTACCTTTACTTCTCCGTCTTTTCTTTTTCTTCTTCACATCATGTGTGGGTTCAATCCTCTTTTTGGAGCTCCTTATTAATGAGATTGGTTGAATAGAAGGCTCCTCCTCGTTAACTGATTCATCATAAGAAATAATTGGATAATATTGGGAAGTATCTTCCCTTTCATTAGTATTCTCTTCATTCTCTATTTGTTTTCTTTTCTTTATGTAATTGGAAATATAAGGATTTTCAATGCAATTCACCGCACAATACATATAAATCTCTTCTAGATCAATATCGAGGAATTTCTTGAGGTTATATTCTGGAATAAGCTTAGTTTGACGTTTCATTTCTTAATTCTCTATATTTTGGACACAATTCGATCATGAAACAATTTGCATTTCATATTTAAATGACCATGTTCATTGCAAAGTTCACAAGTATGGCTAAGATATTTTAAATTTTCAGCACTAACATCTAGCATTTCTTGTAACCATTTAGTTTCCAAATACTTATGCCTCTTGCAAAATCTATTTTCCCTAATTGGTGTGTACTTGCAAGCTCTATGCACTCCACAAAAGTCAACATGCTTATAAGAGACATTTTCATCATGACTAGTGCAGTAATCATTAGTACAATGGATATTCAAGGAGTTCATACTAACAACATTGCAATCATGCTCATCATTCAAAGATTTAGTGCCAAACATTTTAATGCATTCTTCTTCTAACACTTTGGCACAATTTTCCTTTCCATCATACTCCCGAAAGATATTAAAAAGATGAAGCATATGAGACAAACTCAATTCCATTTTTTGTAGTTTTCTTTTATAGAATAAACTAGTGATAAAACAAGAAACAAAAAGATTTGATTGCAAGATCTAAAGATATACCTTCAAGAACTCACCTCCCCGGCAACGGCGCCAGGAAAGAGCTTGATGTCTACTACACAACCTTCTTCTTGTAGACATTGTTGGGCCTCCAAGTGCAGAGGTTTGTAGGACAACAACAAATTTCCCTCAAGTGGATAACCTAAGGTTTATCAATCCGTTGGAGGCGTAGGATGAAGATGGTCTCACTCAAGCAACTCTGCAACCAAATAACAAAGGGTCTCTTGTGTCCCCAACACACCTAATACAATGGTAAATTGTATAGGTGCACTAGTTCGGCGAAGAGATGGTGATCCAAATGCAATACGGATGGTAGATATAGGTTTTTGTAATCTGAAAATATAAAAACAGCAAGGTATCTCATGATAAAAGTGAGCACAAACGGTATTGCAATGCTAGTAAACAAGGCCTAGGGTTCATACTTTCACTAGTGCAAGTTCTCTCAACAATAATAACAAAATTGGATCATATAACTATCCGTCAACATGCAATAAAGAGTCACTCCAAAGTCACTCATAGCGGAGAACAAACGAAGAGATAATGGTAGGGTACGAAACCACCTCAAAGTTATCCTTTCTGATCGATTTATTCAAGAGTCCGTAGTAAAATAACATGAAGCTATTCTTTCGTTCAATCTATCATAGAGTTTGTACTAGAATAACACCTTAATACACAAATCAACCAAAACCCTAATGTCACCTAGATACTCCAATGTCACCTCAAGTATCCGTAGGTATGATTATACGATATGCATCACAAAATCTCAGATTCATCTATTCAACTAACAGAAAGAACTTCAAAGATTGCCCCAAAGTTTCTACCAGAGAGTCAATATGAAAACGTGTGCCAACCCCTATGCATGAGTTCACGAGGGAACTCGCAAGTTGATCACCAAAACATAAATCAAGTGGATCACGTGATATCCCATTGTCACCACATATAAGCACATGCAAGACATACATCAAATGTTCTCAAATCCTTAAAGACTCAATCTGATAAGACAACTTCAAAGGGAAAACTCAATTCATCACAAGAGAGTAGAGGGGGAGAAACATCATAAGATCCAACTATAATAGCAAAGCTCACGATACATCAAGATCGTACCACTTCAAGAACACGAGAGAGAGAGAGAGATCAAACACATAGCTACTGGTACATACCCTCAGCCCCGAGGGAGAACTACTCCCTCCTCGTCATGGAGAGTGCCGACATGATGAAGATGGCCACCGGAGAGGGACCTCCCGGCAGGGTGCCAGAACGGGTCTAGATTGGTTTTCGGTGGCTACGGAGGCTTCTGGCGGCGGAACTCCCGATCTATTATGTTCTGCGATGTTTCTAGGGTATATTGATATATATAGGCGAAAGAAGTTGGTCAGGGGGGCCACGAGGCGGCCACGAGGTAGGGGGCACGCCCAGGGGGGTAGGGCGGGGCCCTCACCCTCGTGGTGGCCTCGGGACTCTTCTGGCCCACCTCTGGTACTCCGTGGGCTTCTTCTGGTCCAAAAAATGATCTCCATGAAGTTTCAGGTCAATTGGACTCCGTTTGATTTTCCTTTTCTGCGATACTTAAAAACAAGGAAAAAACAGAAACTGGCACTAGGCTCTTGGTTAATAGGTTAATCCCAAAAATAATATAAAAGTGTATAATAAAGCCCATAAACATCCAAAACAGATAATATAATAGCATGGAACAATCAAAAATTATGGATACGTTGGAGACGTATCACATCCAAAAACCCTTAAACCCAAATCTTATTTTCAAGAGTCCACCATACCTACCTATATGCGGTATTTCCGTGCCGTTCTAAGAAAATTGTATGTGCCATCTCTAATTTTCAAAAATAAATTTCTCTTTCGTGTGCTCATACCACTCGTGAAGCGGTGAGGGGTGGCCAATATTTGCCATGCTAGATGTGTTATTCTCATGATGAGAGTTTATTCACTTATCATTGAACGAGAGTAAGGCAAAGGTATTAGGGATGCCCAGTCCTGAAATGAAAAATGAATTTACTTTATGTTGTCAAATAATAAATTCCTTGGAAAGTGTTGGTATGGAGGGCACCCGTGGATACGGCTAGCCATGGAAAGTGAAAGTATGGTGGAAAAAGGAATAAACTTTATTTTCTGTTTGGGAACCACCTAAGATATATCTAGCATGGAATGTGTTGGGAGCTCTAAGTCGTTTTCGTTGGTGGGAAAAGTATGCCTCTCAAAATGTTTTTTTCTCTCAATTTTTGCTTTCAGCTCTCTGGCACCCAAATCCCTACTTCCCTCTGTGAAGGGCATATCTTTTACTTTTATGTATTTACTTTCATGCAAGAGACAAAGTTTTTCTCTATATTCCTTTTTATTTTTCTCTTTTGGCAAGCATCATGTGGTGAGGAAAGATCTAGGCACATATGTCCAGTTGAATATGGGTAGCATGAGTTATTATTGTTGACATCACCCTTGAGGTGAATATGTTGGGAGGAAAAACAATAAGCCCCCATTTTTCTATGTGTCTGGTTGAAATGTTTTTCTCATGAGTATGCGGCGAGTGTTAGTAATCATAGAAGACTATATGATGGTTGAGTATGTGGAGCTCTTACTTAAACTCTGTTGAATAAGTTGAATTACAATTGCTTGATGACTAAGAACATAGGTTGTTGAGTTTCAAGAGAGTTCATTGTTTGAACCTTAACATGTGAATTGGTTGCCACTACAACATGAGAAATTTTATGAGAAAGAATTGCTGTTATGATGCTAGGAAAAGTGATTGAAACTTTCATTGATCAAACTTATGCACTTTTCTAGCATTCACACTTCATAAATTATTTCTTTTATATTTTACCTACTCGAGGACGAGTAGGAATTAAGCTTGGGGATGCTGACACGTCTCCAACGTATCTATAATTTGTTAAGTATTCATGTTGTTACTTTATCATTCTTGGGCATTTTACAACCATTTTATAGCAACTTTATATCATTTTTTGGGACTAACCTATTGACCCAGTGCCCAGTGCCAGTTGCTGTTTTTTGCTTGTTTTTTTACATTGCAGGATATCAATATCAAGCGGAGTCCAAACACCGTGAAACTCCACGGAGATTTTTTATGGGCCAGGAGACACCCATTGGGCCAGAGCAGCACCTGGGGGGTGCCCCGAGGGGGGCACAACCCACCAGGGCGCGCCAGGCCCCCCTGGCGCGCCCAGGTGGGTTGTGCCCACCTTGGTGGCCTCCCGCACCCCCTCTTTGCACTATAAATTCCCAAATATTCCGAAACCCTTCGGGGTTAACCTAGATCAGAAGTTCCGCCGCCGCAAGGTCTCTGTATCCGCGAAAACCAATCTAGACCCCATTCCGGCACCCTACCGGAGGGGGGAATCATCTCCGGTGGCCATCTTCATCATCCCGACGGCCACCACGATGAGGAGTGAGTAGTCCACCCTCGGGGTTGAGGGTTTGTACTAGTAGCTATGTGTTTAATCTCTCTCTCTCTCTTTCTCTCTCTCGTGATCTATATCATGGGCTTTGTTAATATAGTCGGATCATATGATGTTTCTCCCCTTTATACTCTTGTTATGATGAATTGAATCTTTACCCTTTGACATTTTGTATTGTTGGATTGAATATTCAGATATGAGAACACATGATATATATCTTGCGGTATGAATACTTGAGGTGACAATTGGGGTATCATATTGATTCACTTGATACGTTTCTTGGCATTCAACTCGCGATTCCTGCTGTGATGTTGGGGTAATCTATGCATATGGGTTGATGCATGTTTTTCTCCAATGGAAACTTTGGGGTCTATTTATTGTTCTTTGTGTGGATTGAGTATTATGAATATGAATATGCTTTGGTGTTAATCTAGTACGAACTCTAGGATAGATCGAACGGAAAAAATAGCTTTGCGTTATTTTAGTACAAACTCTTGAATAGGTCGAGCAGGAAGAATAGCTTTGAGATGGTTTCGTACCCTACAAACAATTCCTATCTTTTGTTCTCCGCTAATAGGAACTCGGGAGTGATTCTTCGTTGCACTTTGAGGGATAATCATATGGTCCAACTATGTTAGCATTGTTGAGAGATTGCACTAGCGAAAGTACGGACCCTAGGCCTTGTTTTCAAGTATTGCAATACCGTTTTTGTGCCCATTTACTATTTTCTACCTTGTTGTTTTTATTTATTCAGATTATAAAAATATATTTCTACCATCAATATTAGACTTTTATCACCATCTCTTCGCCGAACTAGTGCACCTATACAATCTGCCATTGTATTGGGTGTGTTGGGGACACAAGAGATTTCTTGTATTTGGTTGCAGGGTCGTTTGAGATAGACCACCTTCATCCTACACCTCTCATGGACTGATAAACCTTATGTCATCCACTTGAGGGAAAATTTCTACTATCCTACAAAACTCTGCGCTTGGAGGCCCAACACGTGTCTACAAGAATAAAGTTGTGTAGTAGACGTCAACCGCCACCACCATCTTCTTCACCACCAAATGAGACTTGAGTATCGGGTATGGGCACTCCCCTTGGCTTGTGCCAAACTTGGGGGAGGTTATCACCACCACCACTATCTGTTGTCTTTATTTATCTTAGTTCGATCTTTAGTTATCTTTTGATCTAGTTGAATAAAAATTTAGTTCGATCTTTCTTTGAGTGTTTTCTTAGTGATCTTTCTATCCTTGTAATCATGTGGGAGATATATAATAAAGCTTAGTTTGAGTTTTGCTTTCTTTACTTTTATGGTCCAACAAAAAGAAAGGAAATAAATGAAAAGGATCATATGCTAATACTATGGTAAGTAATGACATCACATAAGGAAGAGTATAAGTAGTAAAATTTATTGGTGATTGACAAACATAACATTGGTCAATGATGCAATTCATGAAAGAATTAATAATGGAAGAGAAGATTCATATGCAAATACACTATCCTGGACATATTTTATGATTGTGAGCCCCCATCAAAATATTATATGCCAAAATTGTTGACATTGGACAAGGGAGATAACGTAATAATTTATGTTTGTTCATATTCACACAGAAGTTATATTGTCATAGATCCTTTAACATGTGGTGCTTGCCCCCTATCTTTGCTAGCCGAAAATTCCACACTAAGTAGAGATACTACTTGTGCATCCAAAAACCCTTAAACCCAAATCTTATTTTGATAGTCCACCATACCTACCTATGGACTGAGTAAGATCCTTCAAGTAAGTTGTCATCGGTGCAATAAGACAATAAAAATTGCTTCTAAATGTGTTAGATTATTTAGTGTAAGACAAAATTGAGCGTTGTACAAATTTGCGATGGCAAAATAATAAAAGTGATAGACTGCATAATAAAGGTTGCTATCACAAGGGCAATACAACATGACATTCTTTTGCACTAAGAGATTGAGCATACAACCAAAAAGAACATGGCAAGCTCTGCTTCCCTCTGCGAAGGGCCTATCTTTTACTTTTATGTATTTACTTTTATGTAAGAGTCAAAGTATTCTTCCCTATTCCTTTTTATTTTCTCTTCTGCAAGCATCATGTGGTGAGGAAAGATCTAGGCACATATATCCAGCTGAATATGGGTGGGCATGAGTTATTATTGTTGACATCACCCTTGAGGTGAATACGTTAGGAGGAGAAACTATAAGCTCCTATCTTCCTTTGTGTCTAGTTGAAACTTTTTTCTCATGGGTATGCGGTGAGTGTTAGCAATCATAGAACACTATATCATGGTTGAGTATATGGACTTGCCAAAAGGCTCCGATACGCGACCCTTCCTGAAAAGATGATGAATTATAGTTGCAAAGTTGACTGAGAACATAGTTTGTTGGTTTTCAATAGAGTTTATGCTTTATACTTCGATGTTGTGATGAATTGTTGTTCATGAGAAGTCATATGATAAAAGTTGTTTGATAAAGTTTTATATTAAAAGTTCTATAATAAAGTTTGTTGTTGTTATAATAATATGCATGATGCTTCTATGTCCGTATTTTGTTTTTATCGACACCTCTCACTCTCTAAGCATGTGGACATGTTTTTCGATATCAGTTTTTCGCTTGAGGACAAGCGAGGTCTAAGCTTGGGGGAGATGATACGTCCATTTTGCATCATGTTTACCTACTATTATTTACTATTTTTTATGCATAATAATGCCTTTTGGAGTAATTCTAATGTCTTTTCTCTCATAATATGCAAGGTTGGCACAAAGAGGGAGAATACCGGCAGCTGGAATTCTGGACCTGAAAAAGCTACGTCAGGCCACCTGTTCTGCACAACTCCAAATGAGCTAAAAAATTTACGGAGAATTATTTTGGAATATATGATGAATAATGGAGCAAATAAGTACTAGAGGGGTCCCACCAGGTGGGCACAACCCACTTGGGCGTGCAAGGGAGCCCAGGCGCGCCCTGGTGGGTTGTGCCCTCCTCGGCCCACCTCTGGTGCCCCTCTTCTGGTATACAAGTCATTTTGACCTAGAAAAAAATAAGGAGAGGATGTTCGGGATGAAGCGCCACCGTCTCGAGCGGCGGAACTCGGTCAGGAGCACTTTTGCCATCCGGTGGAGTGATTCTGCCGGGGGAACTTCCTTTCCGGAGGGGGAAATCATCGTCATCATCATCACCAACAACTCTACCATCTTGGGGAGGGCAATCTCCATCGACATCTTCAACAACACCATCTCCTCTCAAACCCTAGTTCATCTCTTGTGTTCAATCTTTGTACCGGAACCTTAGATTGGTGTTTGTGAGTGACTAGTAGTGTTGATTACGATATGGTTTATTTGGTGGAAAATTATATGTCAAGATCCATTATGCTATTTAATACCCCTCTGATCATGAGCATAATTATCGTTTGTGAGTAGTTACTTTTGTTCTTGAGGTCACGGGAGAAATCTTGTTGTAAGTAAGCATGTGAACTTGATATGTGTTCGATATTTTGATGGTATGTATGTTGTGATTCCCTTAGTGGTGTCATGTGAACGTCGACTACATGATACTTCACCATATTTGGGCCTAAGGAAATGCATTGTGGAGTAGTTATTAGATGATGGGTGCCTAGAGTGACTGAGGCTTAAACTCTAGTTTATGCGCTACTTCGTAAGGGACATATTTGGATCCAAAAGTTTAATGCTATGATTAGATTTTATCTTAATACTTTTTTTGTAGTTGCGAATGCTTGCGAGGGGGTTAATCATAAGTAGGAGGTTTTTTCATGTAAGAACAACAACTAAGCACCGGTCCACCCACATATGAAATTATCAAAGTAGCGAATACGAATCAAACCAACATGATGAGAGTGACTAGATGAAATTCCCGTGTACCCTCAAGAACGCTTTGCTTATCATAAGAGACTGTTTTGGCCTGCCCTTTGCCACAAAAGGATCGGGCTATCTTGCTGCATATTATTTATCGTTATCGTTACTTGCTCGTTACAAATTACCTTGCTATCAAGCTAATAGTTACTTATAATTTCAATGCTTGCACAGAATACCTTGCTGAAAACCAGCTGTCATTTCCTTCTGCTCCTCGTTGAGTTCGACACTCTTACTTATCGAAAGGACTACGATTGATCCCCTATACTTGTGGGTCATCATCGTGCACTCCCCTAACAACACTCGCTCGTAGCAAAACCGGCTTGCAAGGTGCCACCATGGTCGCTCCACAGCTACTAGGATCACCGGCGTAAGCTCCGAGCAGATGTGTGACAGCGGCGGCCGCGCTGCAGCGGATGGAGAAGTCTCTCACGGCCGTGGCCGAGGCCTACGAGGAGCTATCGCCCGGGATGGAGGCCGACTACGGCGAGCTCCGCCTCGTGCCATTCGGCGACACCTGCGCGAGATCATGGGAAAGAGATGAATACCAACGCGTGTGAGAAGATGACCGGCTGAAGCGTTCGGCCGGTGTGTAGATGCCAAACATTTTCCTTTCATGAACCATAATGATTGAAGCGTCCTTTTTCCAGTGCTAAGAAAGGTGCCCCCGGAGCCATCATATGGGCTCACGCGTAGCCGTCAATCAAATTGGTTAGTCCCTATTTCATGTTCCTCCCCAACCCACGCCTATCTCATCTTCCTCCCTCTCGCCCTTTTCACGTAGCAGTTACCACCCACTAACTCGTCGCTCCTCGATGCTACTCGCAGCACCTGATGCCGCGCCTCTCCAACTGGATCATCCCTCTACCCTGCGGCCTCACTTCGCAGCCGCTTGAACCATAAGTGAGGACCATCAAATCACAGACCCCCCCCCCTTAGCAACCACCATTGTTGCACGTAGCAACTCATGATCGTGCTTGCAACCCCCTCATCATCAAAAACATTGAACTTCCAATGTGTCCCATGATGTTGTTTATGTTGTACTTTTCTTGTTTGTTTTTCTTTAATCCATATTCGAAGAGGACTTTGCTATTATATTGTATTTTTGGGTGTGTGACTTTATACATATAGCGGCAGAAAATTCTATGTCAAAATAAAGAAAATTGTCCCGAAGGCCTGATAGAACCAGGTAATGAAAGTGAAAAACATCAAATAAATCTCAATACTACTCCCTCCGATCCAAAATAACTATTGCCATTTCGAATTAAGCATAATTTGAACTGCGACAATTATTTTGGATCGAAGGAAGTAACAAACTGATGTCAGAGTTTAGCCCTCAGGCACGTCAGTTCCCACGCAAGAATCCTAAAGCGTTCGTCCACACATCCTTCTAATAGCATCTCCAATAGAAACACAGTAGGGTGGTGCGCTAAAAAAATTGTAGTGTCGAAATACCATTTTAGCACGCGCGGGAGGGTGGTTTCTTTTCGAGGTGCTTCAAAATTTAATGCGCCACTGTAGCGCTTCACCAGACGCGGTAAAAATCCAGTGCGCGCCCAGCCGGCGCTTGGCAAACATGAAACAACAAATACCAATTTGACAATATGAAACAAGATGATCTCAAACATGCAAAATCATGAGTTGAGCAACATAGCATAGTGCAAATTCATGGTATAGTTCAAAATCACCTACCCATAAGCAAGTTCATGACAAATAAGTTCACACAAATGAACGACACATCAACAATGATGCCCCATCTCCTTCCTCCTTTTCTTCTTCCTCTTCGTCATTGGAAACTCGGACGGTGCTCACACTATCTCCAAAGGCATCATGCGAATGCATGTGACGCACATCGGAAGCCATGTGTCCACCCATTTCACCCGGAGGTGCTCCCATGCCTCCTAAGAGAGACCCCAAACTCATGCCTCTCATGCCTCCCATGGTAGCTCCCAAGCCACCCATGCCCCCCATGGTAGCTTGCATGCCCCCCATGCCGCCCATGCTTGTTCCCAAGCCTCCCATGGTAGCTCCCATGCACCCCAAGACTCCCATGGTAGCTCACATGCCTCCCAAACCTCTGATGGTAGCTCCCATGCTTCCTATGCATCCCATGCCCATCAATCTTTTTTGGACCAAGACTTGATCACGGCAAAGGTTGATGCACTCCTTTTGCCTATCATCGGAGTTAGATTTGTCCATGAAGAACAAGTACTTCTAGGACATCACAACAAAGGTTGATGTACCTATAGGACATCATTGTCCTTCCATTTCTCTTCATCCTTCAACACTTCGTAGCAATGGGGCAACACAAATGCTCTCCCTTTCTTAACCTTGCCTTTCTTGGTCTTCTTCTCTTCTCTCCGAAACAAGTTTTGTGTAATATTGAGCTACAAACAAAACAACAAGTTACCACTTGAAGCACAAAAGATGAAGCATGAACATGGAACGTAAAAAATTGCACTTACCCTATCTCTATCATTAGTGCCACTTAGGTTTATCTTGTCAACCGACATCATTGCTGCTGCCCACTTTTGACAATCTTTGTTGATCATCGACCACCGGAAGTGAAGAGATCTATCGGTGCGCTCAAATCCACTCTTGTTGTGTGCATCAAAGTACTCCTCATCCCAAAACAATATGTATCTCCACTTTGGTCCATCCCAACGGTGGCATCCATAGACCCATTCAACCATGTCTCGCATAACAAGATGTTATCGTCCATGGTGTAGTTGCACGCCCTTCCTTTCGGTGCATCGACCATACCCTCAGCCTCCTCACCCACTTCATATTCATGATCATCTTCATGCACTTCATTGGTTTGAGACCAATGAGAATTGTTGGAGCCAACACCCATTGTTGACATATATGTGTCATCATTGAAACTACAAAGTATGACAAAGAAAACTAATCAAATTATCCATATGTACACATTTATCTAACAATAACAAAAAAGAAAAAAATCATACCTTGTGGGCATTTCATCAAACACCATGTGCACATCGGCCGCCGGCGCAACAAATTGTGAGCTATCCGGTGCTTCGGGTGGTGGAGGCGCAGACAGACGCGATGCTTGATTCTTCTTCACGCGCCTAGAAGCGCCATCCACTTTCCTATTCTTTTCGGGTGTCGCCGTCATCGGTCGGTTGGAGACGAAGTTCGGTGGCTTTGCGGCGGCATGACGCCACCCTGCGAAGTCGCCCATGGCACCATGAAAAGACCGCGCGCGAGACCCGTCCTTGGAGTCGGTGCGGCGCTGGCGGCGAAGCCGGAGGTCAACCCTACACTAGGATTTACGATGGCAGTGGCGGCGGAGGGGTCGCAGGTGTAGGGCGGGGTTGGGGAATGTCGGCGCGGCCGTTCATCACCGAAATTTCACCGGCAGCGGCGCAGGGCAGGACAAAGGCGGGAGCGGCCGGAGAATTCAGGGTGGCGGTTGCTCACTCGCTCGCAATTATTCGATGTCCAGTGCGCGGGAGCTGGCGCACCAAATACGCAGCGCACGATGTGGTTTTCCTGGCACATTGAATCTTGTTTACCGTGTGTGGGATTATAAGAGCATCTTCAACAGGTGCACAAAAGTTTTGCGCCCTAAAATAGTCTTAGCGTGCCACTATAGCACTTTTAGCGCGCCGGACCCAACATTGCTTTACCAGATGCCTAAAAACATGCGTCCAAAAAATAAGCAGTGTAAATTGTGAACCACGCAATCCGGCACCTCAAATTTGCAATATGCGATAGCGTTTTTCAGCGCGCGCCTAAGCCATTTTTGCACGCGCATTAATTTACACCTTCTACTAGAGCGGTCCGGCACCCAAAAAACCCGAATTTTAGTGCGTGGAGCAGTTTTGGGCGCCTGTTGGAGATGCTCTAACGCAGTTGCTGGAGCGCTACTTTTGGTCGCGCGCTATATAGCCGTTTTATCCGACACGGCTTATTTAGCGGATCTACTGTAGATGCTCTAAGAGAACTACGAGCCATCAACACTAATTGGTCAGCTCAGGAATGCTACTTGAGCGAACACATTGGATGATGAGATTTCTGTTTTTTAGAGCATGACAAATGTCGCCTTTTTTTGATGTAGCATGACAATTCCAATTCGATTCAGTCAATATGGCAAAAAGAAAAAAAGGCAAATCCTGAGTATGTTCGTTTTCATACTTCCTTTTTAGGCAATGCAAGTCTCCATGCTCCAATCACGACAAATCCTCGAAAACACATGGCAACTACTTTTTCATGCAGCATGACTGAGGGAGTCATGGATTAGGGGGTGTCCGGATGACCGGACTATACCTTCAGCCGGACTCCTGGACTATGAAGATACAAGATTGAAGACTTCGTCTCGTGTCCGAGAGGGACTTTCCTTGGCGTGGAAGGCAAGCTTGGCGATACGAACGTGTGGATCTCCTACCATTGTAACCGACTTTGTGTAACCCTAACCCTCTCCGGTGTCTATATAAATCGGAGGGTTTTAGTCCGTAGGACAACATACAGAACAACAATCATACCATAGGCTAGCTTCTAGGGTTTAGCCTCTCCGATCTCGTGGTAGATCTACTCTTGTACTACCCATATCATCAATATTAATCAAGCAGGACGTAGGGTTTTACCTCCATTAAGAGGGCCCGAACCAGGGTAAAACTTCGTGTCCCTTGCCTCCTGTTACCATCCGGCCTAGACGCACAGTTCGGGACCCCCTAACCGAGATCCGCCGGTTTTGACACCGACATTGGTGCTTTCATTGAGAGTTCCTCTGTGTCGTCACTGTTAGGCTTGAAGGACCCTACGATCATCAACAGCGATGCAGTCCAGGGTGAGACCTTCCTCCCCGGACAGATCTTCGTCTTCGGCGGCTTCGCACTGCGGGCCAATTCACTTGGCCATCTGGAGCAGATCGAAAGCTATGCCCCTGGCCGTCAGGTCAGATTTGGAAGTTTAAACTACATGGCTGACATCCGCGGGGACTTGATCTTCGACGGATTCGAGCCACTGCCGAGCGCGCCGCACTGTCACGACGAGCATGATCTAGCTCTGCCGCCGAACAGTGCCCTGGAGGCCGCACCCACATCGGCTTCGACCCTTAATTCGGAGTCAACTGCGCCGATCGAGGATGGGTGGTTGGACGCCGCCTCGGGGGCTGCGATCCCAACGGTGATCGAGCCGAACACCAGCCCCGCACTCCGCGAGACTCGTGACTCCAAGGAGCCGGACTCCGAACCCTCCGCGCCCCTGCCGATCGAATCTGATTGGGCGCCGATCATGGAGTTTACTGCCGCGGACATCTTTCAGCACTCGCCTTTCGGCGATATTCTGAAGACACTAAAGTCTCTCTCTTTATCAGGAGAGCCCCGGCCGGACTACGGTCAGCAAGGTTGGGATACGGACGATGAAGAAATTCAAAGCCCACCCACCATCCACTTCGTTGCCACTGTCGACGATTTAACCAACATGCTCGACTTCGACTCCGAAGACATCAACGGTATGGACGACGATGCGGGAGGCAAAGAAGAACCATCGCCCACAGGGCGCTGGATGCCCACCTCATCATATGACGTATACACGGTGGACGCACCAAAAGATGACGACGAGGAGCGGAAGGACGCACCGAAGGCTTGTTCCCTTGAGAAGCAGTCAAAGCGGCGACACAAGCGCCGCCCCAAATCCCGCCTCGACAGAAATAACGATCACACAGACCCAGCGCTGGAGCAGGGCGAACCGCTGCCGGACAACGGCAATCCGGATAATCAAACAGAACAAACAAATTCTATCAAGGATAATAGTCCGGACGACATAACGCCGGACAGCCACCCGGAGCAGCAGAATGCCCGTAAAATGCTTGTTGCCACTGCGAGGAGTCTTAAAAAGCAGAAGCAAAGGCTCAAGGCTGCGCAAGACACACTCCAAATCAGATGGAGTAAAATACTCAACACAGCAGCGAGGTACGGCGATAATCGCCCCTCCAAGAGCTACCCAAAGCGGAAGCTGCTACCTGAATTCAACGAGGAGGCCTCAGACCCCCCACAACCAAATATCAAAGCAGCCACCTGGCCGGATAGACGACCCCTCTGCCAACACAGAGCGGCATACAACGCCACTCACAATACAACACGCGACCCAGGCGAGGGCTCGCACCCAAAGGACGGCGCAAGAAGATCCATCTAATGACCACGCAAGCGCGCCCCAGCATACAATGCAACACAACAAACATCCGAACAACGCGGTACACCCAGCTACAGGGGTGCCGCACACCCCCTATGTTTCACCGATGAGGTGCTGGACCATGAATTTCCAGAGGGATTCAAACCCGTAAACATAGAGACATACGACGGAACAACAGACCCTGGGGTCTGGATTGAGGACTACATCCTTCATATCCATATGGCTCGAGGAGATGATCTCCACGCCATCAAGTACTTACCCCTCAAGCTCAAAGGGCCAGCTCGTCACTGGCTTAAAGGCCTCGCCGAAAGCTCCATTGGAAGTTGGGAAGAGCTCGAACACGCCTTTCAGGCAAATTTTCAAGGGACTTATGTCCGACCTCCGGATGCGGACGATTTGAGTCATATAACTCAACAGCCCAGAGAGTCAGCCCGAAAGCTTTGGAACAGGTTTTTTACTAAAAAGAACCAGATTGTCGACTGTCCGGACGCTGAAGCCTTGGCAGCTTTTAAGCATAGCGTCCATGACGAATGGCTCGCCAGACACCTCGGCCAAAATAAGCCGAGAACGATGGCCGCATTAACAAGCCTCATGACCCACTTTTGCGCGAGTGAGGACAGCTGGCTAGCCAGATGCAGCACCAGCGACCCCACTACATCTGAAGTTAGAGATGGAAACGGGAAATCACGGCGCAACAGCAATAACAAACGCCGGAATAAAGAAGACAGCACGAAGGGCACGGCAGTAAACGCCGGATTCAAAAGCTCTCGGCCAGGTCAGCAAAAGCCGCCCTCTAAAGGCACCAGGGATGAACTGTCCAGCCTCAACAAAATTCTGGACCAAGTATGTCAGATCCATAGTACCCCTGGTAAACCTGCTAATCATACCCACAGAGAATGTTGGGTCTTCAAGCAGTCTGGCAAGCTCAACGCCGTACACAAGGGGGAGGATACACCAAGTGAATACGAGGACGAGCCTCCCAAGCAAGACACTAGGGAACAGAAGAAATTTCCACCAGAAGTCAAAACAGTAAACGTGTTACACGTGATCAAGGGAAAAAACAATGCGGCACTCCCAGGAAAATATACCCAAGTGCCTGTCAACGCGAAGTCCTGCCACTGGTCGTCTCAACCGATCACTTTCGACCATCGCGATTACTCAGCAAGTATCCAACGCGCAGGATGGGCTGTCCTGGTATTAGACCCAGTAATTGGCGGATATCACTTCACACGAGTCTTGATGGATGGTGGCAGCAATCTAAACCTAATATATCAGGACACAATCCGCGGGATGGGGTTAGACCCAACAAAAATTCGCCATAGCAATACTACCTTTAAAGGAGTAACGCCAGGCCCAGGGGCTCGTTGTACGGGCTCCCTCCTACTACAAGTTATATTCGGCTCCCCCGATAACTTCCGTCGCGAGCGTTTAACCTTCCACATCGCTCCGTTCCAAAGTGGCTATCAAGCACTGCTCGGACGCGAAGCTTTCGCTCGCTTTAATACAATACCACACTACGCCTCCCTAACACTCAAGATGTCCGGTCCACGTGGCATCATTTCAGTGAACGGAAATATCAAGTGATCTCTGCGCGCCGAAGAGAGGCAGCCGCACACTAAAGGCGCCCGGACCAGCGAAAGCATCCAATAGGTCGTCAAGACCTCAGACACAACTAATCAAGTCCGGCGCCGCTATTTATACCGAATACATGGTCACACCCCTATTTGTCAATACAAGGGGCTCAACGCGCGCAGACAAGTGGCAATTTTTTCTCATCTTGAATTATACATGGTTTCTTTAAAAACTATCTTTTTGCATGACAACTTTTTCACCTAAATTCCTCTCTTTTATAGACGATCATCGTGCTACACCCGTCCAGGATACGGCACAATGGAGACACAGGCGCAGACGTGCAGCAAGGACCCGCTCCAAGGATTCTTTTTAGATTAAGACCCTGCGTAAACCTTTTTTACTGTCTCTTGTTGATACATATCCACCGTTGAGAAGGATGCTGACGTCTTGGCATGTGGCCACGCCAGAACAATGCACGTACCTGGACACAAGGGGCTTCTTACAAAGGCCATTATTTAGGCCCGGTTTATACCACAAAAGACCGAATACCTTAGGGAGTGTCCGGCATCGCGAGTTTGGCCCTATATGCATCAGCTCCGAATCATTGTCTTTGGTCAAATGTTGGGTTTGCCCGGCTCCTGTGTTTTGGTGCCTTACGTTCCGCTTTACCGGCTAAGGTAGCACCAGGAGAACTACTGCGATTTTTCCCTGGTTCATCCGGATGAGCACCTCAGTAGAGAAAGCCGAAAACTGACTGTCATGATATAGCGTGAGACTGGTCAACCACTCGATGACCTGTTGGAATGTTAGAATTCCTCCGCCTTAACGAAGGGTCGTTTTCCGGCCAGGCATGTACGCACCCCGGGATCGGGAGAGTGCGGAGCCACCAGGGGCTATCTAGTAGCCCCACCGTCAAACTCCTATGGCTAAGTGAAAGTGCTAAAGCATTATAGTCTGGTTGCCTCGCTCGCTCCGCTATCACCTCCTTAATAGGACCAAGACGTTGGGTTAATTGTGAAGGCGTGTTTTTTGCGAGCACCTCCACATTATATGCGTGGGGGTTGAAGCCGACGGCTGCAATCTTTCAGGTTATACACATGTATACATAAACGGCCGCCCAGGAGGCATCATATTACTTTCAGGCAAAAGTATAAAAATAGCCTTATAAAAATTTATAAAAGCATTTCACTTACAATGAGATTACATATTAGTCAAACATAATATTTTTTGAGCACTTGGTCTCTATCAAACGAGCACCCTCAAGAACTTCTTCAAAGTAGTGCTCAGCAGCCATTCGGCCTATGGCCGAATCCGGCGCTGCAACAGTGGTAGCATCCATCTCCGCCCAGTATGCTTTAACACGGGCAAAGGCCATCCGTGAGCCCTCTATGCACGTCGACCTCTTCATCGCATTAATGCGCGGCACCATGTCAAGGAACTGCTGCACCAAGCTGAAATAGCTGTTCGGTTTTGGCTTTTCCGGCCATAGCTGATCCACAACAGACCTCATGGCGAGTCCGGACAACCTATTCAGTTCAGCCCATTCGGCTAATTGGTCAGTCAATGAAAGCGGATGCTCGGGAGAATGGAATTGTGTCCAAAATAGCTGGTCCACTTCACGATCCGTCTGACCCTGGAAGTACTTGGCCGCATCGGCAGTACTCGCCACCAAATCCATATACACATCCTCCGAACTCCACAGCCGATCCAGAGGAGCATACCGTGGATCTCCGAACATCCTCCGCAACATAAAGGATTTCCCAGCTACAATATCCCCGGCTTCCCGCAGCTCCTCCTTCTTCGCCCTCATAGCAGAGCGGATGTCTTTTCTCGTCGCAGCAGCCTTCTCAAGGTCAGATGCCTTCGCCAGATTTTCCTTTTCAAGAACCCGGCAACGGTCGGCGGCGGCTTTTAATTCTATGGCCATCTTGGCCATCTTATCTCGGCTCTCACCATGCGCGGCCTTCTCGGCTTTGAACTCCTCGGCCGCCTTCAAAGCAGCTGCATTACCAAACCTTGCTTGTTCCTTGGCTAGGGCAAGTTCTGCCCGCAAGGCTTCAACAGTGGCAGCTCCATCTGCAGTCACAACATATTAAAGATACTGGCATCATGCTACTCTTACTATGTGGCGTTTACCAGATAATGACACTTACCCTGTGCCTCGTCAAGCCTTTTGTTAACAAGCTCGATGTCGGCGTCTGCCGCATCCAACTGCCGTTTTAAATGAGCAAATTCGCTAGTCCGGCTAGCCACCGGAGCTTCCATCACCTGCACATAGAGGCAGTATGGTTATTACCTGGGAATACGATCCTCTGTTCGTCGTCATTTTCGACGACAACCAGAGTCTCAGGGGCTACTATCTACACAGGGCACACCTAGCATGTGCAGGACTATCATACATTATTTTACGTACCTCAAAGCCTGTCAGTAGACTCATAAAAGCTTCATGCAATCCGCTTTCGGCGGACGAGATTCTCTCCATCACCGTATTCATCAGCATACGGTGTTCATCTGAGATGGCCGCTCGCCCCACCAACTCCCTCAGACCATCCGATCGCACACCAGACGGTGCCGGACTCTTTTGTCTACTCTCTTCAGGAGCCGGGCACTGGGAGCTTCGGGGGTTAATGGGATTATCTTCTGTCCTGACCGGACTCGGAGAGGCCCTCCGCCACGACACTTCGGGGTCACCCGCTTCCGGAGCGGAGGAGTCCGGAGGAGGCGTTTTGCTCTCCATCATCTCTGGAAGAAGATCCCCCGAAGACGAGCTCATTTGAGAGGGACTAAGGCCCGAAATGCAAAGATATATGCAGTGGTTATTTTCTCAGAATAAAAAGATGGCATACCTGTACTATTAAAGTATTTCGGGTCACTTACGACTCGCTGGAGAATTGATCCCCCCACGGACTTTGTGCGGCAAAAGCACCCCCCAAGGTAGGACCCTCTGTGGGAGACTTCTTCTCCCGTTTGGAAGCTTCGGCGTCCGAATCCCCGGGCGCAGTCCTTTTCCTCCTCCGGTCGTCTTCCTTCATGGAGACGCTCGCTCCCTCGGTTAGAATGGGCAGCGTTGGGGGCCCGCGTCCGCCCGTATTATCCTCCCCAGTATCTTCCTTCAAGGGCTCCGGGCAAGGTGCGACCTAGAGCGTCGTTTCCAATACCGGATTGTCCAAACCCTCAGGGAGGGGGGCCGAACACCGAATCAATTTCGCCTTTGTTAGCCAGTCCTGGTCAAAAAGCAAACTCTTAGAAATAACTTCGTAACAAATGAGAGATAGTATGTTCGACCGGAAGATTTCTTACCTGTTCGGCGGCGTGGTTACTGCTCAGGCCCACGTCCTCGGTGATTTCCGGACACTCTACCTGAGGTCCGAAGAATGACTTGTACATCTCCTCGTGCGTCAGGCCGAGGAAATTTTGAATGACACGCGGTCCCTCGGGATTGAACTCCCACAAGCGAAGGGGCCGGCGTTTGCAAGGCTGGACTTGACGAACCAGCATAACTTGTATTACCGCAACCAAACTAAAATCTCCATTGAAGAGATCTCGAATGCGGCTTTGCAGTATAGGCACGTCCTTGGCTGGACCCCAGCTCAGACCTCTACTGATCCATGACATCAGTCGTGGGGGAGGGCCTGAGCGGAAAACAGGGGCAACCGCCCACTTGGCACTTCTAGGAGCCGTGATGTAGAACCACTCCTGTTGCCACAATTCAGACACCTCTGGAATGGAACCTTTGGGCCATGGAGCTCCCGTCATCTTGCATATTGAGGCACCTCCGCACACTGCATGTTGCCCCTCGATCATCTTCGGCTTTACTTCAAAGGTCTTGAGCCACAGGCCAAAGTGAGGGGTAACCCGGAGGAAGGCCTCACACACGACAATAAATGTCGTGATATGAAGAAAGGAGTCCAGAGCTAGATCATGGAAATCTAGCCCATAATAAAACATCAAACCCCTGACGAAATGATCCAGAGCAAGGCCTAGACCTCGAAGGAAGTGGGAGATGAACACGACGTTCTCGTTGGGTTCGGGGGAGGGGACGGCCTGCCCTCGGGCAGGCAGCCGGTGCGAAACCTCGGCGGTCAGATATCTGGCCTCCCTCAACTTTTTGATGTCTTCTTCCGTGACGGAGGAAGGCATCCATCGGCCTTGAAGGCTAGATCCGGACATGATTGAAGTTTCGGAGCACCTGACCTGAACTTTGGGTGTTTGAGCTTGAGGTGTGGGACGGATTCGATTGAGCACGGGAGGGAAAAAAGAATAGCCTTGTCCCTTTATAAAGAGGGTGAATATCAAGCGTTCTCTCTGTGGCCATTTGGACTTGCATATAGTCTAGGAGTCCTAGAAGCAGTTGGGTTACCCACGCCCGTATTGATGAGAATCCCGGAATAAGGGGACACGATCTCTGCTTCGACGAGACGTGCCAAGGAAACCGCCTCACATGACACGCTGAGGTGGGACAATAAAACGATTCGAATAAAGGCTTGGTCATGGTGCGGTGTCACACTACGGAATACGTCAACAGATTAGATTTCTATAAATATTATTCTCTCTATGGCAATATGTGGAAACTTATTTTGCAGAGCCGGACACTATCTTTGTGTTCAAAATTTTCTATGAAGTACTTGGAGGACGAACCCGCCTTGCAATGCCGAAGACAATCTGCGCGCCGGACTCGTCGTCATTGAAGCCTGGTTCAGGGGCTACTGAGGGAGTCATGGATTATGGGGTGTCCGGATGACCGGACTATACCTTCAGCCAGACTCCTGGACTATGAAGATACAAGTTTGAAGACTTCGTCCCGTGTCCGGGAGGGACTTTCCTTTGCGTGGAAGGCAAGCTTGGCGATACGGATGTGTGGATCTCCTACCATTGTAACCGACTTTGTGTAACCCTAACCCTCTCCGGTGTCTATATAAATCGGAGGGTTTTAGTTCATAGGACAACATACAGAACAACAATCATACCATAGGCTAGCTTCTAGGGTTTAGCCTCTCCGATCTCGTGGTAGATCTACTCTTGTACTACCCATATCATCAATATTAATCAAGCAGGACGTAGGGTTTTACCTCCATTAAGAGGGCCCGAACCAGGGTAAAACTTCGTGTCCCTTGCCTCCTGTTACCATCCGGCCTAGAAGCACAGTTCGGGACCCCCTAACCGAGATCCGCCGGTTTTGACACCGACAATGACAGTCTGTGACTTTTGTTATATAACATTATAATTTTTAATTTAGAACAAGGCAAATCCTAATGCAACATGACAAATTTACTAGTTCCTGAATGACAATTTTGGATCTTTCGCGTAGAGTTGTTTCGTTCATTCCAGTCTAATTTTTTTTCGAGAGTATGGCGTACTTTAGCTTCATAGATGATAGAGAAATATTTACAAAAGATTACAATGTGGCATCCACTTCACAGAAGCGTCCGCCCTTCTGAACTCCGGAAAATGCCTAAGGGACTACTCACAAAAGTGTAACACCCCACTCCTACTGGCTAACTCCCACAGTTTTTGCTCTCTGAAGATGCACTCCACAGTGCCTAGCTCATTCATGATGGCATTCCTACCGAACACTCTGTCGTTCCTCTGTTTCTATAAACACTAGCAAATTAGCAAAACAAATGAGTCAAAGTCCTTCCGCGTGGTCTTCTCCACTGTCTTTTGGGCTCTCATCCGCCAAACTTGCAATGGAGCATTGCCATCCGGCAGCGGGAACCGATTCTCTAACATCATGAAGGGATGTCATGAAGCTACAGTGCAATCCCAGTGCAAAACGAAGAAGGGATGTCACGGCACTGGTAGAAAAAGGGCCTATAGTCCCGGTTCGTAAGGGCCTTTAGTCCCGGTTCCTGAACCGGGACTAAAGTGTCGGTACTAATGCCCCAACCCTTTAGTCCTGGTTGAATCCAGAACCGGGACTGATGGGCCTCCACGTGGGCAGTGCGCAGAGCCCAGGCAGGAGACCCTTTGGTCCCGGTTGGTGGCACCAACCGGGACCAATAGGCATCCACGCGTCAGCATTTCTGTGGCTGGGGTTTTAGTTTTTTTTGAAGGAGGGGGGTTTGGGGGTTTTGGGGGGTTAATTTAGGTGTTTCATATATTGTGTTAGCTAGCTATAATTAATAGAGAGAAGTGTCCTCTCTTATGTCCGTGATTGGTCGATGCTACGTACTATACATACGTATAGAGAGGACTAGACACGCTGGCTAGCTAGTAACAAACGAAGGAAACAGAAGATCGTGATGAACATATATGCATACAGAGAGAAGTGATATCGACCACCTCTCTTTCTCCGAGAGATTGGTCAAACAACAAGTTCTCGTATATCTATCTGACACTACCGGCTACATATATACAATAATTATCTCTTACAAATATAATCATACGGACTCAGGGTCCACATAGAATTCTCCGTTTTCAGGGATCACGTGGTCAAGAAAGAATGCCGCCAATTCCTCTTGAATTCCTCGCATGCGAGCTGGTGCTAGGAGTTCATCCCGCTTCCAAAACATCTAATTTAAAGAAGGGGGTCAATACATATATATATGTATGAATGAAACTCAACACAAATGATGGTAATAAAATAAAATTGTGAATGTTGTTATTTACGTACTTCATATTGTTCTTCAGTGTAGCCCCGCTCACAGGTCGTGTGGCGGATGGACTCGCAAACATAGTATCCACAGAAATCATTCCCTTGTTCCTGCCACAACCATTTTACAAGAAATAGAGGTTAATCAAACTGATAAGCAAGAATGCCAAATGGTATTGATGAAACTAGCGCTTGAATGACTAGTAGATGCGCTTAAAATGCTACTATAGTACTTACTTTCGGGTGTCTAAATTGCAGCTCCTTCGGCAGTCCCGGAGCTTTTCTGGTGAATTTTCTCCAAACCCTACCGGAGAAAGAAAACAATTACTTGATATATCAGGAAATGAACAAAGTTGCTGATATGGTGGATAATGATCGATTTAACTTACTTCTCGAGTATTTGAGTCATGTCTGCATAGTCCTGGGGATCTTTTCGTTTTGAGTCTAAGACGGTTACTAGTCCCTGCTCAAGCTTAATATGTAGGAGAATATAGTGGAAACTGCACATGCATGCATAACTCATCAATTACATTACTATAACCTTGACTAATATATAAGGGAAACCGAATACGCACAAGACAGTAATACTCACTTGAAGTTGTAAGGAAAGAGTATTATATCTTTGTTTTGATTTATTACCAACGATCGTAGCAAGTTGGCCTCGGTATCTGCGGCATGAAATTTAACCTGAGTTGCATCTATGAGATATGTGTTAATGAACCCAATATCACCGACTTGTCTTTTATTCAATTCGGCGATCTTCAATCTGCATAATATAGTGAGGATGATTATAAATACATGCAATGAAAGAGCTAAGCTATATAGAAAACTTAATGACAGAAGTAGTACTACTTACAGACAGTAGCAGGCGACCGTTGTTTTATCGAGGGCCAATTGATTGAAAAACTGATAGAACTCCTCAAATGGAACAGGCAACAGATCAATTCCAACGAGGTCATGCTCCTTTTTAACTTTCACATACAAAGTACTCCTCCCCCCAGAGTCTCTGCAGATTTTCAAGTACCAATCATGCAATCTTCGCATCATCGTTGATAGAGATCTTTCATCTTTGACGAGAGGCTTCCCGTACTCGTATCTTTGTATCTGCACCTCCATGAAATTATAATGTACATCGTCGGGCAGGTAATCTCCAAGATTGCTATAACCGGGCACCATCCTCGGATCATTAGCGACGTTGTGGCTAGGCACCTTGAGCGGGGGGCACGATTGCTTCGCTTGTTCGCCGAGCTGGGCAATTTGTTTCCCAGCTCGTCGTTCTTTCAGCCTTTGATCACTGACAGTACTTCCCGACTGCTCCGCTTCAGCAAATTCCTTTCCAATAATGCGGTCATAGTTTCCATTCGGCGGAGACTTCGGTGGTTTTTTCAGGGCAGCCAGAGTGCGCTTCACTTTCACCCGATCTACCTTCTCCTCCGAAGGTGGATCTTTCTTTGCTTTCACCCCTTCAAAGAAGTTCCTCACTTCTTCTCGCGCAATCTCGGCGTTCTCCTCCAGGGTCCTCTCATATGGTAACTTGTCTGGAGTCTTCAGAGAAGGACCGAATCTGTATGTCCTACCGCCTCTGGTTGTACTGCTAGACGCCGACCGAGCAGACGGAGCGGTTGTCTTATTTACTTGCTTAAGAGGCGGAGGAGAAGGACTACGACGCGCCGGAGCTGCTCGGGCGCGTCGGCGCAGGCGGAGAAGGAGGCAGAGTGCTGCCACGCGCCGGAGAAGGAGCCGGCCGAGGGCCCTGATCGTCACTCGCCGGAGGAGGAGGCGGTGGAGGCGGAGTGCCCTGACTTGCCGAAGGAGGAGGAGGAGGCGGAGGCGTCCAGTTCGGAAGGTTGATGAGCTCCTTCCGCCATAGGCATGGAGTCTTCATAGCAGACCCCAGTCAAGTCTCCCCTTCACCGGTAGGGTGGTCAAGCTGGAGGTCCTCAAATCCCGCCGTTATCTCATCCACCATCACCCTAGCATATCCTTCTGGAATCGGCCGGCAGTGAAAAGTTGTGCCGGGTTTAATAGGATAAACAGAGCCAACAGCCGCCTTGACCTTCAAATTCATCCATTGCGTCATAAGGTGGCAATTATGAGACTCCGTTATAGCATCCACGGGATAGCTGGCCGGAGCCGTCAAGGCATGCTCCGGCTGAAGCAGCTCGGTGGAAGCCACGCTGCTTCTGCGCTGAGATGGCGGGGTAGCTTCGGGCGAGGCTTCGGCAGTACGTTTGCTGCGATTTGCTTCTCGTTCCTCTATCGCGTCTACCCTTGCTTGCAGCGCCTGCATTTGGGTCTGCTGCACTTTTTTCCTCCTCGCATGGGATTTGTAACCGCCTGCGTTCAGAAACCCAACCTTCCACGGAACGGAGCCTGGCGTGCCTCGTGTCCGTCCAGGGTGCTCAGGATTCCCGAGGGCCATTGTGAGCTCGTCGTTCTCTCTGTTTGGAAAGAACGTCCCTTCCTGGCGCTGCTTCGATATACTGCTTAAGCTTACTGACTGGTATGTCCATTTGATCGTTCGTCCAAATGCACTTCCCTATTACAGGGTCCAAGGTTCCGCCAGCCCCGAAGAACCAAGTCCGGCAACGGTCTGGCCAGTTATTTGTCTCTGGTTCGATCCCTTTATGAACCAGATCATTCTCAGTCTTGGACCACTTAGGCCGGGCTACGAGGTAGCCACCTGACCCCGTGCGATGGTGAAGCTTCTTCTTCGCAGCATTTTGCTTGTTTGTCGCCGACATCTTCTGACTCTTTTCCGATGTCTTGTGGGCCACAAATGCGGGCCAGTGATCTCTGATCTTCTCATATCTGCCCTTGAATTCTGGTGTCTCATTATTTTCGACAAACTTATTCAGCTCTTTCTTCCACCTCCTGAATAGTTCTGCCATCCTCTTTAGAGCAAAAGACTTGATTAATTTCTCTTTAACTGGGTTCTCTGGATTATCCTCAGGCGGTAGGGTGAAATTTGACTTCAGCTCAGTCCAAAGATCATTTTTCTGCATATCATTGACATAAGACACCTCAGGGTCTTCTGTAGCCGGCTTAAACCATTGCTGGATTCTTATCGGGATCTTGTCCCTAACCAGAACCCCGCACTGAGCAACAAATGCGCTCTTTGTCCGGAGGGGTTCAATAGGTTGGCCGTCGGGCGCGATTGCTATGATCTCAAACTTTTCATCCGAGCTCAACTTTTAATTCGGGCCTCGTCTCTTTACCAAAGTTGTGCTCGATCCGGAGGGCTAGAAAAAAGAACAAAGACTTAATTAATATGTGTACATACCAAAACAATGAATGCATCAATCAGCTAGTCAGCATAGGCTTAACTAATATATATACCTGGCCGGACTCGGTTCGGTCACCGGAGCCGTCATCACGGTCTCCTTCTTGCACCGGCATTGGGTCACCGGAGCCGTCCTCATGTTCTTCTTCTTGCGCCGGCATTAGGTCACCGTAGCCAGCTTGTTCACCCTCTCCTTCCAGACCATCGGTTTCGTCAAGAAACAACGAGATGGCATCACTTCCTTGTGCGATTATGTCCCTCAACAACGCTTCTTTTGTTGCTTCGTCTAGGGCGATGTCCATAGTTTCTACAAATATTTACAACATGGCAATTATTATTCAAACATGACAGATGGATATATTAGTGCCAAACTTAGAACTAGCTACCTAATCATAGTAAGCTATCGGGAGGGGGTATATATTGACAACGACGACACTACATCTATGTCCCTCGACGACCCTCGTTCCCGATAAAAAAAAGAGGAAGAAGAAGAAAAAAAGAGGAGAAGAAAGAATAGAGGAGAAGAACCCTCGAACCCTCAACGACCCTGGAACCCTCGACCCCTAGACGACCCTCTTCTTCCTCTCATGTTCGAGAGGATCGCCGAGGGGTCGGGAGGTTGCCTAGTGTCAAAGGATTCAACAAAACCATGTCTTCATCATTAGGCGAAAGTAACATGTGCATGATGGTACGAAGCTCTTCAAAGTTGTTCTGGAACGGAGTCCCAGATAGGATAATTCGCTTTTTGGTACAAAGTTCAGAAAGAGCCTTCCGAATATCGCTATTTGGAAGGCCTTTTCTGAATTCGTACCAAAAGGCGGATTATTCTATCCGGGACTCCCTTCCAGAACAACTTTGCAGAACTTCGTACCAACATGCCCTGGTTACTTCCGGCTAATGATGAAGGCATGGATTTCTTCAATACTTTGACACTAGGAAACCTCTCTCGACCCCTCGGTGATCCTCGACCCCTCGAACCCTCGACGACCCTGGAACCCTCGACCCCTAGACGACCCTCTTATTCCTCTCATGTTTGAGAGGATCGCCGAGGGGTCGGGAGGTTGCCTAGTGTCAAAGGATTCAACAAAACCATGTCTTCATCATTAGGCGAAAGTAACATGTGCATGATGGTACGAAGCTCTTCAAAGTTGTTCTGGAATGGAGTCCCAGATAGGATAATTCGCTTTTTGGTACAAAGTTCAGAAAGAGCCTTCCGAATATCGCTATTTGGAAGGCCTTTGCTGAATTCGTACCAAAAGGCAGATTATTCTATCCGGGACTCCATTCCAGAACAACTTTGCAGAACTTCGTACCAACATGCCCTGGTTACTTCTGGCTAATGATGAAGGCATGGATTTCTTCAATACTTTGACACTAGGAAACCTCTCTCGACCCCTCGGCGATCCTTGACCCTCGAACCTTCGACGACCCTGGAACACTCGACCCCTAGACGACCCTGCTGGAACCCTCGACCCTCGACCCTATAGAACCCTCGAACCCTCGACCCTGAAACCCTCGACCCTTGACCCCTTAACGACCCTCGACCCTCTACCCTAGTTCCTGACCCTCGACCCCTCGGCGATCCTCGACACCCTCGTTCCCGATAAAAATTAAGAAGAAGAAGAAGAAGAAGAAGAAGAAGAAAATAGAGGAGAAGAAGAAAGGAATAGCTAGAGGAGAAGATCGAAGAAAAAAAAGAAGAAAAAAAAGAGGAGAAGAAGAAAGGAATAGTGGAGAAGAAGAGAAAATAGAATATATTCTATTTTCTCTTCTTCTCCACTATTCCTTTCTTCTTCTCCTCTTCTTTTTCTTCTTTTTTCTTCTTCTTATTTATTTCTCCTCTTCTTTTCCTCTCCTCTTCTTCTTTCTTTCCTCTTCTTATTTTCTTCTTTCCTATCCTTCTTTTTCTAAAATTGTAACTTTTGCATATATAAAACTTTTCTAAAATTGTAACTTTCTATATAAAACTTTCCTATCGGGAGGGGGAGAAGATCGAAGAAAAAAAAGAAGAAAAAAAAGAGGAGAAGAAGAAAGGAATAGAGGAGAAGAAGAAAAAATAGAAAAAAAATTCTATTTTTTCTTCTTCTCCTCTATTCCTTTCTTCTTCTCCTCTTCCTTTTCTTCCTCTCCTCGTCTTCTCCTTCTTCTTCTCCTTCTTTCTCTACTTATTTTCCTTTTCCTTATTTTACTTTTTCCTCTCCACTAACATAAAATGCACTAACCTAAAATGCAACAAACATAAAATGCACTAAAGAGGCTCAACTAACCTAAAATCAGTGATAAAATGCACTAACCTAAAATCGATATCTACTAACAACTTAAAAAAATTAATACATATATGAAAAAATGCATATATGAAAAAAACATCATCATATCATCAACAGAAAAAAAACATCATCATATCATCAACAGAAAAAAAACATCATCATATCATCAACATCATCATATCATCAACCTAAAGGGCGCCGGCGCGGGGCGACGACGGGGCGGGGCGGCGCGGGCTCGGGGCGGCGACGGGGCGGGGCGACGGCGGCGGGCTCGGGGCGGCGACGGGGCGGGGCGACGGCGGCGGGGCGACGACGGGCTTGGGGCGGCGACGGGGCGGGGCGACGGCGGCGGGCGCGGGGCGACGACGGGCTCGGGGCGGCGACGACGACGAACGGCCTGGGGGCGTCGGGGCGAATGGGAGGCGGTTGGCCAAAATTTTCACAAGTGCTGTATATATAGACGGAGCATTGGTCACGGTTCGTGGCACCAACCATGACCAATGCCCCCCTTTAGTTCCGGTTGGTGCGACGAACCGGGACCAAAGGCCAATTTTCAGCAGCTGAAAGGGCGGGAAGCGAAGGCCATTGGTCCCGGTTGGTGACACCAACCGGGACTAAAGGGGGGCAATGGTCACAGTTGGTGCCACGAACCGTGACCAATGCCCCCTTTAGTCCCGGTTGGTGCCACCAACCGGGACCAATGGCCTTGTGCTGCCCCGCGCCCAAAATTTAGTCCCACATCGCTAGCTGAAGGGCGCCGGCAATTGTTTATAAGCGCTGATGTGCTTCCCCATTCGAGCTCCTCTCTAATGCAGGCTTTCGGGCCTAAACTTGCTACTGCCTGTGGGCCTATTGGGCCTTCTGCGGGCCTGAATCCTGGCCCATGTAGGGTTTCCAGTCGTATTCAGGCCGTGGAGGCCCAGTAGGTGGCATTTTTTGGGTTTTTTCTTTTTTATTTCTACATTTTTTGGTTTTTTATTTTTTTTATTTCTACTTAAAACTAAATACTTACAGTTTTTTAGTGATTTCTTTTTGCTTCTAGGTCACAAAAATTATAAACTTTCTGTTAGTGCCATTAGTTTTAAATTTTGAATAGTTTAAATTTGAATTTTTAAAAATTTGTGTGAATCACTAGTTTATGAATAACTTTACTATAAAAATAGAATTTTTTTCTATTTATTTTTTATTTATACTTACAACTGAATACTTATAGTTTTTTAGTGATTTCTTTTTGATTTTAGGTCACAAAAATTATAAACTTTCTGTTAGTGCCATTAGTTTTAAATTTTGAATAGTTTAAATTTGAATTTTTAAAAATTTGTGTCAATCACTAGTTTATGAATAACTTTACTATAAAAATAGAATTTTTTTCTATTTATTTTTTATTTATAGTTACAACTAAATACTTACACTTTTTTAGTGATTTCTTTTTGATTTTAGGTCACAAAAATTATAAACTTTCTGTTAGTGCCATTATTTTTAAAATTTTGAATAGTTTAAATTAGAATTTTATAAAATTTGTGTCAATCACTAGTTTATGAATAACTATACTATAAAAATAGAATTTTTTTTCTTCTTTGCTATTTATTTTTTATTTATACTTACAATTAAATACTTATAGTTTGATTTTAGGTCACAAAAATTATATTCTTTTTGCTATTGAAGAATATTATAGTTTTATTTTATTTGATCATAACATAATATTTTAATTGATTGTTTTTATTTTCATAAAAGTTTTGTAGTTCATTCTGTTTGCTATTAATTCATTCTTTGAGCTAAATGACTCTGAAATTGGAAAGCATTTCAAAATGAACTCTGAAAAGGTTGAAAGTTGGCATGGTATCATCATTTCACCCACATAGCATGTTCCAAAAAGTAGAGAGGGTTACGACAAAAACTTGATGCACTTCGTGTACAAAATGGACAATCACTTTCGAAGTATCAAAGTTTCGAACCATAAGACATGAAAGCATTTCAAATGAACTTTGAAAAAGTTGAAAGTTGGGATGGTATCATAATTTCACCCACATAGCATGTGCATGTACAAAACGGACAATGGTAGCATGTTCGTCTGTTACAAATTTGGCATGGTATCATCATAATAGTTGCGGGAGAAAGTCTTCACTTTTTCTTCGCTTGTGTCATTTGCTTATTGTGCCGTAACCATGGATAATCTTCATTGTTTATCAGGATGCTTGGGTCAGCCTTGATATTGAAGGGAGGAATTTCATGAAACTTTTCATAATCTTCAAACATGTCTGTCTTGCCGTCCACTCCCAGGATGTCCCTTTTTCCTGAAAGAACTATGTGGCGCTTTGGCTCATCGTATGATGTATTCGCTTCCTTATCTTTTCTTTTTCTCGGTTTGGTAGACATGTCCTTCACATAGATAACCTGTGCCACATCATTGGCTAGGACGAACGGTTCGTCAGTGTACCCAAGATTTTTCAGATCCACTGTTGTCATTCCGTACTGTGGGTCTACCTGTACCCCGCCGCCTAACAGATTGACCCATTTGCACTTAAACAAAGGGACCTTAAAATCAGGTCCATAGTCAAGTTCCCATATGTCCACTATGTAACCATAATATGTGTCCTTTCCACTCTCGGTTGCTGCATCAAAGCGGACACCGCTGTTTTGGTTGGTGCTCTTTTGATCTTGGGCGATCGTGTAAAATGTATTCCCATTTATCTTGTATCCTTTGTAAGTCAATACAGTCAAAGATGGTCCCCTGGACAACAAGTACAACTCATCACAAACAGTGTTGTCACCTCTGAGACGTGTTTCCAACCAACTGCTGAAAGTCCTGATGTGTTCAAATGTAATCCAGTCGTCGCATTGCTCCGGGTGTTTGGAGCGCAGACTGTTCTTGTGTTCATAGTTGTCTGGTTCCTCTTGATCTTCACCAGCTCCCCCCGTTGCAGCATCACCGTATTCAGGGGGCACATAGTTGTCATCGTACTCTTCTTCTTCGCCGTCTTCCATCATAACCCCTATTTCTCCGTGCCTCGTCCAAACATTATAGTGTGGCATGAAACCCTTGTAAAGCAGGTGGGAGTGAAGGATTTTCCGGTTAGAGTAAGACCTCGTATTCCCACATTCAGTGCATGGACAACACATAAAACCATTCCGCTTGTTTGCCTCAGCCGCATCGAGAAACTCATGCACGCCCTTAATGTACTCGCGGGTGTGTCTGTCACCGTACATCCATTGCCGGTTCACCTGCGTGCATTATATATAATTAAGTGTCCAAATTAATAGAAGATCATCATCACATTAAAAACAAAGTGCATACATAGTTCTCCTCTAATAACATATAGCTCTCCAGAGCATCTAATTAATTAAACCATACATTGAAACTATGTAAAACATTTCAATGCGAAAACAATTGCGATCATAATCGCAACCAAGGTAACAATTGATCCAACGGCATAATGATACCAAGCCTCGGTATGAATGGCATATTTTCTAATCTTTCTAATCTTCAAGCGCATTGCATCCATCTTGATCTTGTGATCATCGACGACATCCGCAACATGCAACTCCAATATCATCTTCTCCTCCTCAATTTTTTTATTTTTTCCTTCAACAAATTGTTTTCTTCTTCAACTAAATTTAACCTCTCGACAATAGGGTCGGTTGGCATTTCCGATTCACATACATCCTAGATAAATAAAATCTATGTCACGTTGGTCGGCATAATTTTCATAAACAATAAATGAACCAATAGTTATAAAGATAATATACATACCAAATCCGAATCATAGACAGGACGAGGGCCGACGGGGGCGGATACCAAAACCATCGTACTATATAAGATGCAATAAAAAATGTAAGAAAATGATACAAGTATCTATCTAAACATACAAGTAAGAATATTTTTCCTTTCAGAAATAAGATAAGAACAAGAGGCTCACCACGGTGGTGTCGGTGATGAGATCGGCGCGGGTGATCGACGGCGGTGAAGACGGGGACGGGGCGTGACGGACCGCTAAATCTAGACAAATCTCGAGGAAACTGGAGTTTGGAGGTCGAGCTTCGAGAGGAGAAAGCTTAAGTAGTGTGGCTCGGGCATTCCATCGAACACCTCATGTGCATAGGAGGTGAGCTAGAGCACCACAAAGCCCTCTCCCCCTCGGCCAGAAAAAACAGAGCATTGTGCTCTGCTCTTGCGCGAGGGGGTATATATAGGCACCTCATTGGTCCCGGTTGATGACATGAACCGGGACTAAAGGGAAGCCTTTGGTCCCGGTTCAAGCCACCAACCGGAACCAATGGTGGTGGGCCAGGAGCGAGGCCCATTGGTCCCGGTTCGTCCCACCAGCCGGGACCAAAAGGTCCAGACGAACCGGGATCAATGGCCCACGTGGCCCGGCCGGCCCCCTGGGCTCACGAACCGGGACCAATGCCCACATTGGTCCCGGTTCTAGACTGAACCGGAACTAATGGGCTGACCCGACCTGGACCAAAGCCCTGTTTTCTACTAGTGCGGGCACTGTAGCAAAGATAATGTGCGCAATTTCTGTTCATAAAAAATAAAATCTGAAATTAATTTTATTGCACCATAATTTTGTTTGTACGTAATTTTTGTAAATGTATACAATAGATTTGTAATTTGTAAATTAATTCAAGCCGTTTTAGGGTTAATCAT
This sequence comes from Triticum urartu, assembly GCF_003073215.2. Taxonomy (NCBI): domain Eukaryota; kingdom Viridiplantae; phylum Streptophyta; class Magnoliopsida; order Poales; family Poaceae; genus Triticum; species Triticum urartu. Next base: position 539,985,817 of record NC_053027.1, on the reverse strand, counting down.
ATGGATGTGAAGAAGGGATCTCACGGTACTGTAGCTTCCCTAACATCCTTTCATGATGTTAGAGGATCTCGTTCCTCCGGCAGCAAGGCAAGATCAATACATGTCTTAGCGAAGCAAAGATACCACACCTGCCTAGTGAACACGCATTGTGACAGAATGTGATCCACAATGTCTTCCACTTGTTCGCAGAGAAAGCATGGCGAGGTTTCTTCTTGTAGGCCATGTCGAGCTCTCCTGTCCAATGTCGACAACCTGTACTGAATGCCAACCACATAAAGATTTGGCAAGCGAGGGGTGTCTTATTAGGGAACGATAACCACTTGACACGAGTGGTGAGCTATCTCAATGAAAAAAATTATTAGGAAACGATAGTTCACAAAAATGACCTCACCTGAAAAACGTCAGCGCGTTATTCGGGTCCCAAATAACAAGGTGGAGAAAAGGTCGTTTGAGTTCAGGATCCCAATGATATAAAATCCGGATGAGTCTTTGGACTCTTTTTCTTAAAACACAATGGACTCTTCACCAGTGTGTCCCTACCAAACGAATCATGTTTACAATACAACAAATACGTACTGTTCCCAAACATACTCCTATTTATTTAATGGTTCCAGCTGAGTTGCTCGACGAGATCTCTTTGGAGCCGAGCGTTGCGTGGCGGCGATCATCATGCTACCGGCCACCAAACGAGCGGGGCACCACCGCAGTCCGTGGTCCGACCTCCCCTACGATCTGCTTACAAGCATCCTCGTCCGGCTCACCGCAACCTCCCCGGCCCTTCGCGACCGCGCACGCTTCGGCGGCGTGTGCCAGACATGGCGCGCCGCCGAGCGCGCCCACCCGCGCCCTCCCATGCCATGGCTCGTCGCCCCCGGGCACTACGTCAGCCTCCACGACGCCGCCATCTACCGCGTCCCGCTGCCCGAGGACGCCGCCGCTGCCATCTGCCGAGGCTCCTTCGGCGACTGGCTCGCCCTCGTGCCGCCGGTGTCAGGGCGCCCCTTCTTGCTGAACGCTTTCACCAAGGAGCGGATCAAGCTGCCGCGGCGGACGAAAGAGCCGATGAATAAGTTTGTCATGTCGTCCGCGCCGGATGCCAAGGCTTGCACTGTGGCTGCCATTGTTGAGATTGGAAACAGCCCTTATATAAGGAGATTTAAGATCGTCTTCTGCCACCTGAGGAGGGGACGACGACAAGGGCGCTCCTGGGAGATCCTGACTAAGGCGTTCCAGCTCCAAGATATCATCTTCTTGGAGGGGAAACTCCATGCCCTTGACATCCAAGCCCGCCTCCATGGCTTTGAGGAAGAAGACCTCCAACAGCGCCCTGATCAGCGATGGAACATGCCGTCTGCGGAGCAGCGATTCTTCGACGTCACGCTGCACCTGGTTGTCCTCCATGGGAGGCTGCACGTGGTCGGCAGGGGCTTACGTACGACCCGGTGGACGCACTTCACCAACGCAATAGGGGTGTTCACGCTCGTCGGTGAGATGGCGAAGTCGCCAGCAGCGGTCAAGGACTTTGACGGGCACGCGTTCTTTGTTGGCGACGCCTGCTGTGACGCTTTCGCTGTTGAGGCAGCCGCTTCAGGCCGCAGGATAAGAGAGAACCAGATTTACTTCGTTGACGACGAGAAGAACGTGGCGTTGCTGACCGCCCGCGGCCGCCGGCCTTTCCAGATGCTGCAATCCTACGACGTGCGCAACAGCTGCCTCCGAGCATACGTACCCAGCACCGCCGTGGTGGGGACTTGGCGCTGCGTCACAGCACAGCGCTTCCCGCACAGCAGCACCATCGGACCACCGTTGCGGGAGCCTCTGTCGGAGGCGGAGCTGCTTCTGTGGGACGTGGCCAACTGCCTGGGAGCATGGGGCCAGCCCTCATATACAACGCGCGAGCAGGAAGACGGCGCAAGGGTCGGCGTGACCGTGCGGATATGGGTGCCCAAGACATCAAAAATATCTGTAGAGGAAGAGCACTACCGGAGGTTTACAAAGTACCGGAAGTCAGCCAAGAAAGCTAAGCAGGCGGCGGCGCACGAGGCCGTTACGTTCCTGCGGAGTCGGTTCCGTAGCATCCTGGACGACAGTCCCTGGAGCTCCGTCCCTCACTACCATAGCCATGTCGATGAGGAGGAGGAAGCACCGGAAGAAGACAGCGACGACCGCGACGGTTTGTTTGGGTATAAATATTGGCAGAGAGACTTGTACTAATAATGCTGCTTTGGCCTTCCGTTGAGCGCCATTGCTTTGCTATGCAAAATACATGGCAAGGCGTGTGCAGAACATGCGCTTGATTGGAGTGATCGAGAGCTTTTAACTATGCAATGCAAAGCAGCATACCATACACAGTAAAATACTTTAATTAGATGTTAATAGTATAGTCAGGTACGGGCTGTATAAACATGTCATGTCGTCAAAAATTAGCATTGTTAATTACTTATATATAACAGGGCTGGCTATAAGGTTAAAGCATTCTTTCCCTTTCTTTCTTTCTTTTTTATTAATTATTTTACCTGGGAGTACACGTAGACTGGGTCTTCATGAGAGGTTTTTTTTTACTTATCTCTCTCGTCCGTATAGGAGAAAGCCTACCCAGGTAGCGACACTCATACTGCACCTTGATAGGTTGCTAGCTACACCGTGGCCGTCTCCCACGCAGCACCCACTGCTAGCAAGCTCGCAGCACCTGCCATTTGTCGGTTGGTCGCACCACCGCCACTAGACATTGCCTACCGTGGATCTAGCTAACAACACCTAGGACTTTACAGCACGTGTTTCTCTCGTCGTAGCATCTGCACTTTTTTTTAACATTAGTATACAAGCGCTCATATACACGCGCATACACTCATCCCTATAAACGCACACACGCATACCCTACCTCTATGAGCACCTTCGAAAGATTGAGCTGGCATATCATCTTGAAATTTACGAAGTCACCGTAGACACTTCGTTGTCGACGGGAACGTCTCCTCCCACTGAATACGCATCGTCGGAAATCCCAAAATAAAACTAGGAATAAATGCGAGCATTAGAATTTGAACCCTGGTGGGCTGGATCGGTGTGACTTAAGATCGGGATCCCGACAAACGCACCGGCCAAAATCCGCTTACAATAAAACTTAACTAAAATGTAGATAAAAATTGTTGAAAAAAACACTGCAGCCTGCAGCTCTAGGCGTCGCCGTCCTCGGCCTCCACGGTTAGGTCGACAAACGACATAACGTCCGCTCGGGGGAAGGCCTGCTGGTACGCCGCCAGCGCTGCCCTCTGCTGCGCATCACCTGGGGCCGCCATCTACTGCTCCTCCTCGAGCCACTTGGCTTCGAGGTCGCGCTCTACCTGCATGGCGCGCTCTGCCACTAGCGCACGCCCTCCCACTCATAGAGGTGTTGTCGCTCCTCCCCGTCCCCCGTCACGCCTAGCCAAACGGGCGGCGCAAACATGTAGATGGGCAGCAAGCTCGTCCATTGGTAGGTCTCGGGAACGAGCGTGGGCGCGAGTGGGGACGGTGGCGGTGTGTAACGCCCTCGATGCGGCTATATCTCCCACGTGTCGAAGCACGACTTAGAGGCATAACCGCATTGAAAGCAATGTCGCAAGTGAGGTAATCTTCACAACAACCCATGTAATACATAAGGGAAAGAGATACATAGTTGGCTTACAATCGCCACTTCACACAATTACATGAATAAAACATTACATCATCCAAATACACTCAAAGTCCGACTACGGAACCAAAATAAAAGAAGACTACCCCAAAAGCTACACAGATCCCCGATCGTCCCGACTGGGCTCCACTACTGATCAACTTGAAAAAGGAACAACGTAAAGGACAAGATCTTCATCGAGCTCCTCCTTGAGCTTGGTTGCGTCATCCGCACCGTTCAACGGCACCTGCAAGCTGATTTTGGAAGTATCTGTGAGTCACGGGGACTCAGCAATCTCACACCCTCGCGATCAAGACTATTTAAGCTTATAGGTAGGGTAAAAGGTATGATGTGGAGCTGCAGCAAGCGACTAGCATATATGGTGGCTAACAAACGCAAATGAGAGCGAGAAGAGAAGGCAAAAGCACGGTCGAACAACTATGATCAAGAAGTGATCCTAGAGCAACCTACGTCAAGCATTACTCCAACACCGTGTTCACTTCCCGGACTCCGCCGGAAAGAGACCATCACGGTTACACACGCGGTTGGTGCATTTTAATTAAGGTCAACTTCAGGTTTTCTACAACCGGACATTAACAAATACCCATCTGCCCATAACCGCGGGCACGGCTTTTGAAAGTTCAAATCTCTGTAGGGGTGTCCCAACTTAGCCAATCACAAGCTCTCACGGTTAACGAAGGATATTCCTTCTAGCAGGAAGACCCGATCAGGCTCGGAATCCTGGTTACAAGATATTTGGACAATGGTAAAACAAGATCAGCAAAGCCACCCAGATGTGCCGACAAATCCTGATAGGAGCTGCACATATCTCGTTCTTAGGGCACACCGGATGAGCAAGACGTCGGGTGGGCCAGCCCAGAGTTGCCCCTGGTAGCTCCGGACATCGCTCAGTTGGACCAACACTTAGAGAAGCACTGGCCCGGGGGCGTTAAAATAAAGATGACCCTTGAGTCTGCAGAACCCAAGGGAAAGAAAAGGCTAGGTGGCGAATGGTAAAACCAATGTTGGGCATTGCTGGAGGAGTTTTATTCAAGGCGAACCGTCAAGGCGTTCCCATTATAACCCAACCACGTGAGCAACGCAAAATCCGGGAACATAACACCGATATGACGGAAACTAGGGCGGCAAGAGTGGAACAAAACACCAGGCTAAAGGCCGAGCCTTCCACCCTTTACCAAGTATATAGATGCATTAATTAAATAAGAGATATTGTGATATCCCCACAATAACATCCATGTTCCAACAAGGAACAAACTTCAATCTTCACCTGCAACTAACAACGCTATAAGAGGGCTGAGCAAAGCGGTAACATAGCCAACAACGGTTTGCTAGTACAAGGTGGGTTAGAGGCTTGGCTTAACAATATGGGAGGCATGATAAGCAAGTGGTAGGCATCGTAGCATAGGCATAGCAAAAGAGCGAGCATCCAGCAAGCAAAGATAAAAGTGATTTCGAGGGTATGGTCATCTTGCCTGAGATCCCGCAAGGAAGAAGAACGAGTCCATGAAGAAGAAAAACGGATGTAGTCGAACGGGTCCTCACAAACGCGACGTTAACAGAACCAACCCGAAGAAGGAACACCGGAAAGAAGCAAACAACATAGTAAAACAACCACCACATAAACATGGCATGATGCACAATCAAGTATGATGCATGTCCGGTTTAAAGAGGCATGGCATGGCAAAATGCACAAGCAATCCTACAAATTAAGTGGAGCTCAATATGCAACTCCGTTGCATATTGACGAAACACCACGTTCAAGTTATTTAGTTCGATCTCATTTATGTATCGAACAATACTAAATGTTGTTAAACATGGCAAGAGGGTGAAGCAAAGCAAAACTACCTATCTATCAAGTTTAAATGAGGCCGGGAACAACAAACAACAAATCCGGAAACTCCTCATGAGCATATTTTGGTTATGGTACTGTTCTGCCCTAAACCATATTTTATAGTTCTTAAACATGCAAAGTGATGCCACCATGTTAAACTAGTCATTTTCCCACCCCATTTACATATAAAGTTTATTAAATACCGAGTTATGGTTATTTAGTTATGGAATAAACCATTTTAGCAAGTTAATTAAGCAAGTTTAAACAAACAACATCTTAAGCATTTTAAACATAGATGAAAGTTGGATATTATTAAACTAGATGAAATTCTAAGCAAGTTTCATATATAAAGTTTTTCCATGTGATGCATAGTTTGTGAGTTATCAAATGTATGAACATGAGGGTCTTTTCTGCAAAAGTGCTCTCTCTGGGATAAAGGCAAAATCGCAAACCTGAAAAAAAACAGGAACTGGGCCGAATCTGGCCGGCCCAACAAGAGAAAAAAACAAGAGGAGGGGGTGGTGGCCTTACCCATGGGCTTCGGCCCGTTTGAGGAGGAGGGGGTAGGCCGGTAGGGGCGCTGCGCTGGGCCGGTTTGAGATCGAGGCGTGGCTGCGGTCCACGCGATGGGACAAGAGGGCTAGAATTTAGGGTTTGATCTGTGTATAAATAGCAGGTGGGATAAATTAGGGGCTATCCGGTCCCTTCAATCGTAATCGGACGGTCGCGAATAACTATGTTAGGAAGTTCAATTAACAAAACGGACACATTTTGTTAATGTTTGGGGATGATCCGGACACAACGGTGGCGACAGTCCAGGTCGGGTCCGGGACAGCTTTTCGGACGCGCGCGCGAAGAGAACCGCGGGCTGACGAGAGAGGTTAGGTAGGGTCTGACGGTGAGTAGTGGACTGTGCAGAAGGCCTCGGGCTAAGACAAGAGAAGGGAGAGGGAGGCCCGGCGTCTGTTTCCGAAGAACGAAAACGTCCGACATTAGACCGGCTATAATGCCGCTATAGTTTAACGGTTGGGCTATCAAACAAACTCCGAATGCGATGAAACTTGACAGACAGTCTATCTAGACTATAATAAGACCGGACGCCAACTTTCAACCCATTCCGAGAACATTTTCCGGCCATTTATAAAACACTATTTCGGACATGCCGCGGGCACGTGCAAGTGTGTCTGGGCTCGGAACGGACAATGGAGAGAACTCGGAGAACCCAGACGAATGCATGTTTTAAAACATGATGATGCAATGCACATGATGACATGCTATGACATGCATGACACGCAAGCAATGACAAGGCAACAACAGCGAATAACTGGAAGACACCTGGCACATCGGTCTCGGGGCGTTACAACACTCCACCACTACGAGAGGATCTCGTCCCGAGATCTAGAATGGCACCGGAGGGAAACGGAAGAGGAGAGAAGAGGTAAAACCAAGTTGCTTTTTTGACAAAGGAGTGAAACCAAAGAACCTTGAAAAGGTTAAGCCATTTCGGGAAAACAATACAACGGAGATGAACGAAGTTGAAAACACTCCGTTAGAAAAGAGGAACAAGGAAGAACAAATTCGTATAGCACTCCGGTTGAAAAGAGATGAAAAACTTGATAGGATGAAAAGGACTTGAGCAAAGGGGTTCAACACCCCGGTTAAATGGGTAAGCACGAAAAGAACACCATCCCAGATGATGAGAGAAAAGAGCAACATCACCATGCCTCCGGAAGAAAAGAGAGGATAGAATGGAATGAATGGAGGAGAAAACAACATCTTCTACCTCAAATGAGCTTGAAAAAAACATATTTTAGGAGAAGGGTCGAACGGGGTTGTTGGAAAACCAACAACGAAAGGATAAGCTTGAAGCGGGCTTATGGAAAACATCTCAAAACTGAGGTGAAATTCTGCCACTAACGAAAATAAATAGATTGGATGGATACGAACAAGGAGATGAGAAGCTATCTCACCGGGAGAATAAATGAAGAACTTGGGTCATTTATGAGTACACAATTAGCAACAATCCTTAGGGAAGGCTTTAGGTGAAATATAACTCAAGATAACTCCAATGAAGAGATTGATGGGTTACAAAGGAACTCATGAACGAATTGAAAATGATGGGTTTAAAATATGTCATTCCGGACAACTTGTGAATCATGAAACACTAAGGGAAATTGTCAACAATGACATAACACCACCTCAAAAGATAAGATAGTAAGAACTGCACTCCGGATTGCAAGATGAAGAATGCTTGAGCTCCTGTGAAAAGAATCTCAATGGAAACTTCGAGAAGGAATTAAATCCTTGATGAACCATCATGTAGCACCTTCATGAAGAACTCCGTTAAACAAAGAATGATCAAACGGAAGGAAAGAAAGGTTGAAAACACAAGGTGAAACCTTGTAATGATTGGATGGATCTTCATGACGATATAATTGAGAGAACTAGGAACTCCGGGAAAAAAAGATGAATAATAGAGATTAGGAATTTTATCAGCCTCCGGAATAGGGAATTGAGTTCACTTGATGAAATAAGAATAAGAATTACATCATGCTTATCCTTCACCAATTAAATTGATGACAAACAATGGATTTGGCCTACTACTTATTCTCGTAGAAAGGATGAAGATAGATATAGGGCAAACTCAATGGACCACCGGTAGGATTGAAACCAACGAATACATTGATATGATAAACGAAGGAAGAAGAATCTTGGAAGAACCACCGTAAGAATTGAAAATGAACGAAGAAAAGGGATGAATCACCGGTAAAAATGAGCAAATGAACGAAGATACATGAGAGAGTTTAGATACAAGAGAACGAAGAGATCATGGGCTGATTATAGATCACTTGAACGATGCACCGGTAGGTTGGAGAATGATAACTGAAAGCTGAGAATGAATAAACCTGAATTGATGGACTCTGGATAATCAAACTGAGAAGATTCTTGAATTGCTTCGGATGGGTGAAAAGAATTCGCCCTATAGTGAGTCGTATTACAATTCACTGGCCGTCGTTTTACAACGTCGAGACAGGAACCCTGAAGAGAACCAACCAAGATTGAAGAAAATTCTTCTTCAGTCTTCAAAATCTGAGAATTACGACGAGAAACACCACCAAATTGTTTAGATACTCCGGAATAAAGAAGAATGGAAAAGTTGAACCAACGATGAAAAGAGTTTGAAAGATCTTGGAGAAATACATATGACTGATGATGAATC